>NW_012114932.1:13030806-13098548 GCF_000951035.1 Colobus angolensis palliatus | reverse complement strand
TTTTTGTATTTTTTAGCAGAGACGGGGTTTCACCATGTTAGCCAGGATGGTCTCGATCTCCTGACCTCGTGATCCGCCCCTCTCGGCCTCCCAAAGTGCTAGGATTACAGGCTTGAGCCACCGCGCCCGGCCTCTATGTGTTCTTTTTACCGTGTTTATTATTATTCTTTTTGGTACTTAAAATATTTTATTTTTTATTCCATTTTTGAGGATTTATCAGATCCTTCTTAGTTTCCTCTTATCTTACATTTTAAAAATATTCCATTTATCAGAATACGAGTTTCTTTGCACTCACAACATGTGTATGTGTACATATATAGCGACACATATGTATGTGTTTGTCTGTATATACCATGGCCCTTTCCTATTAAAAAAAAAAAAAAGTTGAGGGTCTATATATTGGCCTTACACTGGTTCATTTCTAATAATCATTGTCTCCTTTTTAAGGTTCATTGTATACCCTCACCATTTAATAAGAAATGAAAAGTGGGAGTGTTCAGACATTGGACAAAAGAAGTAAGAACTTGGATTGAGATACACTATCCTAGGACACTTGCTCCCAAGCGACTTAGTGTTCACGTCGTGCTCTCAGCCGTCTGGAGTTTTTACTCCCAAGTGATCAGGAAACTTTGTCTGAAGTCTTGTGGGCTTTAAATTGTTCATGTTACGGTAATATCCATATCTCTTCCCTGACCTGGATGAGTACCCACTTAATGTAACTGTCACCCTCCTGATCTCTGTTTCGCCACCATACTTTTTCTTGAGCTGCTGCACCATTTTACATCCCATTTTACATGCCACAGATTGCTCTATCAAAAAGATGATGATGCACCTGAGGGATCACATTCATTCCCATCTTCTCTAACTCTCCACCATTTTTTATCAAATGCGGAGTTAACATGTTTCTTTCTTGTTTTATCTATTTATTTTTACTTATTTACTTAACTAACATGGTCACAAATTTGTTAAAGTTTTTATTAGATATTTATATTTTCTCTTTCCTGTGGTGATCGCTAGTTTTCTTGACTTTTTATTTTAATAACATATATTTGTTTATAAACTTCTGTGCATGTTCATATGTCGCAAACATTATAAATATTTCCCAATTTATCAGTTGCCGTTGAATTTTCATAGTTTTCTTTTTGCTATGTTTGTATTGGAAGTTTTTGAAATCAAGTGACAAGTGCTAATATAATAGTTTGCTGTTGTCTTTATGCTTAGGAAAGGACTTTTTCATCCTGAGATGGAAAAAGTATTTATTATATTAATTTTTACTTCTCTAAAATTTACTTTTTTGCACATAGATTTGGTTTGGATGTTGTTTAAAATCTTTGACAAAATGTGTTCGCCATTGTCACATTCTCCATATTTTTTCATGTGTCACTGCATTTGAGAGCGATTTTGCAAAAATCATTGCTTGAAATTTGGTTTGTTTCCAAGTATATGGTAAATAGTGTTTTCTTGTAATATCTTACTGCATTTTATTTGTAGTATGGTTACAGAGAAGAGAGGAACATAGAGTTTTAATTATATTTACCCAGTAGTCTACAAGATTAAACATTTTATATTACAGGTTGGACCTACATAAAATGAACTTGGAAGAAATTCATTTGGAATTAAGCTTTAAGAAGTTTTCATCTTTAGTCTATGTGGTCAAGACAGGAAGCTCTATCTACTTTATATTCAGATTGCACCCTCAGAAAAGGTGGTCTATGTGCAGAATGACTGATTAGAGGGACAGAGCATTCAGCATGCACAGCATGATTGCCTTATTTTGTTGCGTTTCTCTATGACTGTGAAAGTCATGACCCCAAAACTTACGGACTTGATATTTTTTAAGATTCTGTGTTTGACAATACAAACAGTTCTTTGCTAATCTTTCTGGAGTCACTCATATGGTTGCATTCTTCCACCAGGACTGAGAGATTCAAGGTGGCCTCAGGCACTTTGCTTCCAGTTGGTGTAAGATGGCAGCTGAGCACCTTGTTTCTGTTCCTGGTGGCTTCTCACCTCCAGTAAGCTAGAGTGGGCTTTCACAACATGATCTTCTCAGAGGGTAGGAGAGGAAATTATACGGCTTCTTCAATCTTAGATTGTAGACTTTGTATATCATTTTACTCCATTCTATTTATCAAAGCAAGTTATAAGTAAAGCATAGAGTCAAGGGAGGACAATAAATAAACTTCACTTTTTGATGAGAACAATGACAAAGTCATGAGGCAAACAGGCGTGGAACCAGGAAGCATGATTCATTGGAAGTCATTAGTATAACATAAGGCAAAGCCAGACATTTTACTAACAGGCTTAGTCATCATTACATGCAATGATGATGTTCACATTATATCATATTAGTTATCCTGGGTTAAGAAATCTTCTTGCTCTGACAAAGAAGGCTGAGTTTGTGGTTTTAACTTCCTGAAATACTTCATAGATGAAATCATCTTATATTATCAAGTAGAAAGTGTCTAAGGGTGATCAGTAAATCACTCCATGTCATTCCCAAATGAGTACTCTGACAAAATTAGATTAATACTGTAACCATTTACTCAATGATTACTTAGTGCCAGGTTCTCAGGTAAGCACTTAAAATAATTATCTCTTTAAAATTCACAACATCCCAATGAGGTCTATATTATTATCCTCCTTTGGAGTCTGAAAAATATGAGACCTGGAAAATAATATACAGTCTACTTCTGATTATTCCATATTTAGTAAACAGAGGAACTATACTTTAAGCCTAGGTCTCTTTGATTACAATGACTGCGCTCTTAAAGACTATGTTACAGTCAACACATATTTTAAAGGGTTTATTGAAATTTCAAATTCATACAAGGGTTTTATTTATTTATACATCTTTTTTTAAATGGTAACTTAGTCTGCATTTCACCTGAGAACAACTCATGAAAACATTTCAGAAATTTTTTATAAAAAATTATTCGGTAAACCTGACTCCACAAATTATAAAACGCACTAAAATACGACAGTAATAAAATGGATTTAGCGCTCTTACAAAGGTAGGCAGATTGCTCAGGGGTATAAAAAGAAAGCCCACAAGTAGATTGTCCCAAATGTAAGAAATTCATATATAATTAGATTGGTTTGGGAAGAGTGGAGGAAGAAAGAATTATCCTATAATGTTGAATAATTTGTCCAAGCACAATTTTAAGTGTCTTTTCAAAAAATATAAGCCATATTTTTACATGATAAGACATATCAAAATTAGGCTGGGCATGGTAAGTTAAGCCTGTAATCCCAGCAATTTGGGAGGCCAAGGTGGGAGGGTCGCTGGAGCTCAGGAGTTTGCGACCAGCTTGGGTACCATAATGAGACCTCATCTCTATTAATTAAAAAATGAAATAATAAAAAAGAATGTATCAAAATTAATTTTAAATAAATTAATGTTTTAAATAAGTAGAGGAAGTTATAGAAAAATATATTTTAGGTTTTGCTATGGGAAACATCTTTGTAAGCATAAAACCAACTAAGATTAGTTCTACTTAAAATGAAAATATTATTAGATTTTGCACATACTGTGATGTTAGAAAATGTGTGCCCTCATTAGCAATCAAAGGAATACAAAAGAAAATTGGGCCCAACTTTAGGCTTGAACTTTGCAGAATTATAGAAGTTATTTGAATTTCTATGACTAGCAAGAGAGGGAGAAACAGCAATATAAGAAAAAAGTTGGTGGGAAATTTAAATGATGTACTTTTCTTGACAGCAATTTGACACCATATGCCAACATCCTCTTTTTTTTTTTTTTTTGCTTTGGGTAAAATAATAAGGATACTTGGTTTCAGAGTTTCAAGTACTTATACAAATAAAAGTTTTTCTCTTACATTTGAGCAAATTATCTTACTTCAAAATTAAAACCATTTACCCTGCCCTATGCTAATTCGTTACTTTTCACTACAGTTGACAATGTCAAATGTCTTTACTCTGATCTACTTTAACAAACAGGAGAAGGTACAATACATATTGAGGAGTTCTTAGAGTAAAACAGAATTCCTTAAAAAAAAAAAAATACAGTTGCATTGACAGCCTTCGTTTCCCATATATCTCTGTACAACATAAAGACAAATTAAAATTTACTCACCTATTTTTGAACAAAACATTCAGTGTGTGAAGAAACAGGTGATTTACCTTTAATATACAACAATGGTGTATATGAAGTTATATGCATTTATATATGATGTGTATTTCTCCTGGAAAGCAAAAGTCTGTACAAAATAAAAATAGAACAGAATCAAATAGGTCTCTCTAAAAATGTAATTGTACAATGGTTTGAAAATACTTGCCAATAATACTTCTCATTTATTTCAATATCCAACAGTATGTCTTCACCCTTCTCAATAGATTTAATAGGTACTTTTTTCCCCCACACAGTTCTGCAATTAAATTACAACCCTAAATTGTCAGTATAGGGCAAAATTTCCCAAGGGCATCAATAAGTGCATAATTGAATTTCAGTGTAATGGCCAAAATGACCAAATATAAAAATAATCAGCCAAATAAAGGAGCAATTAAATTCCATGCCTGTAAAAATGCAGGTGCAAAATATTATGCTGCATCTAGATCTCGTGAAAAATTTGGCTCTTCGTATCAAATTAAATTGATAGTCAATGATTTGGTATAGTGCTGAAGAGTATTATAGGAGAAATATAAATGTGAAATATAAATTTCCTCCCAATACAGACCAACCTAGAGTATGTTCATCACAACCCCACATTTGAAGAATTCTATACTAAGTCTCAAAATAATTATGTCAATTGAAACACTTCCTCATAAAGAAATGGTTTAAAAAATTGCCTGCTTAGGAGAAATGGCAGAAGCAATTATGCACCTAAAATTGGAAACCTGATACAAATAATCTTTTACTATATTATCATAAAATCTGAAGTCTGCGTTATATAAACACAGATTATTATCCCATTAGCCAGACCTTCCTGGATTGGTCAACATGACACAGGAATTGTTAATGCTGATTATAACAAAGACTTGCATGTATTTTATAGAACTAAGATTACTTTTAATTCAGTAAAACAGCTGCCTTCACATATTATTTACGAAATAGAAGCAGAAGTACTTATTTACAAATTTCAGACATTTAGGAAATACTGTCTGAGATTTTTCTCGGCACAATTGAGTATGCAAATGCTCTGCCAAATAATTAGTGAAATGTACAATACATACTAATCTTAGGCATGGCTTTTGTTGTCTTAAATAATGATAGACCTAAATAAAACAACTATTTTCATTTGCAATTGAGATAACATTAAAAAATGCAAATTGCCTAAATAAAGATTTTACAATTTGACCCAGAATTATTTAGGTTCTTAGAGCTGTTTGGGATCTGCTGTTTGCTTATTATATAATTGTTTATCACATTAAACACACTAAAATATCTTAATAAATAATGGATAATCTTACTGCAGATGATGTTCCTGGTCCATATTGTTTTATATACCAACAAATAAAATTAAATTGTTAAATAATCAGCTCAATAATGACTGTGAGCTGAGAACTCCTGTTTTCAAAACCAGCACAGACTAAAGTCTATTTATTTGACAAAGGGAGAGTTCTTGACCACACGGGAATACACAGACTTTATTTTTGTTTGTGGAAGAGAAAAGAACATTAGGATACTAGTTAGTAGTTTCTTTTTCTAGCAAGGACAACAGTGTGAAATAAGAATATTCTATTATATTTAGTAAACACCATTGACAGATTATATGTCATAAAATATAAATCATAAACTTCCCATGGAAAACATCAATATACTTATTTATCAGTCTATTGACAGTGAGTATAATGATCATTTTAAAAGTGGATAATAATAATAATTTCTAGATTTCTATAAAATGATCTACATTTTTAAATGAAGAACTGAGACATAGAGAAGTAATGACACTTGGAAATGACAAGCAGTTAGTAAATGTCAAAGGTGATTGGGAAAGCCAGCTCCCAATCCTGTGAAAAGCATGAAGTGGATTTCAAGCATTTTTTAATGAAAAACAATAGAGGTCACTTAAAACATAAATTTTCCCTATCAGAAATGCCACAAATATTCTTAAAATAATTTTTTAACATTTTGCCTGTCATATTACTATTTTGACTGAAGAGATTATACTCAATTTGATGTTTTAATAAAGCTCCAATTTAACAGTTACAGGAAACTAGCAAGCACACAATAACAAACCCAGCAGGGAGCAGGTCTGTCTTCTTAATTATGATTCCTTTGAAAGTCAGTAAAAAGGAGCTGAATTTAAGAAAGATATTTTTACCAAATTAAGTCTTTTGCTGCTAAAAGTACTTTCTTTATTTATACTGAGCATTTTACATTTTGAAAAATTAGTGGGATTTATCTGCCAATCTAAGATATTAAACTTCTTCAGTTTCATCCCGTGATTTGTGCCTCTTATTTATGTCAAAGTTTCTTTTGTGTTTTTTTTTATTCTTTTGATTTATGTTTTCTTACCATTCAAATGTAATACATTCTTAGATACTTTCATGTTGACAATCTCAATAGTACGAGTTTCTAGGAATTTTAAGTGTTTAATTCCCACTCTTTCTTTTACAATAGAATTAGGTCCTAGTTATGAATTCTCACCTTTTACATGGCCATTTTTCAAGATTAGTTAAATATATATCTTGCATCTCTAATCTTATTAATTCTTTTGTTTGTTTGTTTGTTTTAGAGACTGAGTCTCACTCTGTTGTCCAGGCTGGAGTGCAGTGGCACTGTCTCCGCTCTCTGCGACCTCTATCTCCTGGTTTCAAGCAATTCTCCTGCCTCAGCCTCCCCAGTAGCTGGGACTACAGGTACATACCCCCATACCTGGCTAATTTTGTATTTTTAGTAGAGATGCGGTTTCACCATAGTGGCCTGGCTGATCTTGAACTACTGGCCTCAAATGATCTGCACACCTCGAACTCCAGAAGTGCTGGGATTACAGGTGTGAGCCACAGCGTCGGGTCATGTGAATTCTTTCTTGTTATTAGTTGTTTGAGGAAATAAATATCCAAACAAAAGAAAAAGCCTACATTTGGCTTATGGATGGCTTTTCATGCTATGATGGCATTCTCTGGAAGTTGACTGCCATAGCATCAAGGTCCCACTCAAGAATGTCCCTAAAAGACAAAGGGTAAGAGAAATCTTTCCAGTAGGCACATTTTTGCAGAGTACGTTTGTTTTTCACTGTGACTGAATGGGGGTTTTGAGCAAAGGTCCCGCATTAATTTGTGGGTAGTGACCAACTGTGTGGTCAGTGGTCAGGGACTTAAAAAGAACAAATTAGAAGTTGTTTTTTTTTTTTTCTCCTGTTTGCATAAATAAATGGACAAGAGTAATGTAAGTTGATTTCTTGGAATGGGTACAGAGTATGTAAATATTTATGCATAACAGAAATGCTTACAAAGTGCTACAAAGAAAATTAGAAATAATCAGGAGTCCACTATGACCCACCATTTGACTGTTATTCAGCTTCTTTATCTAACATGACAATCCTTGTCCAACACAGCCATATACAAAAAAACAAATAAAAAATGGTAGTAGGCATGGAGTGTTGCATGTGTATTTAATATTTAGGAGTTCGTTCTCTGGTTGGAATGCATACTCTCCAAAATGATGGTGTTGTCAATGTGATAGTATGAAGAGGTGGGACCTTCACAAGAGGTGATTAGGCCATGAGGGCAGCATCCACCTTACTGGCATTAAGCCTATTTTAAAGGGCACTTCTCTCAGTGTCCACTTAGTTCACCCTCTGCCTTCTGCTATGTAAAGATGCAGCAGGAAGGCCTCAGCAGACCAAATGTGTGAGTGCATTGATCTTGGACTTCCCAGCCTCTAGAATTATGAGAAATAAATTTCAGTTTTTTATAAATTACCCAATCTCAGGTATTTTGTTATGACAGCTCAAATAGACTAAGGTATTCCCTATCACTGAGATGACCACCACTTCAATGTGTATCTATTTTCCCAAGAGCAGAGATTAAGTCTATGCTATGGCACAGTTTACCACAGACACCAGTAAGTCACCCAGAGGCAGATTGCTTATATTTGGCCTTTTGAATCACAGTCAGTGTTTTTTCCCAGATGGAAAAGATACTCATTCTGAACATCTTCCTTCCTGGAATTCTATGTCAGTCACCATCTGTGGACTTCTAGCATGTATTTACCATTATGACATCATAGAAAGTATTGCTTCTATCTGAGAAAATAAATTTTCATTAAAATACCATACTGGTGGCTTCAAACTTATAAAATTTTTTTGCCTGTAAGATATATTTTATTATCTAAAAGCTATTGGCCTTCATAAAATGTTGCAATTGCCTATTGAATACTCAGTTTAGGTTCTAGCTAGGAGACCAGCCTGTGGGTTTGGAATACTCTTCTGTAAGATGATGTGTGGGCTCTGAAACTTTGGCCACATTTTGGTTATGTTTTTTTTTGTTGTTGTTGCTGTTGATGCCAGAATACATAGGCCTAGGAATCAAGTGGTGGATATACAAGAAAAATATCACTGCTGTCCATCAAGAATTTGGGCACATGGTCAGATTGTATTCTGCCACTTTTGATCTTTGGAAGAATCATGTTGTGTTCACAATGAAATAAAAATGGAAATGATATGTACTAGTTCCAAGCTGACATTTGGCAGTCAGGTTGTCATAGCACTCTTTCAGTTCTGTGTTATCATCAACAGTAATTGAGATGATGACCGCCCCCTCAGTCTGTTTCCCAGAGCGATGATGACAGAACAAAGCTTCAGCCAATCTGTGACAGACATGTAAAAGGAGTGCAAACAAAAACTTTGTCGTTTTAAACCACTGAGCAACGGAGATTTACAGGTTTGTACCACATTATTACCTGGATTATCTGAGAGATTAAAATATATTGTAGCAATGAGCAAGCATTGAGAGAAAGAGAGAGAGAGAAAGAGTATATGTAGTATACATATATACATATATATATAATCACCAATTGTATATGTTTATGTGTCCTGTATAACTATATATGTTTATATAGGTGTATACACACAAACATACATATATACACACATACATACATACAGTTTCCAATGCTATCATGCTTGTTTGTTAGGCAGCAAGTAAACAATTTTCAGTAACTGAAAGGATGGTGTCCCTTTTAATGCAGCTGTGAATCATTTGAAAATATTGCTTATGATAATTTTGAATTCAATCATGTACATAAAGAAGTTATACTCTAAGGAAAAAAGTCATATAACAGAATATGTGTTGACTGCTGTTACCTGAACTTGAAAATGTAGTATAAAAGAGAGTTGAACTCAGAAATTTTGGGTAGTATACAAGCAGGAATAAATTGGAATAGAGAAAGCTCAGAAATGTTGAAACCTGTAGTTTGAGAATTCTTTTTTCAATGTCAACTGCTAAAATATAAATCTAAGAAATTTTAGTTTCACAGGCAAGTTGAAACTAAACCTCATGACAAGGTTCAAATCCAGAGGATGTGAGTATGTAATGTATTAATGTGTCCTAGATAAAAGGTCTAAGAGTAAATCACTAATTAAATTCATTAAATTGGACAAAATGTCTTTAAAAAGGGATTAAAGATGTCATTCTCCCATCAAAACCTGAAAAGATAATGTGTCTGGAATTAAATCAAGAAAAATAAATAAAAATTAAATTAATTTATTAAATAGCAAGAGTAAGAAATTTAACTGGAAAGGAATGTGACCATAGTTATTGGTACACGGAGATGACTACAATAAAATATATGAGGCTAATAAAATTTTTGACTGCCAAATCCTCACCATCCTAGATCACAAGACACAGCAACACTTGAGACTTAGCGCAAGCCATGGGCTGACAAGCTTCTCAGGCAGGAAGAGAAATGAGATGTCAGCTCAACACCAGAAAAAGTCATGGCACAGAGAAAGTGAAATTTATGAGTTTATACCACATCATGACTTAGGTCATCCCAAGAAATTAAAATACATTGTAATAACAAGTAGGTATTGACCCCAAAAGGATTTTATTTATTTATTTATTTATTTATTTATTTATTTTTAGTGTCAGGGTCTTCCACTATTGCCCAAGCCGGAGAGCAGAGGCATGACCATAGCTCACTGTAGCCTTAAACTCCTGGGCTCCAACAATCCTCCTGCCTCAGCCTCTCAAGTACCTAAGATTACAGGCTAATTTTTACAATTTTTTTTTTGTAGAGACAGGGTCTTGCTATGTTGCCTGGGCTCATTTCAGTCTCCTAGCCTCAAATGATTCTCCTGCTTCAGTCTCCCAAAGTGCTGGCATTGCAAGTGTGAGCTACTGCACCTGGCCCAGGCATAATATATTTATAAATGTAAGTATATGTAGATAAATAAATACAGACACACACGTACAATATGTCAGACCTTCTTCAGTGCTCCTCATGGGCGTCCATATCCTAGTTATCCATAGAGGCCATGAGTGGGAAAGTAACTTGGTTTTTTTTTTTGTTCTCTGAATCCCAAAGGCAATCTGGTAAAAATCTGATTCAGAGACGTTTTTGCATCCATTCCTGATGGAAAGACTATTCAAAATTGTTCAAAAATGCCAGCTCTTGAGACTGATACTGTGAACAAATAAGAATTTGTGGCAGGATTATTTGAGGAAGTAGTGAGTGTATTTTGCATGTGGAAGGAACAAGAAATCCAATATTTGGTTATCAGGGGGCACACTGTGATAGTCCTGGTTCTGTTCATCCCGTATTTCTAGTTCATCTCTTATTTACACAGTAGGATTATACTTTCCTAACTCCTTAGGAATAATATATGACTTTCTTTGGTCTCTAAAATGTGAACAAAAGTTACGTATTATCACTTCCAGGCAGAAGATTTAAAAATCCGTTTTAGCATAGCTTTATCTTCTTTCCCTTGGCCACTGCATGTATTAATGTAACAGGGAGTAACTGCTATGCCGGCTTGGATACCAGAAGGAAATCTGCATGGAGAAGAGTCCCAAACCACTCTATGATAGTTATTGAAAATAAGAAAGAAATGAGCATGTGTTGTTTTAAAACATTTATATTTGGGGTTTCATTTTTTCCCCAGTATCCTAGCTAATTGACTGAAATAAAGTGGCAACGCCTTACTTCTTACACCTTATAAGCCACTCATAAAATATTTGGTTCACAACACTTGAACCCTGGTCTATGGTTCGGGGGTCTTCTACCCCACTGCTTCCTGTGGGAGCACTACAACAGTTCTCTTGGGATGGAAACTAAAGCTGCCAACTGGTTATATTAGGCTCCATTCAATTGTGGACAAACACAGAAAAGGTTCACTGTACTGGCTACAGAGCTTAATCCTAAAGCTATGAAAAAATCAGGTTCCTTCATCACAGTGGAGACAAAAAAATCTATGCCTGAAACTTTAAGAATTTTCTGGGAATTCTCTTATGGTTTCCATGTTCAGTGAAAAGTGGTTGAAAGATGACATCAAACTAAAAAATCAAGACCACTAAAAATTTATATTTTTCAAAGTGCACATTTAGATCACCTCAACGGGTCAAAAACTATGACCAACTTTAGGTACTCTCTGAGCATAAAGGGAACATGGAAAGAGTGGTATCGTTGCAAACAACTGTAAGAATTAACTTGGTTACTAGTTTCTAGTTACAGAAATGAGGACTGTGGAAGGCATGCATTTTGGCTTTCTTACTTTTTCACATTTATTTGTATGTAATAATCATTTTTTACTTTCTACTTTTCTACTACTGTATAAACGAAGTGTTGGTTGTGTTTAACAGTTTATTTTTTAGGTCATAGAATATTTAGGTTACTAGAAAAGAACAAACATCACTCAGAGACAGATGCAGTGACCGGTGTACCCTTAGTTAATCTCATTTGGTAGAAGAATTAGAGCATTTTAATGCATGAGGAATAATTTCATCATGTTGACAAAAGCAAAATATCTCTAGTGTTATTGTAAGCAAATATAAGTGGTATCATGCGTAAGATTGCTTAGTAGCCCAAAATGTGGAGTGTACCGGTGATTTGCCTGTTGGCTCTCAGTCTCAAGTGTCTTTCTACCCTCTCCTTTCCATTGCTAAGGACAAGAAAGACTAATAATATTACCTCTTGGATTTGTGCTCAGATGTCAAGTGTCGTTTCTAAAAGCAAAAGCTTCAGCAATTTATGTAATGCAACTTTATTCTTTTTATTCCTCATACCCTAAAGCAATTACAGACATTTGAACGACATCATGTTTTTCATTTTACTCCTTCCACATTTCAGCACTTTAATAAACAATCCTTTATACCAAAACTTCTTCATTTAACTCCGAGTAACTAAATACTTGTTTTCCTCCTGGAACATTAAACAATACACAATATAGATCATATTTTCACTCTAAATCAGGAATGAGGCAAGGACTATCCAGTATCACTACTTCTTGTCAACACTAACTAGAAGTTTTTGCCAATAGAGTAAGACAAAAAAAGTTAAAAAATAGAAATAAATGAAACTGTCATTTTTCAAAAATAGTATGATTATTTATGTGTATTATCTACACAGAAGCTAAAGAGGATATAGGAAATATTATTAATAAGGTATTTAACAAATCTGAGTATTAGATCAATTTACAAAATCAATTACAAGGCTATAATCAGAAAGAGAAAGCCTACCTTTCTATAAATGGCATAGAAATAAATCTGAGATAGTTATCTGAACTTTGAAGAGAAAATTATAAAGCTTTATTTTAAAAATGTAGGGATATTAAAATAATGGTATATTAGTATCCTATTGCTGCTGTAACTAACTATCACTAACTTAGCAGCTTACAAAACAAATTTATTCTTTTGCAGCTCAGAAGATGAGTCTAAAAAAGGAGTTTCATTAGGCTCAAATCAAGGTGTGCACAGGATGGTGTTGCTTCTGGGGTATTTGGGGGAAGGATTCCTTCCACACCCTTTCTAGTTTACAAAGGCTGCTTGCATTCCTTGTATCACAGTCCCTAACCAGAAATTCCATCACTGTGATTTCTGTTTCAGTCATCACCTCTCTTTCTCTCATGCCCCTGCCTCTTTTTGTCAATTATAATGACCCTTGTGATTACTTTGGGCTCATTCTGATAATTATGGATGCTGTAGTTGGAATGTGTACTGCAAACTTCATGTGTTGAAAACAATTTTCAGTGCAACAATGTTGGGAAGTGGTATGTTTAATGACATCAAAAAGAGGGTTTGCAGGACAGGGTTCTTCTCTTCTACTCTTCTGCCAGGTGAGGACACAGCGTTCCTCACCTCTGGAGAATGCAGCATTCAAGGCATCATTTTGGAAGCAGAGACTGAAACCTAAGCCGCCAGCACCTTGTCCTTGGACTTCTCAGCTTCCAGAACTGTGAGAAACAAATTTCTACTCTTTATAAATGACCCAGTCTGTGGTACTATAATACAACAGCACAAATGGACTAAGACACAGGGTAATCTCCCCAACTCAAGAGCCTTAACCTATTCACACCTGTAAGGTGTCTTTTGCCGTATAATATATTCACAGTTTCCAGAAGTTGAGATTTGGATACCTTCTAGTGGTCTGCCATACATGGAGGAAGTCTGTTAAAAACTAAAAGGAGTAAAGGTGGTAAACATGCTATGTCTCTCCACCTAATAATAATGATAATAATAACAATTACAGATTCCAATCAAATTCCCAAATTCCCATCAAAATTTTAGTAGAAACAGGACAAGCTATTTTAACTTACATGTAAAAGAGCAAAATACTAACAATAGCAAAGATAAATGATGAATATTATAATGGCTAGAAAAACTTATCTGTTAAGAAGTGAGACTTTTTTTTGAGAACAGTAGCTTTTAAGAGAGTGTGGCATTAGACCTGTGCAAAAAATTACTGCACCAGTTGGTTTTAAGATACAGAAAAGATAAAACTAGATCCTAATATATCATACAAAATTCAATTATAGAAAATTTAAGGCATCCCTTTAAAGCTTTGAGAAGAAAATATATTTTAAACACTATTTTATTAAGCAAGAAATAAAAAACATGAACTATTAAGGAAAATATTGATTTCGCCACAATAAAAGTTGTAACTTCTGTGCATCCACCATTATCTTAAATGCTTTAAGGGAATAAAGACAAGCCAGAGATTATAAGAAGATATTGGCATACGTGGACCTAAAAAAATCAATAGCAACAAGATTATATAAAACTCCTCTATATCGATAAGAGAACAAACAGTGAAAAATGAGCCAAGCACCTTACTATATATTGAGAGACAAATTAACCTGAGAAACCAAAAATATATTTGTAGTCTTCCTTATAAATAGTAACAGGCAAATTAAATACAAAATGAAGTATAATTTGCCACCTATTAGTTAAGCAAAAGATTAAAAAATCTGACAAAAGTTGAAAATGTTGTGGAGCAATAGGGACAATTGTTTTCTATAATTAGGAGAATTAATTGAAGCAATCACTTTCAATAACAATTTGACTTACTGAGTAAATGCAAAGCATACGTTCCATAAGATACAATTTCCTCTGAGATATATATTCTTGAGGAATGCACTTATACACAAGGAGACATGTAAAATAATGTTAAATACAATATTGTTTGTAAAACTTTAAAAAATGGAAGCAAACTGTGTGACTTCAGGAGAATTAGTAAACGTATTATGCTATATTTTGGCCCAAGCACATGTAGTGTCCTAAGGGGCTGTATCATTTTATTTTTTGTTTCATATTATGCTTGCCAACACCTTAAGTAACAAGTCTTTGTAAATTTTAAGTAATTGTTAAACTATATGTTTTGAATGGCTCACCAGAACAACAATAGAATATAATCAGTGATTTCAACAGAAACCCAGACTCTCAATTTTTATTATTTAAGCTCAAAGATTAATTTCAATGGCAAAAGCCGCAATTACTTTTTCACCAACCTAATATAAACGATGACTTGGGATAAAACATCTGCAATGTATCTGGATTAATATCTACAAAATATGGAGAACTCCAATGAATCACTAGGATCAATGACAATAGAAAATTAAGGAAAGGTTTATGTGCAGTATTTGCACTCTTCGTGTAAATATATAAGGATACAAAATACCAGAGGTCATTTTTGTAGTATTTATTTACATTTAAAGTGACCTAATGTTTCCATTCAACAATTAATTTTTGGGAAACTAACCATGAAGACTTTCTCATGTCCATATGTTGCAGAGAAGCAACATTTTTAACAGATAATTTTCCATGTAAACACGTAAGTTGCTTTTCACTAAATTATATTGTGTGAAACACAGGCAACAAAAATGAGATTTTATATATTTGGCTAGAGATATTTTATTTAAATATATACTTGCATTTATAAATACATACGTATATTTGTACAGATATATTTGTACAAACATATATATTTGTACAGATGCTCCTTGACCTACAACGACGTTCTGTCCTGATAAACTTACCATAAATTGAAAATATCATGTCTGAAGTGCATTTTCCATTTACAATATTTAAAAATTATGATGATTTTATCCTAATGTAACCTTGCTATGAGTCGAAGAGCTTTAGAAACGCATACCACCTTTTCGCTACCCTAAAATCTAAAACTCATTAAGTAGCATGATTAAATCATGTCTGTCTATATATATGAGACTGAAGATCTATTCTAAATGGTCAACACCTCCTTTTAGTAAGAAAATAACACTGTTTGTATTTTTTAAATTATAAAAAATTCATTCATTTTTATAAAGAGCTTAATTTATGTTTGTCCTTAATCATATTTTTACATTTATATCCTTCACCTGTATAGATTTTTCAAATAAAGTGTTTTTAAATGATGCTATTTCCAAATCAGTACTGGGTCCAAATTTCTGAAAGAAAAATAAAGTGTGAAACAAGTGTGTTAACTCTTTTCTATTCCTCATTAAATCTTTTTGATAAGTCCTTTATCAGTGAATTTGAATTCAAGAAGTTCCCAAGAAATCTTCCTCTGAGATTTGCAGTAAGATGTTGAGAAAAGAGAGATGGACAGGAACTTGGCTCCTATGTGTGTTTTGATCATCTCGGTTCCACTTTTATGTAGTCTTATAAATAACCCTGCCAGTCACAGTGTGTCGCACCTGTAATCTCAGCACTTTTGGAGACTGAGGCAGGAGGATCACCTGAACCCAGGAGTTTGGGACGAGCCTGGGCAGCACAGAGAGACCCTATCTCTACAAATAATTGAAAAATTAGCCAGGTGTGGTGACATGCACCTGTGGTCCCAGCTATTTGGTAGGCTGAGGCAGAGGATTCCTTGACCATGAGCCCCGACCATGCCAATGCACTACAGCCTGGGCAACAGAGCAAGACGCTGTCTCAAAAATAAAAATAAATAAATAAAATCTTGCTTTGAACAAAGGGTCTCAAGTTGAAAGAAAATGAGAGAGGAAGGGTGATGAAGAAAAAGAGAGAAAGGGGAGAAAGAAAAGAGAGAGAGAAATACTTCTCTTGAATGAATTCATAAATGGAGAGATTTACTTCTCATTGCTCTGATAATTGAAGAATTAATATTAATGTGATATGCATCTGTGAGACTGGAGTTAATGAATATGATGGATATAAGAAATCTTTAGACACATTTTCCAATTTAAGTGATTATAACTGAATTTACCTGTCAGAACACTGATGATTTAATTTAGTGGCTGATTCTCTCATTGGAAGAAAGCAGTATACAGATAAGAACATGAATACAAGCAATAGTTTGAAATTTGTGCTGAAAAGATTCACAGAAAAGAAAAAATACTGACAAGAAAACATCTTACATTACTGTTCCTAAATAAAATTGTGGTACAGTATTTGTTCATCTATAGGCCTATCGCATGTTGAACTCATACCTTCTGTTTTTCACATAGACCTCAATAACTTCCTATATTGTATAAAAAATAATATGGATTCATAGTAACATTTTGTATACTAGAGTTGATTTTGGGTATATGTGAAGTATAAAATAAGAATTTTAATTTGCTCTACTCTAATAAATATCTTGCTATATCACAATTCTACTATAGTTTGAAGTAAAAGAAATATAATTATAAAAGAAGTTATCACAGGTTTTAGAAGTCTTCTGAGTTTAAACTGTATGAGGCCAACTCATAGGGTCCATACATGGCAGATAATAAAATGCTTATAAATTATAGACCCAGTACACAAGAATGTACTTAGGTCAAACCAATCTGGCAAACACACAACAGATACCTTTGTTTTAGATACTCTCCCTAGTTGCAAACTAGATTTAATGAATGAAAGACATAAAAAGTGCAGTCACTATGAAAGATTCCTCTTTCGTTTTAAATCAGTTGGATTTCATGTAAGGGCCTCATTGTAGCTTTAAAAACCTAAAACAACTTTATCATGAAACAACTGCAAAATTAAATAACAGCATCTATTTAATTTAAAATTTGAGTTATGAATATACTAGAAAATTACATAATTTATGGATGACATTTCTTAACCTAACTTACTGGGAATATAAAACAACCCACATATCCCTCCTCTTCCATTCACCAAAGAAATAACCACCTTTTTTAAGGCAACATAACCCACCAATTACTCTTGACAAATCATTTTTACAGAAAACCTGAACATCTGTGCTAAGACATTCAGTAACAAGTCATTATTCAAAGGTTATGATTTTTAACAATCTAAATAAATACACCCTTAAAATAGTGCTCTTTAATTGCAGGGATTTTTCCCCCTTTAGGTTGTGAAATACGTTTGTGGCAAAGCACTTTCAGTTTGTTTGTTTTTTTTCCAACCCTGCATAATTGCCACGTTCATTGCCAACACGATAACCATTTTGTGGAGCAGGGTCGGGGGGGTTGGGTTCTGAAGTACTCACATTTAAATAGCACTAAAGAACAAATAGTTTTGCTAAAATTATTTTTGCAATCAAGATTGATAGAAAAATATTGGGTTTTCCATATTCTTTCTATATGATTTTCCCGTCATAAAACTTATGTACCTCTTGCATTCACACACTTGAAAACAAGTTTATAAATGGATATGTTCAAGAAAAACAAATGACCATATCAGTATCTATCACGGAAAACAAGTCGGCAGTATAATCAAAACTAACTTACAGTTTAGATGTTGCAAAAGAAAACTACTTTCCCCTTATTAAGTCAATTGCAATTCCTTGCAAATCTTTTTGGTTTTTAAACTTACCACTTTTGAAATTTTGCATGGCTATTTCCCATCCACTGTCAGTTTTCTTTAAGGTGTTAAAATGTCACCGGTGGAAAACTTTGAAGAATTTGAAAAATAACTAAGAGGGAATATAAAAGTATCTCCAAATAGCCCCTTTTGTAAGAATTTTCACCAATGTGTTTGTAAGCACACACACATAAGACACACAATATGAAATAATGAATGATCTTTTTAATCTTCAATCTCAATACATTGTGGAAGTACCTCTATTTTCATAAGTAGGAATGAACATTGTCCGTTCAAATTACTGTAATTTATTTTACTATTAGATTATAATATAAATAAATAGTTCCATGATTATAATGACAATAATGACAGTATCCTACACCTATTTATTGCTTATTATGTGCCAGATCATTTTCTAAGGGCTTTTCCAGTATTCACTCATTTGAAGTATAAATATTTTCACTGTTTCCCTTCTTTGAAAATCAAGTAGAGAGTAATATTCTTCAATAGACGGAGCATTTTTCTGATTATGATTATACATATATTTATAAGAAATAAAATGTTATTTCTGACTTCCACAGTAGTTCTACAAATTTATACTTTCACTACTCATCCATCTTTATTGCTAGCAAAATTCAGTGTCTTTTACACAGCTCTTATCTATTTCTTATTTTTCTCTAGATTATATTCTTTTCTCATTATTCTTTTGGGTAATTCTTTTCTCATTACTCATTGTAAGAGGTTTTTCTTTTTAATTGCAAGAATCTTGAGATGCGAAAATTGTGTATTTATTTTCTCAGCACAGTAATGCTTGTATAGGGTTTTCAATGTGATATGGTACTACCAGCTCTCTTCTCAACCATTCTAAAGAACTGTTTTCCCCTCTCCCAAGGCAACCATTTTCCTAAAACTGTTTGGTTCTTGTTCCTTTTTATCAAATATTAAAATCTAAAGTTTGTGTGTGCGATTAATGGTTTTTCTGTTTTAGGTCTCATCTATGGATTTCTTTCTAGAAATGGAAATGGTAACAACAGTTACCTTCCCCTCCTACTCCCTCCACACAAAATACATCACCTTCCTGGAATTTCTTTTTTTTTTTTTTTTTTTGATAGTTGGTATCTTTACTGTATTCTGTGTCTTTCCTGCATTTTATTTAACATTGATACCTTTCTCATTTTCATGCAACACTTCCTTTAATAGCTTCCAAAAACAATTGATGGGAAGTGACTTTTTTGTGAACATACATAAGATAAAATTACTTATTCAACCTTCACACTTGATTGATACTTTGACCAGATCATTCTCTTTGGAACTCTTTTTTCTTCAGATAATTGCTCGATTCTTTTCTAAATTCTAGTATTTCTTTTAAGAAGTGTGATAACATTCTAATTTCCAACAATTTTTAGGTGACATGTTTAATGCTTATTTAACTTTTTTTCTGGAAGTATTTAGGTTTCACTCATTATCACAGGCACAATGAAATATCACAAAGACATGGGTTTATTTGTTCTTATTTTTATTTGTTTTCTGGAATGATTATTGAATATTTATGTCCACTCTTCCATTTCATTTCTGACGTAATTATTATTAAACATTGAAGGATATTTTTACAAATTTAACTTCAGTCACTTTACTAATTTGAAATTGCTCTTGCCTGTCTCTGAATGCTCATTTGGTTCTAGAATGCCATTCTTCTCCTACATGCAATAACCTGTCTTGATAAATATTTCAATTAACCTGATTATTGATATGTTGGCAACAACACTGCTTTTAATTAGTCCTCCTTAAGTTTGCTTCGCAAATATAAAGCCACACGGTTTTGAACAAACACTAAAGCTACAAAATCAACTTCTCTCTGGAAGCTTTCCTGAAGCATTTTGAACTTTTAGAGTCCTCTATTATTTGAGATCCCGAGTCTAGAAAATTGAGACCACAATCTCTTTCCTTAAACTGTTACCAGCAGCACCTATAAGTATGGGTGAATTCATCCTCCTTTTGAGGTTCTAAAAATTTGCTAAGGTTTCTTATCCTCAAAAATTTATTTTTCTCCCAGTTTACAGACCTAGCACCTATAAACCAGGTACCAGGCTAATATTCTTGGGAGGGTTTTCTGGATATTAGGTCCTTATATAAAGTCAGTCCTTGTTACTTAACAGTAATTTATCATACCTGATTAAATAATCATCATCATCAAATGCAATACTCCAAGTATGGCTTTTTGTAAACTGAAGTTTTCCAATTATGTCCTAGCAAAAGAGAGAACAGTTTCTTATTGAACTTACTTAACAATGTTGCCACAAGAAGTAATGAGACACAGCAAGAGGTTTAAAGTACTTCACTTTCTTTATAAATCTTGAGTCTAATACATTTAGGTTATACAAATATACATACATATGTGTGTATATATATGTTTTTATATATACACACACACAAATAAACAGATTCAAATAATATCAATACTGTATTTTAAAGCTTAGTAAAATTTCTTTTATTTTAATGTCATCCTATGTAATTATTTCTTGTCCCAATGGCTCTTCTGTCTATAACCTGCTTTCATGAAGTCGTTTATTTCCACTTTAAAACAGTTCTGAAAATTCTCATTCTGTTCACTAATATGGACTATAATTGGTCTGCATGTTATCATTCATAACGGCATAATTCTTTGAAATATTAACATCTAAAGTACCCGTTATAGACCTTTCCATGATATTCTGAGACTGTTCTACTTTGTAGAAGATACCAACTCTGGACTGTACCATAATTACAGGCTCTTCAGGCAAGTGTCAGAATAAAATAAAAACAACTTTAAGTTAACAAAAGTAATGATTGTGTATAATTTATTACACTAAGAGTAATATAAAAATGGAGAAGAATAAGATAGCTATTACATAGGAGTTAGATCAGCTTTTCCCTGAGGGTAAAAACATGTTATGGACATCTAGGAAATTGTAAAAATCCAGGGTATTCTTCCAAAGTGTCTTCCTTCTGAAATACTTACATTAATATCATTTTACTTAGGCAAACTTAACTTAGGGAAAATTGAGTTTCTCTACTGATTTTAAAAGTCTATCCACATATTTTTGACAATCATGAGGAACTAATTTGAAAAAAACAGGAAGCATACCAAACATTTAATTATTTATCATCTCTTTTTAAATGGTGAAATAACAAATATTTGTAATTTTCCAGTGGTCTTTTTTTAATGATAAAAGATATCCTGAAATGTTATTTTAGTTTTTCTAAATTTAAGATACAATTTTGAAAATTGTTTTATAAATTTAGGATCCATTTTTAATAAAACAATTTTGTCCAAAGAGGGGTACATAATTAAGATATTATTATAGGTGCCTGAGAAACAATACTTATTTGATCAAAGTGACAATAAGATATTTTAAAATAAACATAGAAACATAAGGAATTCCACTAAAGCAGTTTCGATCTTTTCTATGTAAAGCTTTATCCTTTGTACTTTTTTAATAATCAAGAACATGATAAAGTTAATATAAATTCAGAAAATTATTCTGGTAATACATAGAATCGCCGCTTTCTAGGCAGGTTACATACAAAGCAGAAACTTCAATCAGGAAGCTCACCCAATCTGAAAAAGTTTGACAAGATTTTAACACATTCCACTGCTTATTTTATGACTTTTTATGACTTAGTATTATAAACTATGGGAATCAAAATTCATTTTTCTCATGTTTTGTGATTTTGCCATGCTTTGTCATGTTCTGAAAAAAATTGAACTTTACTTTTGGATGAAACTACTCCTTCTTTCCTTAATTTTTTTTGTTTTAAACCACACAGTTATAATTCGCTGTCACTGTGGCTCCTAGTATAATCTCTATCAAACATATTAATTATATTTTTTACCTAAAATAACTAATTTCTATTTCATAGACAAAATCAGGAAACAGATCAATGAGAACTCTGTCATACAAAAGTATTTTTGCAGACTCACAGAGGTCGTAAATACAAATGTCACAACTTCTTTATTGATGTGCAATTGATATACACAATTGTACATATTAATTGCATACAATTTGATGAGTTTAGACATATGCATACACCTGTGAAGTCATCATCATAATCAATGTAACAGACAGCCATTACATCCAAACATTTTCTTGAGTCTTTCTTTACTTGTGTGTGCTAAAAACATAATATGAGAATCACCCTTTTAATGAAATTTTAAGTGCACATGAATGTATTGTTAACTATAGTCACTATGTCATATAGCAAATCTTTAGAGCTTTACTTGCATTATTGTACCTTTATACAAATTGAAATATAATTTTTTCTTACAGGCATGAACATTCCTTTTACACCTCTTAAAATGGCCAAAAAAATGAAAACATTCATTAGCATGAACTAAAATGAGGGCCACTTCTCTATATCATATAAAAATAAAATGTAAAAAGAATTAGAATTATGCTTAGTAATCAGTTTTAGCACTGCCAATTACTTAGATTTTATCTAGGTATTCAATGACTATCCACCAGTTAAGTCCATTATATATTAATTCAGGGTTTAAAGTTATCCAAGTATTTTTACTGTTGATATAAAAAAAGTTGACCTGAAGAATAAATCAATTTTGTTTAACCCATTATATTTTTCATAATATTAAACATTACACAAAAGTATGTTAGCTTATTTCATCAGTAAACCTGCATTGCTTAGGAAGTTCAGAAAACTAGTCTTGTTAAGTCTTAAAAAGGAAATGTATGTTTACATTATATTTATCATTGACAACTTAGAGAAAAAATCAACTAAAACTTTTAAAACCAAAATTACTAAATTAATCTGATTTTTCAAATATTTAACTTTATTGTGATAATTTGTGTTTTCTGAGTTTCTGAATAATTCTTTTATTTTCTTTATTTCTTCTAAAAAAGAATGGAATACCTGCGCAGAACGTGCAGATTTGGTACATAGGTATACATGTGCCATGATGGTTTGCTGCACCCATTGACCCGTCCTCTAATTTCCCTCCCCTCATTCCTCACCCCCAAAAAGGCCATGGTATGTGTTTTTCCCCTCTCTGTGTCCATGTGTTCTCAATGTTCATCTCCCACTTATGACTAAGAACATGTGCTGTTTGGTTTTCTGTTTCTGTGTTAGTTTACTGAGGATAATGGCTTCCAGCTTCATCCATGTCCCTGCAAAGGACATTATCTCATTCCTTTTTATGGCTGCATAGTATTCCATAGTGTAAACGTACCACATTTTCTTTATCCAGTCTATCATTGATGGGCATTTGGGTTGGTTCCATGTCTTTGCTATTTTAAATATTTCTGCAATAAACATACCTATGCATGTGTCTTTATAGTAGAATGATTTATATTCCTTTGGGCATTTACCCAGTAATGAGATTGCTGGTTCAAATGGTATTTCTGGTTCCAGATCCTTGAGAAATCACCATACTGTTTTCCACAATGGTTGAACTAATTTGCATTCCCACTAACAGTGTAAAAGCATTCCTATTTCTCCAGAGCCTCCCCAGCATCTATTGTTTCCTGACTTTTTAATAATTGCCATTCTGACTATTGTGAGATGGTATCTCATTGTGGTATCGATTTGCATTTCTCTGATGATCGGTGATGCTGAGCTCTTTTTCATATGTTTTTCGGCCATGTAAATATCTTCTTTTGAGAAGTGTCTGTTCACATCCTGCGCCCACTTTTTGATGAGGTTGTTTGTCTCTTTCTTGTAAATATGTTTCAGTTCCTTATAAATTCTGGATATTAGACAGTAGGCAAGCAGTGAGTCAAATCAAATCATGAATGAAGTTCAATCCATAATTGCTACAAAGAATAAAATACCTAGGAATACAGCTAAAAAGGGACGTGAGGGACCTCTTCGAGAACTACAAACCACTGCTCAAGGAAATAAGAGAGGATACAAACAAATGGAAAAACATTCCATCCTCATGGATAGGAAGAATCAATATCTTGAAAATGGCCACCCTGCCCAAAGTAATTTACGGATTCAATGCTATTCCCATAAAAATACCATTGATATTCTTCACAGAATTAGAAAAAAACTATTTTAAATTTCATGTGGAATCAAAGAAGACCCTGTATAGCCAAGATAATCCTAAGCAAAAAGAACAAAGCTAGAAGCATCATGCTACCTGACTTCAAACTACACTACAAGGTGACAGTGACCAAAGCAGCATGGTACTGGTACCAAAACAGACATACACACCAATGAAGCAGAACAGAGACCTCAGAAATAACATCACACATCTAAAACCATCTGATCTTCAACACATCTGACAAAAACAAGCAGTGGGGAAAGGATCTCCTATTCAGTAAATTGTGCTGGGAAAATTGGCTAGCCATATGCAGAAAACTCCCCTTCCTTACACCTTGTACAAAAATTAACTCAAGCTGCATTAAAGACTTAAATGTAAAACCCAAAACCATAAAAACTCTAGAAGAAAACTTAGGCAATACCGGACATAGGCATGGGCAAATACTTCATGACAAAAGCAACAAAAGCAATTGCAACAAAAGCCAAAATTGACAAATGGGATCTAATTAAACTAAAAAGCTTCTGCATAGCAAAATAAACTATCATCAGAGTAAACAGGTAACCTACAGAATGGGAGAAAATTTTAGCAATCTACCCATCTGTAAAAGAATAATTTTTATTAAAGCCAAAGACATTTAGATTATTAGAGTATGGATTTCTTTATAGTCTGAGTTTGGACAATATTATATTAATAGAAGTACATCTTTCAATTTTTAAACCTGTTGGAACAGATATTGTTTAATTTAAAAGATGATATCATCTAATGTATTAATATTTCTTGGAGGTAGAAAAATTATTCAAACTCACATCATGAGAGTTAAGCCATTTTCAATTAGAGACACACAGGCAGAAAGAAACTCTGAAACAAAGAGAACTTAGACTTTCAATTCGATCATTTTAGTCTAAGGTCAAGTTAAATACAGAAACATAAAGTCTTCCCATTTGAGATTTCCACTTCTGGGAAGATAAAGTAGTCATACTATTTCAGATCCCTACCACTTAAGTACAGCTAAAAGCCTAGAACATTTTATATAAACAAACATATGAATACACTGAAAGGTGAAGAGGAGAAATGAGACCTACTAGAACCCTGAAGACCCAAGGAACAAGGAATACAGCAGTGAATTTCGTGGGTTTTCTTTCTGCCTCACATATCCCAGATATAGAGGTGAGGAAGCCAGAAACTGGGGATCACCGATGAGTGCAGACAAAATGAATAAATAAACCCAACAAAAACCTGCCCTTTCTATCCAAAGAATCAGGGATGGAGCAACTTAGCAAGATTTGAAAATTCAAATAGCAACTCCTCTACTCCTGGTAAAAACCTGTGGCCCCATTCTCAACTGTGCCAAAGCAGGCTTAGTGGAAGCCTACATTTTTACCTTTTCCAGGCTGTAATCATACCACAACACTACTGATGGGATGAGTCAGAGAAGAAACACTAGGAAGGTACCACATTATATAGTCAGTGGAGACCATTTGGGGAGCATGGATTGATTTTCTTTCTTTTTTTTTTTTTTTAACTCCCACCAGCAGTAATGAGAGTCCTCTCCTTCCCCACTGGAGTAGAATAGAGAACATCCAGTGGAATTCAAGACTTTCACCACAGTCCAGCTGAAACATGGCATCCACAGGTTTTATCTTGACTTTCTCTGCTGAAGTTCTAGAAGAAGAAGTCAGTGTTAAATCGAATTGAGCCTAAAGCTGCCTCCTTACATATTTTAAGTTCAACCTAAAGGTTACTCTGTACAACGTGAACTATAACCTAAATGGAGTCATATACAGACTAGAGCCTACACTTGTGCCAATCTGAGTTTTGGCCAATCAGTTGGAGCCACTGTTTGAACCATGTACAAATAAGGCAAATGCTGAAGTGTACCTGATCCAGCTGTTTTTGTACCTCACTTCCGTTTTCTGTAGGCCAGTTTCCTTTTTCTGTCCATAAATCTTCTTCCACATGTGCTGTGCTGGAGTCTCCGAATCTACTCTGGCTGGGAACACTGCCCAATTCACAAATCATTCTGTGCTCAAATTCCTTTAAATTTAATTTGGTTGAAGTTTTTCTTTTATCACCAATGAAACTGAAGGTTTAAATAAAATCTAAAAATCTTATAACAATATCCAAAATGTTCAGGTTTCAATATAAAACTATCTCATCATAACAAGAATGAAGACGATCTTAAAATGAATTTAAGGCCAATACATAGATTATAGCAATATGGTAACAGAGATGTTACAATTATCTAGAAAATACATTAAGGCAGAATCACAAAAATGTTGCAATGAGGAATTACATAAATATTAGAAGGAAATGAAACAACTAGAAATTGCTGATAAAGAAAAGAAGTCTCCGAAAAAAAGTGAAGGTACAAAGAAGAACCAAATAGAAATCAAGAACTTAAAAATACAATGACAAAATTTTAAATAATAATAATAATGGGGCCGGGCGTGGTGGCTCTTGCCTGTAATCCCAGCACTTTAGGAGGCTGAGACGGGTGGATCATGAGGTCAGGAGTTCAAGACCATCCTGGTCAAGATGGTGAAACCCCATCTCTACTAAAAATACAAAAAAAAAAAAAATTAGCCTTGCATGGTGGTGGGCACCTGTAATCCCAGATACTCAGGAGGCTGAGGCAGGAGAATCGCTTGAACCTGGGAGGCAGAGGTTGCAGTGAACCAAGATCACACCATTGCACTGGGCAACAAGAGTGAAACTCTGTCTCTAAAACAAATAAAATAATAATTGCCGTGCTCAACCGCTGAATGGAGGGAACAAAGGGAAGAGTCAGATAATTATAAGTTAGAGAAATGGAAATTCTTCAATCTCAACAATAACGAGATAACAGTTTGAAAAAACCAACAGAGCTGTAACTATCTATTGAAATACAGCAAAAGATCTAGCAGTCACAACAGCAAATTTTTGGAAGGATAGGAGAAATAGCATAAGGATTAAAAAGTATTCAAAGGAATAAAAAAATTGAAAACTTCCTAAATTTGGCAGAAGATTCAAGAAGCTGAGTGAACCACAAACTTGACAATCCCAAAGTAATCCTCAACAAGTCATAGCATAGCCAAACTTTGAAAGTAAAGACAAAAAAAAATATTGAAATCAGGGTTAGAGAAACAACTTATATTAAGGGAAAACAATTCAGGTGACAGAAAACTTTCAGAAATCAGAAACCATAGAGGCCACAGAGAAGTGGTATCACATTTTTCAAGTGCAGAAGAGAAAGAGCTATCAATCAAGAGTCTATATCCAGCATAAATATCTTTTAAGAGAGTAAAAAAAATCAAGATATTCTCAGATGAAAGAAAACTGAGAGAATGTGTTACTAGCAGACCTAAAAGAATGCCTAAAGGAGGATCTCTACACAGAAACAAACAAACAAAAAACAGATAAAAGAAGAAACCTTGGAGTATCAAGTTGCAAGATACAAGATCAGCATACCAAAAATCATATTCCCATGTACTAGTCATAAACATATAGACTTGAATTTAAAATAGATTATAATTTACAATCACTAAAAATAAATATACTTAGACAAAAACCTAAGAAACCATGCTCAGAATGTGTATGTTGAAGACAACCAAATCCTGAGAAAAGAAATTAAAATGATCTAAATATATGGAAAGGAATAACATGGTTGTGGAATGGAAGGCTTGCCTTGGTAAAAATGTCAATTCTTTCCAAATAGATATGCAAAATGTTTGCAATTCTTATTAAAATCTCAGTAAATTTTTGTATTTATGTCTAAGATTATTCTAAAATCTATATTGGAGAGCAAAGGAACTAGAATAGCCCAGCAAATTTTAGAAATAAAATAGTGTAGAAAACTTCAGTCTAACTGATTTCAAGATTTATTACATAGCTATAGTAATCAAAACTGTTTGGTATTGGTGAAAAGATAGACATATAGATAAGTAATACAGAAGATAAAATTCAGGAAAAGATCCACAAGACACATTTAAGAAAGGCCCCAAAGGAATTCAATGGAGGAAATGTAACCTTTCAACAAATATTGCTGAATTTTCTATGGTGAAAAATAAATGAATAAAGCTCAACTGAAACCCTATATGTTATATAAAACTTAACTCAAAATGGATCACAGATTTACCTGTAAAATATAAGAGCATAAAACTTTTGGGAAAATGTAGGAGAAAATCTTTGTGAACTAGGGCTAATCAAAGTGTTCTTAAACTTGGTACTAAAACAAAGGTGGATGAAAGGAAATGTTGATAAACTGGACTTCAGTAATATTGAAAATTTAAACTGTGTAAAAGATCCAATAAGAAGATGAAAATACAAGCTGAACACTGGGAGAAAACATTTAAAAACCACATATTTGACAAAAAATAGCATCCAGAATATTTTTGAAATTCTCAAAACTCAATATTTAAAAAATAGTCTGAATGAGAAAATGGGCAAAATGCGTAAAGAGATATTTCATGGAAGAAGATATACATATGGCTAAAAACCATAAAAAGCTGTTCATCATTAGTGATTGCAGAAATCCATATTAAAAACAAAATGAGATACCACTCCAGACTTATCAGAATGGTTGAAAGAAATAAACAAACAAAAACAATACTAAATGCTAGCAAACGTGGGGAAACTGGATATTCACACACTGCTGGTAGGAATATAAAATGATACAGCCTCTCCATAAAACATTTTGGCCACTTTTTCAAAACATTAAACATTCAGCTGTTGTACAACATAACAGTTATACTCCTAAGGAATTATTTCCACAATAATGAAAATGTATATTCATACAGAAACCTACAGACAAATATTTACAGAAGCTTCATGCTTAATGGCTCCAAATGAAGCAATGCAGATGTCTTTGAACCTGTGAATGGGTAAACAATTTGTAGTACATCCATACCATGTGGTTCATCTATACCATGCACTCAGTAGTAAAAGGAATTTCATACTGATACCAGCAACCACCTGGTTCAATCTCCAGAAAGTTACACTGCATGGATAAAGCTATTTCTAAAAGATTACATACTCTATGATTCCATTTATATAGCATTTTTGAACTGACAAAAGCTAGAAATGGAGAACAGAATCTTGGCTGTGGAGGTTAAGGAAGGGGTGGGGAAAGTTAGAAGTGGGTGTGACTTGTGGAAGAAAGGGAACCCTACCACATGGTTGGTGAAAATGTAGATTGGTGCAAGCATTATCAAAAACAGTTTAAAGTTTTCTAAAGAAATTGAAAATAGAACTACCGTGTAACCCAGCAATCCCTCTTCTGGGTAGACACCAAAAGGAGATAAAATCACCATCACATAAAGGCATCTGCATTTCCATGTTCATGCAGCGTTATTCACAATAGCCAAAATATCGAAACAACCTAAGTGTTCATCCACGGATAAATGAGTAAAGAAAATGTAGCGCCTATACACAAATGGAGTATCTTTCAGTATTAAAAAAAAAAAAAAAAAAAAAAGAGGCCCTGCCACTTGCCATGACATTGATGGAGCTGGAGAACATTATGCAAAATGAAATAAACTAGACACAGAAAAAAAAAAAAAAAAAAAACCCTGCATGCATGCTACAATAGAAGCGTTTAGTTTTCAGAAATTTTGCATGATCTACTTTATAGGTATAATCTGGGGGAAAAAAAGGTCAAATATACGGATATGGGGAATGAAACAATGGTTGCCAGGGTTTAGGAGGTAGGAAATAGGAAATGTAGGCTAAAGGATACAAGGCAGCAGATACGTAGGCTGAAATAAGTCTAGAGATCTGATGTAGAACTTGAGGACTATACTAAATAAAATCACATTGTATTAGGGATATTAACTGCTCTTGTCACCCAAGAAAGTAACTATGTGAGATAATAGATATGTTAATTTGTTTCATGATGGTAACCATTTTACTATTTATATGCATTCTATAGCATCATGTTGTAAACCTCACATATACACTATAATATTTATTTCTTTAAAGTGGGTGTGGCCATAGAAGGGCAAGATAAGGGATTTTGGGGAGGGTTGAAATGTTCCATATTTTGATTGTATCAATGGCAGTATCCTGGACATCCAAAACTACCCGCTTATAATTGACAAACAGAAAAAATCATGACCCTCATGTGAATATAATTTATTCATGTCAAAGATTTTCATCCATTATTTAATAAAAGAATCAATAAGATGTTACAACCCATTCAAATGACAATTAAGACACATACACATGCATACAAACATGCAATCAAGAATGCTGAAATGAACCTTGTAATGGGTGCACAACTGGTTAATATCCAATAATATTAAAATACCAAATACATATATAATACTTATGGTAATTTTGTATAATGTTTATAGTCAATATTTCTAAAGGTAGAAAACCAATTGTATCTTTACAAAATAGTAACTTGCATTTGTATGGGCAAGAATCACTTGTCTTATTGACAGGAAGTAGTTTTCTACAACTTAAGTTCTATCTCTACAGATTTACATGAAGTAGCATAGACAGTCAACAACAATCAAAGGCATGCTACAATACCAGCAAGTAGTTTTCAGAAATTTTATCAGACAATGCTTAGGACTGCATTACAGAACACCCTTAATATCTTTTTTGCGTTTCTATAATTGTAATATTTTTTCTTGAAACAAAGTGAATGCTTTCTCAAGCAAAATTTTTGGGATTCACTTGATTGTAAGTGCAATTAAGATCATTGTATTCAGACACCAAGTATGTTTTCTATTACATGTCATTTATTTTCCGAGGTAGAGTTAGAGGTTTTCTTGTAACGTTTACATATATATGTTACATATATATGTGTTTTTTTCTAATGCAGCTGTTTTGTTGTCAAGTTTTAGAGAATAGCTAATTATATACCACTAATTTTCTTTTTCTTTATTGAAACTTGTATGTTTTTTTGAACATGTTTATAATCTACCTAATTTTTGTAAACTCATATGCATAGTGCTCTGCTTATTTCAGCAGTATGCAGCATCTTATCAATTCTATGCAAAATAATATATTGGAAATTTAAAAGTGATAAGTACGACATAAACTTGGAATTCTAACAGAGATCCCATATTTTTCTATATGAAATAAAATTTGGGGTAAGTTTAGAACAGCTGACCAACATGTTGTAGACAATAAATAAACAAGACAGACATTGCTATTTAGCTTTAAATGGCAAACATCAGGCCGGGCGCGGTGGCTCACATCTGTAATCCCAGCACTTCGGGAGGCGAAGGTGGGCGGATCACGAGGTCAGGAGATCGAGACCATCCTGGTTAACACGTTTAAACCCCATCTCTACTAAAAATACAGAAAAATTAGCCGGGCATGGTGGCAGGTGCCTGTAGTCCCAGCTACTCGGGAGGCTGAGGCAGGAGAACAGCCTGACCCCAGGAGGCGGAGCTTGCAGTGAGCCGAGATCACGCCACTGCACCAGCCCGGGTGACAGAGGACAGAGAGAGACTCCATCTCAAAAAAAAAAAAAAAGACAAACATCAAATTGTTTTACATTTCACTGAATGATTATTTTGGTAGTATGTGATTATAATCTTGCTTCCTACTCTCTGTATTTTAATTTGATTGCTTGATTGGTCTCTATGAGGAAAGGCTTGCGCCATTTGGATATAATCAAGTCAGAATCACAGAACTATAAATATTTATAGTTTGAATATATTTCATTTTGTATTTATATAACCTATAGGCCTTTTATGGGGATAGAATAATGCATTTCAAGTACTTTAAACTGTATCTGGGATATAAAAGTGCCCAGTGATTTCTGTACAATGATGATGATGATTTTGATAACACCAATGAATTATCTAAGCCATACGTATCAAATGAATTATCTAAAGGATTCAAATAGTTAGGTGTAGAACAAGGATGAAAAGGAGATGATATGACTCTCAGTTCAGGGATTTTCCGTAAGATCACCTATTTGATATCAAGAACAGCTCTGTTAAATAGATATTATTTGAAGCCTCATTTTACAGACGAGGACATTAAGACACAGAGTGTAGGTGACTTGTTGAAGTTCTTTCGTTGTGTGTGGTAGTCTGGTTCTAGTAACCATGTTCTTCAGCTATATCCTTACCGCCAAATCCAAACAAGTCAAAATAAAATTGTACCTAGGTCTGACTAATGTAACACCTTCTGAACCTAGAGATGCAGAAGTTTATTCCATAGCTATGGTGCTCTTTAAGTGGATTTTGGGCCTCTGGAATGACTACCAAAAAATTTGGCAAGACTGAGTCTTGTCAATGCATTTCTCCCATTCTATAAAATTTCTTATGTTGCAGCTCCTCTTGTACCTCTTTACCTCATCCAGATTTATATAATCATTAATATAAATTAATGGCTATAATTCAAAATCCCTTCAATTTTGACAGCCCACAAAGATTATCTTGACCATTATCACTACCAGTTATCAGCAGAAACCCACTAATTAAATATACATACATACATATTTATATATGCATAATTCACCAACATCTAATTTCTTTATTTTTAGACCTTAAATACTGAATTCTGGCTTACCAAATAGGTTTATTTGAAAAAGACATATTCAAGATTGGCCAAAAAGTTCCCACCATTTCCTGCCCTTGTTTATGGCAAAGATTGCTATTTAGTCATAACACTTATTTTCGTGAAGTCTATGTAAAACTTCTAACTGTGTCTCAACATAACATTCCTGGGAGTTCTGTCAATGACTTGGTATAGGAATTTAAATTCTCTTTCTGTGACTACTTATTCTATTCTTCTCAATGGCAAGACCTTGGTGCCACCTGCACTAGAAAGGTGCAAAGAAAACTTATTAGCAACTCCTATAATATCTTTAGAATCTGCATGTAGCAAGGCAGTTCCTTACAATGCTGAGTCATTGGCAGCAGCGATTCCAGGCTTTAGATCTTATCCGCTACTAATGAAAATTCTCTTAGGTCTTTCGGTGACCTCAGCCTAGGTCTTTGAACATCTCTCATCTCTTAGTGTTTATTTCTAATTAGCATATCTTTGAGAAGGAAGATGGGGACAGAATACCTGACAACTCACTCTAGAGAGTGAGTATTTGCCTAACAGTTTCATGGTATCGGCACTAAATTTACTTTCTGGTGTTTGCAAGTAACTAGTTACCAATTTTAAACTTAAATGTGTGCATTATTTATTTCTAAAAACATAAGGGATTCTATTTCATCATCAGGTACATTTGAATTTGCTCCTTTGTGTGGGGGAGCAAAGGTTAAAATTAAAGCAGGGAGTTTGGAGAATTACATACAACCTTATCTATGCCCAGACCTGTCTATATCATCCAAAATATTTGGTAAAACAAAATTTGAGAGTTACTATTTTCAGGTTAACTATGGTTTATGAAACTCTTCTAGTAGATTAAGAACTTTTTGTTTGCTTTATTTTGTACTTAGGACAATTTTTGTTAGTTTTATTTTTAAGATATATATTTACTTATTCTAATAATTGATGCAGGGGAACTTTGGTCATTTTAAAACTTAAGCAACGTACACTTGAATTTTTTCTTTTTTCTAGGGAAAATATAAAAGTAATACATTATAATTCTTAACCACTGTTATGAAGTAATAGTTATTAATTTAAGCAAGTCTTGAAATTTATGTGCACCTTTCTCAAAAACAAACTTTTATACTAAGGCAATACATAAAATATAAAATGCTTGCAAAGATATTATTAGAAATTGCGCCAGTTTGCTGTTTAATATTGCTTAAATTAACTCATGGCATTATGACTGGCATCATTGTTGCCGATCACATTGATTCCAGAAAAACTTACAAAAAGGCACAGGATATTTTTCTCTTTGAAGGAATATACCTGGTTATGGTAAAAATCATTTGAGACTTCGTATCGTAATAGAAAGTGTCCAGTTGAGTTCAGACATATGAAAAAGGAATTGGTCTACAAGCACAATCGCAGGAAATATATATTCGAGTTTAGAGAAAATTAATATTTAACTCCTAAAAATTTAAATATTAAATTAAATGTTAATTTTATATTTTATTCTTGCTGTGTTTGTGATTGTGAGAACTGCCTAGTATAGGAATGTTTTTAAAGCTCTCTTGCACTTCTTTAGGGAACAAGCTTCATGTTACTAGGCAGTGGCCTCCTCCTATGCTTGAAGGCCAGGCACAATCTATTGTCTTCCAAAGTCCAATCCCTCCTTCCCTCCTTACTAGTCATGCTTCCTGGAAGCTGTGGTGAAGATATCATCAATACCTCTGAATGGTAGTCAAAATAAAATAACTACAGGGAAACTAGTAAAATAAACACATATTACTCTTCATATACCTATCCCTTTTATGTCATACAGAGACTTTTATGCAATTAAATTTTTATTAAATATTCGAGGAATTATCAATGATTACTTATTTTGAATAAGTTTAATTTTTAAACATTATTATCACTAAATATTTGTTTCTTGTGTTTAAATATATACTCCAGTGTTCTTGAGAAGATTAAACAAGAAATCATTTTATATACACAAAATAAAGGAAGAGATATGTACTCTAGTTTGGAGAAAATATATTAGCTTTTAATACTTCTTAGTTTACATTTCCTAAAAGTGATGTGTATATATGTTTATTTAGCAAATATTACATAATAAACTATGTTTTACACACACAGTGATCAGCACTGGTCCAAGAAGAAATATAACTTACATTAAAGACAGTTTGCTGGACACTGAAGGAAGGTTTTATTATCTCATTTATATCTGGTTTTCTGGGGAAAAAATATGCTTTCAAATATAGTTTGCCTTCTTTCATATAGTTCTGTCATATAATTATCTGCCAATTTAAAAACTGCATACCATGGAATTAATTATGGAAATTTTAAAAGCTAATTGTAGAGCGATTAAAAAACAAGATTATTTTCTAGTAAGATTATTTTATAAGTAAGAGATTCCTAATTGCTGGACAGCTGTCACCTTTAGGATTTATTCAAACAGCTCAGCAGCTGAAGCCATAAAGCAAAAACAACAGCTGCAAACTATACCTCTCCCCTCTGCCACACACACACACACACACACACACACACACACACACACACACACACGCTCTCACTCAAACATATTCATAATAGCTTATTCCAAATTATTCAAGAATGGCTTTCTCAAACCAGCCACACATTAGAATCCACAAAAGGAACTTTTACAATAAATCAGTGTGTGAAGTCCAGTCCATACTAACTAAATCCAATTATTTGAAGATGGTCCCAGGAATCAGTTTTTATTCAAAGCTCTCTAAGGTGTTTCTAATATGATGTCAGAGTAGGGAATTTAGATTTATTGTGAGTGGGAGAGCAATGGTTGAAATTAAAGCAGGGAGTTCACAGAATTACTCTTACTCAAAGCAGATTCCACTAACCATCAGTGTCAGCATTACCTGCGCTATTTATTTATTTATATTAGGGGTGTGTGTGTAGTCATAAATCATTAAAATATGAATTATTACTGCTTTAATCCTATACTTTAAGAAACTGGACTTTCCATTATCTTTTTTATTTGTTCAAGTTAACTATGGTTTGTGAAACTCTTTTCGTAGATTAAGAACATTAGGATTTATTCAAACAGCTCAGCAGCCCAAGCCAAAAAGCAAAAACAACAGTTGCAAACTACACCTCTCCCCACCGCCACACATGCACACACACACACACACACACTCACTAAACATATTTATAATAGATTATTCCAAATTATTCAAGAATGCTGTTTCTCAAACCAGTCACACATTAGAATCCGCAAAAGAAACTTTTACAGTAAATCAGTGTGTGAAGTCCACTCCATAACCAACTAAATCCAGTATTTGAAGATGGTCCCAGCAATCAGTTTTTATTCAAAGCTCTCTAAGTTGTATTCCCTATACGCTCTCTCCACTTTTTATTCAGTAATCAACAAATAACTTCTGTTTTGCAGTGAATAATACACCTATTATTTTCTTTGGTGAAGCCTTCTGAAAAGATTTGTTTATTTCTAAAAGTTTTCTGATTTTTTAATAAAATAAAGCCAATATTTCCATGTATTACATTTCCTTATTATTGATTCCATTGTTTAATGTTACTACTAACTTATCTGATAAAAAATATATTAAAACCTCAGTTAAAACTCAGGTTATTTCACAATTGTGTAAAGGTTTTCTTTACCAATACATATTTTCAGTAACATCAACATCAGAAAAAGAATGCCTTTCAATCACACAACACTGGCCTGTTTCATTATTTAGGATCACAAAAGGATAAATTTCTATGTTTAACATCTCACTTAAGAAGGAAATTGGCAGATAATACCAAGGAGTGTAACAAATTAACCAAAAATTTAATGTCTACTTACATCAAATTTCTTTTGCACAGATAACAATATTTTTGAATTTTACATTTCCAAGATTCTTTTATTTAGAGTTTTTTTCAAGATATATTTTGATCAATGTTGTAGTGTCATGAAAATAATTGGCAGCCTTATTTTCTGAAACATTGTACCTCAAAAGCCTGCTGCTTCTTGTTAAATTTTCCCAAATTAGTATATCTTTTTAAGTTTATAAAATTTGTCTCATGAGGCCAGGAGCGGTGGCTCACGCGTGTAATCCCAGCACTTTAGGAGGCCAAGGCAGGCGGATCACCTGAGGTCAGGAGTTCGAGATCAGCCTGGCCAATATGGTGAAACCTTGTTTCAACTAAAAATACCAAAATTAGCAGGGCATGGTGGTAGGCGCCTGTAGTCCCAGCTATGTGGAAGGCTGAGGTTGCAGCGAGCTGAGATTGTGCCACTGCACTCCAGCCTGGACAACAGAGCGAGACTCAATCTCATAAACAAACACACAAACAAGCAAAAAACCCCGAAACTCTTAAGATAATGTTTGGTATATTTGGGTGTCTGTCATCAAATGGTCTAGTGACTTATTAGAATTAAGAGCAATATAGGAAAAGGTAAGAAAAGAAAAGCATCACCAAGACTGGGGTCTCATACAGGTAATCAGGATGGTGCAGTCTGTGCTGTCCCTGTGCCTTTACAAATCCTCCCCAGATAACAGGTGTTCAGAAGGTGAGGGCAAAATCGTTATTTTTTAGTCTGATTCCTTTTTTTGTTTGCTTCCAAAACAAGACTGTAACAGTTCCCTTATGTAATTGTAGACATAAGTTACCTATGTCTACAATTGTAATGAATTTCTGTTAAGGTTTATAAGCTTTTTTTCTTTTTTCACAATAACCAATGACAGATGCCCACACTGGTCTTTTGCAAAGAGCAAAAATTTCACATCTTCAATTAAGCAGGTAGCCATTATGAAAGTTACCATATTAGTCTACAACTACATCAAAATCAACATTTGCATTGTGTATTATTCAGTGTATCAATTAAGTTACTGCAACAAACCTACATCTTTAATAGCTCAGATAAAATAGAACTTTATCTTCCTCTCCCATGTAACTATCCAGAGGGAAAAGGGAGGTGTGCGTGGTTAGGCTGCTTTGAACCACAAGGCAACCAAGTCTTCAGTTCTTTTCATCTGATTTCTGACATCTTGTAGGGGTATTTCATAGGAACTAAACTGGCTTCTATGCACTAAATTGCAGTTCAGTCTCCAGTAGGAGCAGTCAATTTCCCAATAAGGGTGAGGTGTAGCAGTTGCTCACAATTCACCTTCAACTTGAGAGAGCTTCGTCACAGGTACATCAGGAACACCTTCTAAAACTTTCCACCGTAATTTTCAAAACAGGCTGAGTAAATGTTGTCTCCTGACTGTTGCATACTTTGTTAAAATGTGAGTGTGTTTCATTATAAAATGAAGAAGAACAATATGGATACTGAATGACAATTACCATCCCTTCACATATTTATATATGCAATATGAAACTACAACATGGCATAAATCATTGGTTCATTTCAGATGTGTTTCTTTCTACATTTTCACTCCTAAGCTAGTCAATGTAGTTTCCTCATTGCTAGCCAGTGAGAACTCTAGAACATTTATTTACAGGATGTTAGTCTTAAAAACCTTTCTTAGTTGAAATTAAAATTAAACTGCACAGCAACCTCCTGATACTCTCTCCTTCCCTTCTATATTGAATACCTAGTTACGTTTAGCAATTTTTATCTTAAATTTTTTAGAATTCCCTCTACTTAAATGGCTTCTGCGCATATCTTAGTTGTCATTTAGTTTTCATTTCTGCTTTGTCATGTTGTCTTTTATCCCTTTGTCTTTTTTCCCACAACTTTACTAATTACAGACTTTCAAACAGAAAATGATTCAACTGGATTACTGGTTCACTCTAGACTCAGGCAGAAATATTTTTAAAATAAGTTTGTTGTTTACTTTAATGCCAAAAGACAACTATACTAGATAATTGGTTTGAAACACACACCAAAATGTAAATACAAATTGTTATGTCAACAAAGCAACTTAGAATATAATAACACCTTCAAACTTCATTAAAACAATAAAACTCTTTGAGCCTTTTATCAGTCACCACTAGATGACAGGGTACTAAAATTATCTGTATCATTTCTTCTTTGATAATGAACATTTTATTATTCTTTCTCTTGTATATCCTTTGTCTTTTGTAATCCAATAGAAAATGCTTATACACTTTTGTGGAAAAGATACCATTTCTGATTACGTGTCTTTAACAATTTACTTATTATATAATTTTTAACTTTTCATAATATCAGAAACACCTTCTAAAACTTTTCAGTGTAATATTCATTCAAGGAAATAGAACATTAATTGAGCAGCTACTGTGTGTTAAGAGAACCTATCCTTGGGAATTCATAATCAAAAGAAGAAAATGAGATTAAAAAAATCAATTAAAAAGGTAAAATTGTGCTATGAGCAGGTTGTAAAAGCAGTGCAGAAGATGGGAACATAATCCTTTGATATGATACAATGAGAATGGTGCTTTACCTCTGTGGTTTTTCTCTTTCCCTCCAATAAAAATATAACCCCTGTTTAATCATGATTAAAACATCAGATAAATCCCAAATAGAGCTATTTTACAAAATACCTAACCAGTATTTCTCAAAACTGCCAAGATGATCAAACACAATGAATGTCTGAGCAACTGTCACAGTCAAGTTGATAGGAGAAGGCAACATAGGAGTAGCAGAAAAGAAGAATCTGAGAGAATCTTTGGGTTGGCTTTTTAAAGAAAAATAGAAGCTATGCAGGCTGACAAACAGGAAAGGAATACAAGGTATTTCAGGCTAAGGCAAAAGAATTAGCAAGACTCTAGACATATGGAAAAACACAGCATGTTCATGGGACTTAAAACAGTTTCCCGGGGCTAAAGAAAAGATCCCGTATGGCTACGATAAAATAAAATGCTGGAATGTTATACAGGGGCCAGATGACAGAAAGCCTTCTGTGTTGGGCTATGAGATATCAATTATTTTTCTGAATTCCATGGAGAAATTTAACTTGGAAACCCCAGGGGACCCACATATACAGATTTCATGTATTTCTTTGAAGAATGCATCAGGTATGTGGAGGAGATTAAAGACAAAGTGACCAATAGGGAGGCTATTGATATAATTCAGGTAAAAGAAAATGTGACCTCAATTCTGTCAATGGCTTGAGGTAAGGGGGAGATAGGCAGATATTTGAGATAATCAGTAACAGTATTTTTTGAGCAGTTGGTTTTAAAAGAAAATAAGAGAGGATGATCTTGGGCATTTTTCAGGTATAACTGACTGGGGTGAGGAAGCCACTATTAACTGAAATAAGGAATGAAGGAGAAACTAAAAGTCTGGCGACAATAAACTGCTATATTCTATTTTAGAATGCAGTATGGTGTCATCAAACTAGTGACAAGTTTGAAGGTAACCATATGTGACTTCCGGTTATAAAATTTACTAGTTCTGAAATCTTGGGAAAGTTCTAAACTGAACATTTTGCATCTGTAAAACGGAAAGGCTATCACTGCAGAGTACTCATGAGGCTAAGAAATAATACATGCTTAATGTCAACTCAGTGTTTTCCATATCAGAAGCAAGCAATGCATAGTAATGGTATGGTTTGACTGTGTCCCCACCCAAATCTCATCTTGAATTGGAGCTCCCATAATCCCCACGTGTCATGGGAGGGACATGGTGGGAGGTAATTGAATCATGGTGGTGTGGTATTCCCATGCTGTTCTCTTCATAGTGAATATGTCTCATGACATCTGATGGTTTTATTAATATAAAGCCCAGTTCCCCTGCACATGCTTTCTCACCTGCTTCGATGTAAGATGTGCCTTTGCTCTTCCTTTGCCTTCCACCATGATTGTGAGGCCTTGCTAGTCTTGTGGAACTGTGAGTCCATTAAAAAAAATTTTTTTTTTAATAAATTACCCATGTGGGGTATGTCTTTATTAGCAGCATGAGAACAGACTAATACAAGTAGTAAATACCATTTTCATTTTATCATTATTCAGATTGTTAAATTAGCCATATCAGCAAGATACGTAGGTGAGTCAAAGTTTGAGAGTAAATGAACTATAAAAATTATCAGTGTGAGTCACTAAATTAAAGCCATGGGAGTAAATGTAACTTTAGGAGATTATCCTATCTTTTAAGACCTTTGAACCCTAAGATTTCTCAGCAAACTTTAGGTAAATCCTGCCTCTAATCCTGTCTTATCTCAATTCAGGTTTTATTGCTCTCTTTTCAGTGCAATTGCCTGTATATAGTATGTGAAGAGGTGAAAGTAGTTTAGGAATTTCAAATGAAGATTAAGGTAAACTAGTTTTCCCAGTAGCTTATCTGACATTCTCACAGTTCCACTATCATTCTGCCATAATGTCTCTTTAGTGCTTGTAACTTAATCCAGTGAGCAGTGTTTCCAGTCTTTTACTTACTTGAATTTTTAAAAGCAGGTACTACTGTTAACTGAATTCTTTTTATAAATACTCTTTTATCTTCCCTTCTGAGAAAACCAACAATCAGGGTTTTCCATTATCCCCTCTTCCCTTTCCTCAGTTTTCATGGCAGGATCAATACAAGCATCAAAATGTAGAATTTATTAAGGCTTACTCCTAAACTCTCTACATATTTCATTGTATAGGAGTTTAAAATTCATATCTCCAGTAGGAACTTCTATTCACTATCTCCGTTTGGATAGCCCCCTCACACATGACATGTGGTGAGGCAGTTCACATTCTTGACCCAAGCTAGAAAACCCAAGTTATGTTTCTTCTAATCTCTGGTATATACACTGTATATACCAGTATTTCCTAATGCTCTTTGCCTCCTATCTCTGAAATCCAAATAATTCTTCCTAAATCTACTTCATTTTCCTTAATTAAAAAAAAATGCCTGAAATATATACATTTAAAAACTTAAAAATAGAAAGCTTGTATATATTTCACATTCAGATTGTCACAATCAGTGAACTAGTAATGATACATTATCCCTAATTGAAGTCTACACTTTGTTCAAATTGCCTTTTTTTGCCTAATTTATTTTTAGTTTCAAAGTAACATATTATGTTTAGTCTCCTTAGGTTCCTCTTAACTGTGCTAGTTGCTGAGAATTTCCTTGCTTTTGATGACCTTGACAATTCTGAGGAGTACTGGTCCAGTATTTTGGAGAATATTTCTCAGTTGGGACTTGTCTGATGTTTCAATTACCTTTATACAGAGATTATGTGATGCTTCCTTTGGGCAAGGTGGATGCTCAGAGGTAAAATACGAGCCTCATCACATCACATCAAGGGCACATATCAATAACAAAACTTATGAAGGTTTGTGTCAACCATGGTCACCTGGTTGAATTAGTGTTTGTTTCATTTTTCACTGTAGAATTATTCTTTTTCTTTCTCCTTTTACACATTGTGCTCTTTGGAAGGAAGTTGCCATGTGCAGCCTACACATAAAGAGTGGAGAGTAATGCTCCCACTTGTTTAGGGTAGAGTCTTTATATAAGTTATTTGGAATTCTCCTGCATGTGAAATTTGTCTCTTCTTGTCTATTTTCTTATTTAATTGTTTATTAAATCACTATAGATTCAAGGGTATTTATTTCACAATTTGGCCTCTATGTACTGTTATATGTACTATGTACTATTAAATTATTCCAGCTTTGACCACTGGAGCTCTTTCTGTTGGCTACTGCGTTCTTTTGACATAACCCATCATTGTGCTTTGTTTGAGCGCTTCTTATTCTGTCATAAAAAGATGTTTCAGGTCAGGCATGGTGGCTAACACCTGTAATCCCAGCACTTTGGGAGGCCGAGGCAGGCAGATCACCTGAGGTCAGGAGTTTGAGAAGAGCCTGGCCAACAGAGTGAAACCCCATCTCTACTAAAATTATAAAAATTAGGTGGCCATGGGGACAGGCATCTCTAATCCCAACTACTAGGGAGGCTGAGGCAGGAGAACCATTTGAACCTGGGAGGCGGAGGTTTCAGTGAGCTGAGATCGTGCCACTGCATTCCAGCCTGGGCAACAGAATGAGACCTGGTCTAAAAAAAAATAGTAATAAATAAAAAAATAAAATAAAAAAAGATGTTCCAGGCCTATCTTATATATTCCTTGCCACAATTGGTTAACAATCCAAATTTCCCTGTTTTCTTTTATTGGAGAATGGTGTTAGAAATCAACATCTGGGTCTAAGGGTGTTTTTTGCTACTGTAACGTCATAGCTTCTAGGCCCTGTCAGTGAACAGAGCAAGGGAATATGTGGGTTTATACTAACTCGTGTATGTACACATATCTGTAAATGTTTCTATATGTACCATGGCTCATTATAATCTTAGCATGAGTTCTAATTGGAGTCTTCATCTCTAATCCATTACCATGTGGATAATTCTAGCCTCCTCCTCTTTCTTACCTATAAATTCTCACTGTAATAGTGTGCAACCTGGCTCCCATCAGCTATGATCCATTTATTCAATTGTTCAACCCCAAGATGTGGATATAGCAGCATAAGAATTGTCAACTCCTGCCCCTGGGATTAAACTTTATCAACTAGATACAGTGATTGTGTATAGTTTCCACCCTTTAGTTTTATAGTAATTTGTGTAGATTTTCACTAATTTGTGAAGTTTTAGTTTAGCACAGCTTCTTCCATTCAACTCACCAGTAAGATTTTGTACATTTGTAGTAAAGTTAGATTCTTTTTTTTATAATTTGCATTCCATTCTGGGATCCCCTAACCAGTTAAGCAACTTTAATAAATTATATACATTAAGACATTCTGTGCTTTAAAGTTATATGGATTTTGAAAAAAAAATGCATAGTATCATGTATCCTCCCTTACAATATTATATGGAAAATTTTACCACCCTAAAATCTCCCCTATGCTTCAACTGTTCAATTCCTCTGAATCTCTGTAACCACTGTTTTATTTGCCATCTCTATAATTTTGCCTTTTCCAGGATGTCATATAAATGGAAATGTAGAATATATTATCTTTTCAGACTGGCTTCTTTCACTTACCAATATGTGTTAAAAATTTATCCATATCTTCATGTCACTTGAAATCACATTTCTTTTCATCATTGAGTAATATTTCATTATACAAATGTATCAGAATTTATTTATGCGTTCGTTTACTGAAGGACATATTTGTTGCTTTTTCAAATTGTTTTTCACCTTGTAGGCAAAGTATATTTTCAGGATGAAAATCCTATGCAGTCATGACCACTCCTATATAATCCCACTATTGTGACTATAAATATCTGTTCTCTGTCCTTAGATTCCAGGTTCCAAATTATTATAGTAAACTTTTTTTTAACCTCAATGTCTGTATTTCTCTGCTCTTACAAGATTATTTGCTCCTTATGAATAGTTACAATATGAATTTTATATCTTAACAATTTTTTTCTTAATCCAAATTCATTTAGAAATGTGAAGCACCATTTCTGCTTAAATCTATTAGCACAAAGTAAAAGCAAGCAAACAGAAAAGCACACTGAGTCCAAATATGTTTACATTGTATGAGACTATGTTGTTTTTCTTTATAATGATGACATAACTGATTTTCTGCATTTCTTATGTTAAAATTTTAAATATTTAACTCCCCTAAAACTGCATTTGGTGAAGAGAAAATAGGAGTTGAGGAGGAATTAAAGATGATTTTTTAATTTGTAAAATTTGACATGGTATTATATTACATCCTAAAACCAAATGGAAAAATCGAATGAAAGCTGGATTTTTTTGAACTCATCTCGTTGTGTATCTTTAGAACATGAAAATAATAGCTTTAATTGAACTATTCTTAAATTATATTTTCCCCAGAGAATATAAATACTTTTTCAGGATACTTATTATATTTGATGATTATAATTCCATCAGTTTGACTAATTAAATTTTAGTTAAATTGAGATTATGTCTTGGTCTTTGTGATAAAAATAAATTTACGTAGCAAATACTTCCTCTTGTTTCTTTTGAAAGTCTAAACTTGATCAACTACAAAGAATTATTGCAAAATTATTTTTATTGTAATGTTTAAATCAAATGCTTCTGAGTAAATAAGTGGCTTTAATGCCAAATTTTGCAATCCTTTTTAAGTATTGATAAAATAAATTTATTTCCTCATGGAGAATTCTTTTTACATGTTCATGTCAAATCACAATTTTCTAAAAAGCTTACATCACCGAAAATACTTATAGTTTCTCCGGCATATATTTTTCTTTTTTTCTAAATCTCTGTGACTTGTGTAAAAGATTGCTAAAATCAGATGAGAGACACCTGAGGATTTCAAGAATAAGCAAGGATAAAATTGTGATAATTTCATCACTAGTTAAAAATCTAGCCTGGGTCATCACTATAAATTACTGTTTTCCCAAAGTGTTATTAAAGTACCATTTTGAGTGCTCTTTATAATTAGAATTCATTAGTGATTCCAAATATACACATATTGGTCACTAACAAGTCAATCACTTATCTTGGTAGAATTAATAAAAATGAATAATATTTTTGCCATCAAACCTACTATAATGTTGTAGAGTGAAAAAAGCATTTTTAAATGGGAAATTTAAGCGGTCATAATTTTGATATTTTAAAATATCTTGTTCAATTTCTCATAAACGGAAGTTCCAAGGAAATTGTACTACAGACAAACCACTTATGGGCAGACAAGGGAGGGTTTGAGCAAACAGCTATTTCACTGAAGAGGATGTTTATGTCCTTCACTGTCTTGATGGGTCAACATCCTCTCCCAGAACTTGTCTTAAATATTAATTATTGGATGATCATTGACCCACCAAAGATTATATTAAAATGCCTAGCCAAAAAATTACTGGAAGCTGCATTTGTTTTTCTTCCAGATTACTCTGTCTCTTTCACTGGAATCAAGCCACAAATGATGTACATTCCCTTAAAAAACTTCTTCTGATTTTGGTGAAATCTGTTTGTGTCTCCTCCAAAATTTGTGTTGTGGGCACTCCAAAATTGGTGTTTGTGTCCCCTCCAAAATTTGCATGTTGAAGCCCTAACCCCCAGTGGGATAGTGTTTTAGAAGACTGGGTGTTTAGTGGTAATTAGGTTTGGAGGAGGTCATGAGGGCAGAGATCTCATAATGGAATTAATGTCCTTATAAGAAAGGAGAGACTGGAAGTTTCTCTTATCATCATGTATGGATACAGTTAAAAGCCATCTGTCTGAAAATCAGGAAGAGGGCACTTAGCAGGAATCCACCAGCACGTTGATCTTGGACTTCTGGCCTCCATAACTCTGTGGAATAAATGTTTGTTGTTAAACCACCAAATATCTGGTATTTTAGTATAAGAACCTGAAATGACTAAAACAACATCTTACACTTAGTCACTAATGTTGTACCTAAGTAACAGCAGATATAGCTGGCAGGGTCTTCATGCTTTTGATTCTAACTTACATGCATATTTCATTGACAATTAAGCATTATTTAGCTAGTTACTTAGGCATTCCTAAGGAATTTCTATTAATCAATGCTTGCTAGATCTTTTAACATAATTATTTGAATTAAAGCACAATAAGAAGACCATTTAGAATATATTGGCAATTCTTTTTAAACTGATTAATATTTTAAATTAGTTACATTGCTTCTGATTGAATTAGCATAATTTTTACATTTTTTTGCTGCAAATATTATAAATATGAAAGTGTGGTTGAAATTTATCTATTATATCTAAAAGGACATCCATTTTCAGGAAGTCATTTTAAAGATTTTTACATACATCAATTACAGAAATGCAAAAATCATAAGTAGAATAAAATTACATGTTTAAAATGCAAAGTAATTCAATAAATTCTGGCAAACTTTTAATAGAAATTACTAAACTGGATAAGGCAACATGTGTAACATATATTACTAGAATTGTGCAATATGTTATTCTTGATTATAGTTCTTTTTCAAGATTGAAAGTCATGACAATGATTAAATTAAGAATGTAAATGTCGAATAATATGTAGCAGCATGTGCATATCTTCATTGTCCCATTCCTACTCTTGCCTAGTTCTCTATTTTATTTCTGATAGTTACGTTTGTGAGAAAGCTACATATATGAAATTAATTGTGTAGTTTATGGATACCATTAAGTAAAGTGACCTTTCAATAAATAAGCTAAGATTACAGATTTGGGTCAATGGTTTTTCCCAAATCTACAGTCTTGGCTTTCTTTACACAAAATTTTGAACAACAGAGGACACTGGTAATAGAAAAATATGAATTATGAACTGTTTTACTGAGAGACTTATATTGATGTCAGTGAATGAAATTTACATGTTGTCCAAGGTATCTTGTAAGGAAGAGACACACTCAAGGCCAGATGGCTTCTTCGTTCTATGACAGATGATGTAATATACTACTAAGGAAAAAAATATATACATTATCATATGTGTTCTTTATGTATAATTTTTTATTAGTGACGTTTGTGTAGTCTTACAATTAGACATATAGAGAGTACACCAGATAATTAGTTTCAGATTTATAGACAAAATTTATTCCACTGGTGAGTCATTGTGTTTTCAGGAGAGATGAGGCTTAATGAGAACACATATGTTTATGCTAAATAACCTGTAACACCAACTGAGGTGGCACAGTCCCCTCAACATTAGGAAGACTGATTTTGCCTCAGTGTATCACTTTGCAACAGAAGTACCCTTCAGGTAAGTTGAAAAAGTTATCAAGCATGTAGTTTAAATGAGCAGTGACGATTCCAAGAGAGGCAGGAGAATTGTAGCTCGCCATTTGTAAAAGCATTTCAGCTCCCAAAGAAGACAAGCAGTCATCTTTCAAAATAAAGCGGACTACCGATTATGGCTATTGTTTTCACTTTTCTTAATCTTTTGCTGGTTTAATAACATTTGCAAATAAAAATATACCTTTTTTCTTTTAAGCATAAGATATATTAACAAATAGCATTATATTATGTTAGGTACCAATTGGAGGGAGTACTTAATTATCACTGTTAGAAAAATGAGACTATATTCAAGAAATTCTGAGGCTTCTTCAAGTGCATTCATTTCAAAACTAGCTTGTACGTTATGTTAATTACAACCTGGCTTTTCCATAGTCTCTTTCAGCAAGCGTATTGATTCACAGACTTTATTCACCAAGCGCTTCTCAACTCTTAAGCTTTACATTTTTAAAACTACTCAGTCCCTCTGTTTTATCAATTTCTCTTGTGTTTCAGATCTTTGTTTAATTCTCCTCTTCAAGTTCTATCTAAATAAATTAGACATAATATTAATATTTCCTCTTTTTCCTGAATGAATTCACATAATAAATCTATAGTTAGATATGTTTAGCAAGTGTAATGAAACATTTCAGAAAAAAGAAATTACACATAAGAAAAATTTACAAGCATAGCACCTTGAAAGTATTGAGGCAAATTGCTCAAAAATAGATTCTTCCTACTCTAGATATTGGATGCAGGAAATCTTTCTTTCCTCAAAGTTTTCCAGTAAATTTTCTTCCTAAATGTGTTTTTAGAGATTCAAAGGCAAATGAAGAGCAAGCACAACAGCAAGGGAGAGAGAAATATGGAGAGGAGACAAAAGAGAAAAGGAAGATGAAAGGAGAAAACTGTATTCTTCTAATGTAGCCTCAGAAGTCACATACAGTTGCTTCTACCTCATTCCATTCCAGAGAAGCAAGCAACAAAGGCTGGCCCAGAATCAAATAGAGGTAAATTAAACTGCCACACCTCATTAAAGAGAACTAGCTGAATAATTTAGGTACATATACAAACCGCAATTCTATATAGCTATTAGAAAACGAGATGACTACAAAAATTATTGTTATTAAGTAAAAACTAAGGGAGCAGAAGAGTTTATATAATATGCTACTAAGGCAAAAAAAAAAAAAAAAAGGAATGCTTACCTGAAAAAAATTGTTGGAAGGAAGCTAATAACAGTGGGTGGCCTGGGCTATGTGGAGTTGTTGGGATGATGGAGAAGGAGAGAAACTGTTTTTTAAAAAATGATTTTGTTTACATGTTTTGGATTTTAATTTTAATTCATTCTGTATCTAAAATTATTTTGTATAAATACATTATGCCAACCTGAAAAATAATTATATTAATCAGTTCCTTATGCATGGAAATTGTCTTGTACTCTGCCCTTCAATATTTTGAAGGTAGGGATAACATAGTAGCATATACACCATCCTTCAGAAAGCATCGGAATGTATTACTGTATATGAATGCCAATAAGAACAAAATACACACTAACACTTGACAGAGTAGGTTGTTTCTCATATTTATTTTTCATGATTTTGAAGCAGAAGCAGATCTATTCTTTCATAATGTGGAGCGTGCAATAATTTAAACAGTAAAGTATAAATTGAGATAATCGTTTTAAAACTCGAGTTTGGAAGACATTTTGTTATGACAGCAGATATACCTGAGGGGATATCATTTTTCCATTTGTGTACTGTTTAGACCATAATTAACTCACAAAGTTCATGCAAAGGTTATAGTGAACCACAATGTTTATAGAGAATTAAAGATCTATTCCACATATTTTTGGAATGGAATATTTTCTATCAATAAATGTTTCATGTATCAAAATTTTTATTTGCATATTATTGCATTAGCCTGTCTTTGGAAACTTTATTTAGCATGATATACAAATTTCAAATAATTCTTATTTTACAGAGCAAGGGTAGCAATTTAAAATATTTCTCAAATCACTAAAATGACATTTAAATTTTTAACTAAGATACAACTGAGTTATTTTATTATAATTATTATATTAATTGGACTCCTTTTTTATTTATTAATTGGACTCCTTTTACTTTTAAAATCAAGTATTCAATTTCTTAAAATGATTTTAAGATATGCACACAATCTATTTGAATATTTAATGTGTGGTATTGTTACTCCACGTTTAATATGATTGTTTAAGATATGACGCACTGTGCAATTCTACAAGATTTCAGTGTAGGATTTGATGGTTCTTTAGTATAAATCATATTTACATTTGACACTAGCCAAGATGTATGATGGACAGATACAATGTTACAGTTATACAAAAGATTATACAGTGATAAAATACTGTGCCAAATGTTTTAAATGCTGCAAAATACATATAGATTAGAAAGGAAAGAAGGATGAACTTGTATCTTCTCCATTTTGTGCTGGAATGCAAGTTAGAGATTCTATGTGGTATAGAGAACATAATATTTGACAGCAATAATAATATATATGGTATAGACATTTCTGCTACTGAAAGTAAATTCCACCTAGGAGAATCAAGATCCCTGATCTCAGTTTCCTTGTTTCAACTACAAATGAAGTATACAAAAATGTCACCAAAGTAGCTTTTAATTTTCTCTTTATATGGCTAGATAAGGATTCAAAATAAAAATGATAAATAAATAAAGAGAGAATGAAATAATATGGCATCAGTGCTAATACAAATCTTATTTATAATAAGATATCCAGTGAACGGCAGAAGTGTTGCATGTAGAGTTTACTGTTCACTGTCTTTCATTCATGATGTACTGATTTTCAATTGATTATTAGAGATAATCCATATTTACACATGCGCATGAATCAGGCAATTAGTGTGCATGAATCTACCCAATTCATATTCTATCCCCTGAAATGATACAGTGAGTATATTAACTTGTCTGTTGATTTGTACAAGCTAATTTGAAATTTCATTTTAATTTGGGAAAACACTTAGCAATGTAGAAAAAAGAAAGCTAGTTGAAAACAGAATTATTGATTGGGTTTGAGAATTGATTTAGGAGATAGGAAGGTTAGAGAAAAATTTTCAGTGATCAATAATAAATTAAGGTCAATTAGCAGAGGAAGAAGGCTAGAGAAAGAGGCAACATAATATCACATCAAGGAGATTTAATTACTGAGCCTGAAGCAAAACTGCTACTTAGTTAAGAATTCTTGTTAGTAATGAAACTAATTTATCCTTTTTGACCCATTTTCCAGGAAGCCTCTTGATCCAACCTGAATACTAAATCAGGCAATTAGTGTGAAACAAGATATCTAGGTTTCTCAACGATATTCATTTTATTTTTATAAAATTAGGCAAGAAATTCTCCAACATGCCTTTCTGAGAGTTTAGGGCTTAGAAATAAAAATTAAAGGATTTGAGTCAACCCAAATAGCCAAATATAAATCAAACAAAAAAGAAAGGATTCCCAACCCTGTGTTTCACTCTCTACAAATGAAACAGGCTAACCATGGTATTCAACTGGGCAACATTTCCAGTGTTCTATTCATAGAATATTTTGTTCACATATTCTAATCCTTTTATCCTTCCAAAATATCCTGTCTGGATTCAGTCAACATATATGTTCATCATTTATTTGTTGCATTTTATTATGTGATGGAGATTGTTTTAAATACTGGTGATAAAGCAATGAGTAAACATAAACAATCCCTACATGCTGGAAGCAAACTATATTCTTGGGAGGGTAACACAAATTAACAGAAGAAATCAGGAAAAGGTATGCTATTTTGCATTGTGATAAGTACTATAGAAAAAAAAATAAAGCAGACAAGCCTAATTGTGAGCATGGCAGTTATTGCAATTTTGTGTAGGGCAATCAGGGAAGGCCTCTTTTAGGAAGTGGTGTTAAACTAAAGACCTGAGAGAGGAGCATGAGTGAGTTGTGAAGATATCTTGGGGAGATATTTTATACTTTGAATTATAATCCCAAGATACTTGACTTACTTTTTGGCTCTACTTGTCCCCACTGTGGCCACTGGGAGTCATTTCAGGTTGACTCCTGTGTCTCATTGATGTGCCTCAATCCTTTGGTGTTTTGGGTGCTTCCTTGGTAAAAGTATAAAATAAATATGCGTGAGAAAACATTTATATAGCAAATTATTTAATATATAAGAGGACGTTACATAATTACTGCTTTACTCTTCAGAAGGAGGAGCAGGACTTAGTGGCACGTTTCCAACTGATAAAGTGTACAATAGAGTGGAGCTATTTCAACCAAGTGAAGAATTTAAACATCATGGGAGGCTTGCCTGACCCTGGAAGGTTGAGGCTGCAGTGATCTGTGATCATGCCACTACATTCCAAGCTGGGTGACAGAATGAGACCCTGTCTTAAAACAAAGAACAAGCAAACAAAAACCATTACACAGAAATTTCAGTGTGAAGTTTTCAAAAATGTATTTTCCGAATTTCCTTTCACACCCAGAAGTGACACCGAAGTCTCTTTCAATGTTCAAGGCATTGGTAAAATATACATCAATTTGTGTTTCCATATATATGAATAATATATTATCAGAATGTACCATTTTACATGGAATAAATGTTCAAATAAATTTAACTGTTTCAGTAAGATTAAATGTTCTATGTTTAGTTTACTCTCTCACTCTATCACACACACACACACACAATGCAGATTTAGTTGAGGAAAAAATTAACTTTATTAGGGAAATGAAATAGTCAAAAATGTATTTGATTTCCTTTTAAAATAAATCCCCAATCTTTTGAAATATCGATCAGTAGCCTTTGAGATTTTTCCTTATTTGATGATTCTGTAGAAAATAATTAACAATTTTACAATATATTTTTCAAAAAAATGTAGGAACATAAAGTATTTATTTTAATTTTCTTAAAAATCACCGCCCTGCCCCATAATTACATTAATGCATTTTCCCATGGCTGCAAATTATTTATACACTACAAAACAACAAAGTAAATGCTTTTATCTTCTACATAATTTGAAATAAGTGCATTATACACATATCAAACTGCATGTACATGATTAATTTTAATAATAATTTAGTACTTATTATAAACAGACCAAACCCTTGTAATTATCATGTTTTATAAGATGAGTAAACTAGGAAGAACCTTACAAAGCAACTAGTGTTTTTATTTTCACAGTTTTACAAATGAAAACACAGAGGCCAGCATGAATAAAGTTGAAAGCCCAATTTGACATGATAGACACAGGTTCTATATGTCTAGCCATTATTCATTGCATTTTATCAGTGACTTAAAATTCAATCATATGCGAATCCTTAATTATTACGTTTGCATGCAAAATAACTTTAAGTTATCTTCCAAAATAAAAGCCTTGATTAAATAAAATATACGTTTGTATTTAATACACTTTTAAATTTTTAGAGCGATTTTAGGTTTTTTTTTAATTGCAGCAATAGTACTGAATTCCAGTATACCTTTCACCCAATTCTCCTCAATGTCTGTATTTTCTATTACCATGACATATTTGTCAAAACTGGTCAAATAACAGTTTACATTATTATAAACTAAACTCCATATTGTTTGGATTTCACTTCTTTTCTGACTGTGCCAGGATCCAGTCCAGAATACCACACTGCATTTAACCATTGTCTCTTCATTTTTCACGACCTGCACAGTTTTGAAGATTACAGGTACTTTTCTCTATCACATCATTTTAAAGGGAATATATGCCATAAATAAATATGATTAATCACCCATGATGTTTAAATTCTTCACTTGGTTAAAATAGCTCCACTCTAAAATTACTTTTCTCTTCCTTTGTACACTTTATCAGTTGGAAACGTGCCACTAAGTCCTGCTCCTCCTTCTGGAGAGTAAAGCAGTAATTACGTAACGTCCTCTTATATATTAAATAATTTGCTATATAAATGTTTTCTCACGCATATTTATTTTATACTTTGAATTATAATCCCAAGATACTTGACTTACTTTTTGGCTCTACTTGTCCCCACTGTGGCCACTGGGAGTCATTTCAGGTTGACTCCTGTGTCTCATTGATGTGCCTCAATCCTTTGGTGTTTTGGGCGCTTCCTTGATTTCTGGTACTACAAGGTGCAACAGTGTCACTTTATATTTTCCTGTCCCAGCTATAGAATCAGACCTTGGTGCAAAGAGCCCTGATTGCCTTTATTCGAGAATGCAATTTAGAAACTCCTGTCAGAGTTCGGAATATGCTCATTGTGACTGAGGTGTCACTTGTGAACTGAGCTAGTAAATCTACATATGTATACTAACCCATGTTTACATCACACATAGATACGCATTATAGATATTATTATTCGCATATCTATGTATCTGTGTTCCTATTAAGCTATTGATGAGCTCATACTGATGTTTCTATTTCTACCAGCACCACACAGTTCTTTCTAGTTTACCCAGGTATTTGTAATTCCTAAGGTGAGTTCCTTGAGTCACTAATGTCTCTAAACCATCTCCAGTGGAATAGGGCAGCAATTCTTGTTTATTCATCATATTTTAGTGGCTTCACTGTGCTCTGATTTATATGAGTGGTTAGTTTCTATGACAAAAACATTTATTAAGCATCTAAAAATGCTGATCCAACAATAGCACATTATAAAAATGTGTTACCAGCCAATTGGATGCTTTATTAGAAAATTAAAATCATCTATACTAAGAGATCAAGCTTGTATGACAGCTAATTTTACTTTCTGAAAATAATTAAGCATTAGTGTATTCATGCATGGATGTTTGGTCATGGGCAATTATCAGACGAAGTGAAGCATTTGAATGTATATCATACATTTTCAAAACATTTGAGAATGGTATTTTTCCATAGTATTTTCTCCATTTGTAATATTAGGAGAAAAAAATTGCTTAAAAATTATTTTATAAGTTTCACAGAAAATGAACTTGACAATGAAAGAGAAAATATTGGCACAGTACATGGTGAATGGATGGAACATAATACATTTTTATTGTGAATTATCAATTCTAGTTAATAATGGCTACTAACTATTTAATAGAAAGTACTGCACATTCTCCCTGTAATTCGCATGGCAGACATTTTATTTCAAATGCTACCTGGCCTCACACGTACTTTATCCCATCATTAGAAGAATGTATAACTGTTATACAAAAATATAAAATAGCTTTTATTGAGATGCATATGGACCATTTTCCACTCCAAATTGATTTGCTTTTTGGCCACATAGTTTGGCAAAAAGGAATAACAAAAAGTAATGTATATATTTTTTGGATTATGTGCTGCAGAAGATCATGGTAGGAACTTGATGATAATAATTTCATACTTCTGAGAATAGACAAAAGAAGAAAATTGCAGAGATGTTTAATTTACAGAGCAAAGTGTTATTTTGCGTGGTTGTCTCATTCTGCCTATATATAGGTTCCTCATGGGGATTCCAAAATGACATTCTTGTCAATCATTTATATAATTCTAGCCATATTAGTCTTTAATAGTATCCTGATTATGAGAAAATAATTCAGTGCGACTGTCTGGAGAACTTACATATTGGGAGTGAAACTCAGTTAACACATATGAAATGAAATAATATTAGGTCTTATTTATTAAGTTGAGAGTTCAATTAGATCTTCAGGACAGGCTTATGCTATGAGACCTTAAATTGAGATCATTCTGACTTTCTGTATCTGTTTTTCCTTGTACAGAATCTAAGGTGGATCTGTAATAGCAAACATTATAATAAGTGTTATTCAATTAATGTTATAGTCACTAGCTTAGACATAAGTAACATCAGGGATGATTTATAATCAGTATTGAGCTAAAAGGTATTTCCTTTGCAGCTCAGTCCTTCACCTGCATTCCATGAATTCTTTGCTTTCGTAGAAATCATTTTCTACTTCAAAAAACCATGGTGAAATTGAAGTCATTTGAATAAGTTTCACTATGTTTTAAATCTAGTCACTTAAATAATATGTTATTTATTTTCCCTGCTATGCTTATCCAGCACTCATGAATACAAATATTTGTAATGATAACCAAGATCTGATCTCATTTCCTTCTGAGGACATTCTCATTTCATTGTGTGTAAAGATGAGACTCAAAGAATATATTTTTATCTGTATCTTTATAAGCATCCCACCCAATTTTAGGTGAAAACTGAGGTTGAAAGCCAGCCACCCGTAAAATATATCTGTATATACTAGAAGTAGTATAAACAGGTAAGTATAAACAGATATATTTTATGTCTAAATGCTCATTGCTTTGCAAAATATGTTCTTACCATTTACTTATTTTTCACAGCTGATTGAATCTTGACCTACTCTGTAACACTGCATGCCTTCCCAGTAAGGTGCCCATTTTATAACCTCCTCTTTAAAACTTGAAGAATACTCCCACCTGCTGAATAAAATATGAATGGAGATTAAAAACTTATGATGAAAGAAGTAAATGTTTATGAATAAAAATCCTAGGTGTATGAGAAAAAATACTATACATGTATATTAAAACACTTTCTTTTCACTAAATGTACATTGTATTTTAACCAAAAAAGTTAGTTGTCTCGCTAGTTATATGTGAATTTAAAAGATTTCAAAGAAATATTTGTTCAACACTGTAAATATAACTGTAGGAAAGTTCAAAATTACCCTCTGAAAGTTCACTAATTGAGTCCACTTTAACTGACAACAGACAGTTAAACAGGAGAAAAGGTATACAAACTTACTACTCTGCAAGCACACAGGAAGCACAAAAAGCATAAAACTCAAAGAAGGACCAGATGGTTGAAGCTTAAATACACTCTTCATAGGAGAGAGAGATGAGCAGGATGTAGGCAATTTTACAAGAATAGTAAATTTTGTTTTGTTTTGTTTTGTTTCGTTTCATTTTTGTTTTTGAGATGGAGTCTCGCTCTGCTGCCCAGGCTGGAGTGCAGTGGTGCAATCTCGGCTCACTGCAACCTCTGCCTCCCAGGTTCACACCATCCTCCTGCTTCAGACTCCTGAGTAGTTGGGATTATAGACGCCCGCCACCACGCCCAGCTAATTTTTGTATTTTTAGTGGAGATGGGGTTTCATCATTTTAGTCAGACTGGTCTCAAACTCCTGACCTCATGATCCACCTGCCTCAGTCTTCCAAAGTGCTGGGATTACAGGCGTGAGCCACCACACCCGGCCATAGAAATGGTTTTTAGGGGAGATGGATGGGCCTGAAGAACGGACAATAGACTGGGCAATTTTGTGTGTGCTCTGGGTGTGATGTCCACTCCAGTCTTCCTTCCTACAATATACATCAATTTCCCCTGGTTGATGAGATATCTGGGGAAAGGATTTATGACAATTGCATATCTTCTGGAGGATCTGGACTTTAGGTAGATAAGGGAACTTCAGAAAAAGCCTTCCTTTGTTTTGCTCCTCCCCAGGTGATCTGCTGGGGTTTAAAGTCCAAAATGGTGTATATTGGAGGTTGCTTCCTGAGCCCCAGCATTACAAAATCTTGTCTTATTACTGGGTCCAGGTATGATTATTAGCTTCACATTCTTGCAAAGATTCAGAGGGTGTGGAAGGGGAATGTTAGAAAGAGGGACACTTGACACACGAAAAACATGTAATAGAGGGAAATTGCCAAAGATACTTATTTCTTGAGGACAAATTGGTGTGATCTTGGGAGAATTGGAAAAAAGGGAAAATAGTAAATGAAAGAAAAATAAAACTAAGTTAAAGACTAAAACTCGTAGGTAAGGAAAGAGAAATCTATAAAGTATTTTGAAATATGAGAAGAGAAAAACACCTATTATAGTGCCAAATATACTCTAGAAAGGCAGCTAATGATTTTGTGTATTATATTAAATCTAACACAAAGTTACTAACAATGGTTTGATTATTAAATGAAAAGATTTTAAATGCCAAATTTTGAGACTCAAATGCATTAATTTTCTCATCTCTTACATAGATTTATTTATTTATTTATTTATTTATTTATTTATTTATTTATTTATTTATTTATTTATTTATTTATTTATTTTGAGCCAGAGTCTCGCTCTGTCGCCCAGGCTGGAGTGCAGTGGCCGGATCTCAGCTCATTGCAAGCTCCACCTACTGGGTTTACTCCATTCTCCTGTGTCAGCCTCCCAAGTAGTTGGGACTACAGGTGCCTGCCACCTTGCCCGGCTAGTTATTTGTATTTTCTAGTAGAGACGGGGTTTCACTGGATTAGCCAGGATGGTCTCAATCTCCTGACCTCGTGATCCGCCCGTCTCGGCCTCCCATATTATAAAATTAAATCCTTTGAAACCCCATTTAAGAAAATTTTACTCTAGGTAAAATTTTACTATATAGGTAATGATTATAACAAATGTTTACTGAAAAATATAAAATCTATATAATTCTACATGTATAAAATTGGAATCCATAATTCTATTTTATGTCATATAAACATGAAATAATAAGTCCATTATTACATGTCAAAGATAAATTCAACCAACTTTTTGGTTTATAGTAAAATAATTTTAAAATTAATAATAAAATATAGCATGGTAACAGGGATAATACAAATGCAGAAAAAAGCTAAAATGACAAGTTCTATTATTTGGGTTTTGGAGTAGCAAATATTATGAATAGTAAATTCTGGCTATACACAGTTTCATATGTTAGGATCACTTTTATAGAAAACTAATCCTCACACTGAAAGTATATGTAATTAATTAAGCCCTCTGTATACAGTCAGACATAATATATTTTACTTCAACTAAATTTAGCAAATCAACTTTTTGAAGAAATTTTGGATTTTATCCAATTTATAAAATTTGTTAGTGTAAAGTCATTTATGACATCCACTACTTTTTATTGAAACTTAATAATGTACTTTCTTCTTCATCTTTGATGGCAGTTATTTGGGATCTATGTCTCTCTGTCTCTCTCTTTCTTTCTCTTTGTAACCTTTGAACAGTTACAAAAAAAAAAGACTTCTATCTTTTAGATTTTCTCTACTGTTCAGTTTCATCTATTCTTGATTTAATATTTATTGTTTCTTCATTTCTTGAGTTAGAAACTTAAATCATTGGTTTAAATTCTAAGTAACTGTTTTTATTCTGGTTTTCCTCTTAGTGATGATGATGTTTAGTTTAGTTTCTCATCTCCCCAATTCCCTGGCAACCACCAAATTACTTTCTGTTTTAATTTTGTATGTCAGAATATATACTGTAAATAATTTCAATATTTTGAAGTTTTTTGAGACTGTCATCCAAATCCAAACATATGATTTATTCTCATAGGACCAGCATATAGTTTATTCCCATACAAACACATACATTCATTTAAGCCAAATTGGTTAATGTATTCCTCAAACCTTCTATGGATTGCTTATTTTTGTCTCCCTGCTTAATAGCTATTGAAAGAGGAGTGTTTAGTCTCCCACTATGTTAGTGAGGTATACACATTTGTAATTCCAACAGGTTGATGAATCAGTTTTTAGCATTATGAAATAATGTGTATAAATTGTAATGCTTCTTGCTTTATGTTGTCTTTGATATTTATATAGTTTCAATCAGAAATTTTGTGGTTAATGTTTGTAAGGTATATTTTTTCAGCCTTCTGTGTTCAATCTTTCTGTTGTTCTTACATATAAATGGTGTTCTTTAAACAGTATAAAGATGGTGGGTCTGAAAATCTTAGACTTTCTCCTTATGAATTGTATTCCTTTTACATCAATGTACTAAAAATACAGCTAGATTTAAACATTCAGCTATACTTCTATTTTCTTAGATTCATCTATTTTGTTTCATTTTCACTTTCTTTTATTTTGTCTAATTTGGAATTAATCAAAATTTTAACGATATTTTTCTTTTATACTAAATCATTAGATACACATTCTTTTAATATATTTTAGTTTTTATGAAAGAGACAACAAAATGTATTCTTAAAACTTATAGACTGATTTTAAATGTTACTATCACTAATTACATAATAGTACTTAAACTTTATGATCTTAGGAGTTTATCTGTATTCTTCAGAAATTTTGCACCATTGTTATAAGGCATTTTAATTTAATGGATAAAAATTCCATTACTCATTGCAATTATTATTTTGTGATATAAAGTATGTTTATATTTACCAACCTTTCTGGTATATCTTATTTTCTCTTGAATTTTTACACTTCCATTTCAGGTCATTTTTCTTCTTTCTAAATAACCAATTGGTTGTTCTTGTTTTAGTCTAGGTATGCTGACAAATTTAGTAACCTGAAAACATTTTCATTTCACATTCCTATTTTTTCCCAATAGGTATACAACTTTGGTTTGGCAATTATTTTTTGTTTTGTTTTGTTTTGTTTTGTTTTTCTATAAAGACAGAGTTCCATTTTCTTCTAGTTGTCATTGTTTTGGTTGAGAAGTCATCTGTAATTTTTGTTGTTTTTTCTTAGAAGATAAGGTATCACGTTTCTTTGTCTTATTATAACATTTCCTCTCTCTCTTGCACTATCTCTATTTGCTTATTTATTTTTGTGTTTTCTGCAGTTTTACTGTGATGTGCTTAGGTGTTTTTAATTGATAGCTCTCTTACTTGGGATTTGTTGAACTTGAATTCGAGCTATCTTTTTGTCACTTTTGAAAGTTTTCCTTCACTGTATTTTTAATATTGCTTTTTACATATTCTCTTTTCTCTTCCCTTTCTGAGATAGTGGTTACATAGAACTTTGGAGGATGCACCATATTGTTAAGCTTTGTTCTTATTTTTCTGTTTCTTTATTTTCTAAAGAGGAGTTGTTGGATTTATTTTGAATGTTTGTGTTAATATTCTATTGTTGCTAATCAAATTACCGTTAATTTAGTGGCTAAAAACAACACACATTTATTATTTCAGATTTTCTGTGGATTAGGGATCTTGGCACACATTGACTGAGTCTTCTGCTTGACATCTCACAATGCTGAAATCACGGCATTTTCCAGAACTGTAGTCTCATTTGAGGCTCTGTCAAGGAACTAATAATCTTAATCCATCAAAATAAATCGATCTGAATTCTCTTTCTCTTTTGATACTGTGTTTTTGGTACACTTTGTCAGGTGCATCATTGAGAACTTGGCATTTTTTGCTTTTTTGTTTTGTCTACTTTAGCCTGGAAGGCTACAGGAGGTTCTATTTTGTCAGTCAGAGGTTTCATGTAGTTCTCATCTCCTGCTCTATAGGGCTTTAAAAATCTAAAAAAAATTAATAATAGCAATAATAAATAGTGAAAGACTTGTATTTGGGGAAGATTTACTCCCCTGTACATCCCTGTTTGGTAAGTGCCTTATGATTTTTGCAGATTTTATTCATCTTTTTTTGTATCTTACATTCTTGTTCCCCAGCCTACTATGCAACATGAAGCTTCGTCAGATGTCCCAAAGGGAAGATGAACATGTGTTTCTGACCCTCAAATTTTCCATATTGTCACGTCAGCCCCATACACTAGCTAAAATGTGCTTTATTCCAGCAGAGGTTTTCTTCTTGGGCAAGACAAATACTCAGCTTATTCCCTCTTTGCTTCCCGTTCTTTAGTAACACTGTTTAACATAGTTTCTTCCCCTTGTTTAGTAACATTCTTTGTTCAGTAACATTATCTACTAGTAGGGAGGAGGACAGGAATTGTCTACTAGTAGGGAGGAGGATGGGAAACTTAAATAGTTTCTCTTCCTTTGGGTACTACATTAATAACTTATTTAATTAACAGTTCTTCACATCTCACTGTGGTTTCAGCACTTTACATTTTATTTTATATGTTTTTTCTTGTTGGGAGCATCAAGCTACCGTGTCCTACTACATGTTCTTGGGGAGAAGTTTCAGAGTAAAAATGTGAACTTGCTCTTATCCACTATAAAATATTGCAAAATATTGCATAGTCACCCTACTTAGCCACTTTTCTTTTTTTCTTTCCTTCTTTTTTTTTTTTTAGATGGAGTCTCGCTCTATTCCCTAGACTGGAGTGCAGTGATGCCATCTCCGCTCACTGCAAGCTCCAGCTCCCAGGTTCATGCCATTCTCCAGCCTCAGCTTCCCTAGTAGCAGGGACTACAGGCGCCTGCCACCACGCCTGGTTAATTTTTTTGTATTTTTAGTAGAGACGGGGTTTCACTGTGTTAGCCAGGATGGTCTCGATCTCCTGACCTCATGATCTGCCCGCCTCAGACTCCCAAAGTGCTGGGATTACAGGCGTGAGCCACCGCGTCCAGCTGCCACATTTCTAATTTTAAAATTATAAGAGAAATGGATGCTACTTGCATCTCAATTTCACTATTTAGAAAGGTGAAGCACAAATAATTAAAGCCACTAGCACAAGATCATACAGTTGGTGAGTGATGAAATCAGGTTAATTGTTAAATATTCACTCTAGAGACTGTAGTCTAAATCCTACATACACTTTAAATTCTTTCTTCGTATTTAACATTTTCTACAGAAAAAAAAACTATATTCATTTTTATTTTAGTTATATTTATTTTTGAAGTCTAAATTGACCCTATTCAGGTGTACAGGCGTAAGAATGACTTACTAGTCTTCTTTAAACCACTGTTTTTCTATATGCTCCCTTCTGAAACCCTACTCAAATGACGTTACAGGAAAAAATTTAAATCCAAAGGACAAATGGAAAGAGAAATGAGAAAATAGAAAATAAAATTTTAGAAGTTAGCAGATGGACAAGTGAGAACAAATTCACAGAGTGGAGAAAATTAAAATCTAGTCCTGAAGAAAGAGAAACCAACAAGAATCAAGATAATTTGTAGAATATATATTTCAGGAATTGGAGACACTAGGTGCCTTTAATATAGAGGTATGGGGTAGAACTACAAACAGCATTTTCTTTCAATGAGCATACATATTTTTTGAGTAATTGGAGGAAGAATGCTAAATCTTCATCTTTTATGATACAAAGTCCATTTTGTAATGTATATACACATTAAAATTCAGTAAGTATTATTATAGGTATCAAATTTAGAAATTAGGCAAAGTCAAATAAAAACAAGTAAAAAGAAGTTATGATCTGTGTTGTCTGGGCAGTAAAAATTTATATAAGGGCTTGACTTCTTTTTTTGTTGTTTTTGTTTTTATACCTTACGGTACTATTTGCCTTTTAAAACTATTTGCATGTCTTATTGCAAAAAGCATAAACATTAAAATTGTTATAAAGCAGCTAAGCATGATGCATCATGCCTATACTATCAGAGCTTTAGGAGGCTGAGGTGGCAGGGATTGCTTAAGGTCAAGAGTTCAAGATCAACATGGACAACATAGCGAGACCCTGCCTCTACAAAAAAATTTTTAAATGAGCCAGGTATTGTGGCATGTGCCTATAGTGCTCTCTACCCAGGAGGCTGAGACAGGAGGATTGCTTGAGTCAAGGAGTTCAAGGTTGCTGTGACCTGTTGTGATCATGCCACTGCACTCCAGAGTGGATGATAGAGCATGACTCCGTCTCCAAAAAAAAAAAAAGTGATCTTCACTCTAATCTGATATTCCCTTTAGATTCTTCACAAATCACCATTAAAAGGCTTTGGTTTAGTATCAAAAATCCCAGGACAGGTTTAGAGTAATATGTTTTTGAGTAGTTGCTAGTGGTGTCATGCTAGTGGTATCATCTAGTGGTTTTCTAAGGGTCGTGAAACAAAATGACTTCTCAGGAATTGAAAACATACCAGAGTTTTCATATAAGAGGATAAAGATAAACTTTTTAAAAAATTAAGATAAGTTTGGGTAAAACATTCTTTGCTATATTTACGTTGAAATAGCATGGTAATTAATTTCCACGAAGATAATGGTATGTTTTAGATTGCTTTATACAAGGTATATCTTTTCCTTATACATATTAATTAGATCTTGGCTGATAATATATACTTATATAATAAAAAATGTCTAATATTAATAGAACCATGATACATTGTATATTATTAACAATATTCTTGGATAGCTACAACATTGGGAAAATTAACCAGTTATTCCCTAGTGTCCTATCCAAATATTATAACAAATTCTATACTTACAGAAATTTTGAAGAAGAAATTGAACACTGCCTAATAAATTTTGTACTAACAACAAAATTATTAAGTATTTCCAATATAATCTATCAAGTAGAACTAAAATGTGTAATTAAAGCATATTCAAGGACTATAAATTGCTTTAGTTTGCATAAAACAGATCAAATATAGGAGACTGGTTAGGGTGGTGGGAGGAATTATAGGGAAAGGTACAAACCTTCTTGGAAGTCCAGGAGGTTTTGCAAAAGCTTTGAAAGAAGATTTGGCTGAAGGCAGCCAGATTCTCTGATCCGGAGCCTGAGAACAAATGGTAGATAATAAGACAATGTAAAATAACTTATCTAGATACATTTGTTTACTCCTGTCTCCAGAAATCAACCTTGGATCATTTGCACACAGGACTGCTCTCTACTCAGGGGGGTTGACAACGTTTATTACCCGCAAATTGTGTTTACTCAAAGCCTTTGTCATTAAATCTGTACTAAATAAATGCTAGTGGGGCCAGCTTATGGGGACAGCATTCTCTCGGTAGCTGCTGGACTCTCCCATCAGAGTAGCAGAGCCGTGCGGTCCCCTGGCCGCATTTTCAGGCCAAATACCTGTATCAGCGAACTTCCATCTGTCACTTGGCAAGAGTCTGCAGGACAGACTGGGTGGGTGGTGCCCCGCATGAGGATTGCTGCAACAGATCACGATGGAACCCTCAAAAATGAAGATGAAGGGACTACACAGTCAGTAAGTCAGTTAGTCATTGGTACCCACTTGGGATTTCCAAGTTCAAGGGAATCATTCAGGCTAGGATTTCATCATGGGACAGCAGTTATCAACTCAATAGAAACAGTATATAAAAGTATTGAAACAGCTGCTTAAAGCTAGTGTAGCCTAGGTTTTGCAGGCTCAATTAAGGGACCTAACGTAACCTGTCATTTCACATAACCCATGGTTCCTGGAAGAAGGCACGCTAGATGTAGAGCTCTGGGAGCAAGTGGGGATAAGTCTTAAATAACATAATGCACAAGGGCAACAGGTCCCAGTGACATCTCTAACATTATGGGCCTTAGTTAGGGTGGCTTTGGTCCCATTCTACACAGAAGAGCCTCTATAGAAAGAGAAGAGAGCAGAAACCATCACCGACATCACTGCCCCCTCTTTCTCCTTCAGCCCCACCATTTCTGGGCAAAATTAACAAAGAGGAAATGACGGTTTTGCCTGAGCCCCCTCCTCCAATAAATTGGAAAAAAGACAAGGGATATGCTACAGCCATGGGACCCTGTCTTAGGCAAGCAGTTTTAGAATGGGAGCTCTTGGCCTGCCTGGTAATGCAAGATTGACAAGGCAATCAGGCATATGAACCCATTTCTTTGAATGCCTATAAAAAAAGAAGAAAAAGCATTAAAGAAAACGGAGCCGCTAACCTATTTATGAAATGAATCATTGAAACCATGGCAGACAACTGCCATGGGGTATGACCCCATGGGACTGGTCAGTCCTAGCTAAAATGACTTTGGAGCCTAGCCAATACCTCCTTTGGAGGGCAGAATATGATGATTTATGTGAACAACAAGCAAACCAGAATCAAGTGGCCGGGCAAGTCATAACAGCTGCTATGCTCCAGGGGATGGGTCCCCATGCCAATGTACAACAAAAACTGAATTTTGATCCCCATGTCTTTGCACAAGTGTCTTTGTGTGCTCTCAGAGCTTGGGACCAAATTCCTGAAAGCAGAGTTTAACAGGGATCTTTTATAAATGTTCGACAAGGGCCTCAGGAGCCATTTGTGAATTTATCAATTGGTTGACCCAGGCAATTAAGAGACAAATTACTCACACTCAGCCTGCTGATATCTTATTGTTGCAGTTGGCTTACGAAAATGCTAATGTCAACTGTCAGCAAGCAATGCAAGTAATGAGAGAAAAGGTGGCCACAGTCAAGGAACTGATATGAGCGTGTCAGCTGGTAGGAACTGAAACACACAAAGTCATAATATTGACTATGGTGTTAAGGCCTCCTAAAGTGAAAAAGGAGGAAACCCAAATTGTATTCTATGTGGAGAGCCAGGTCATATGAGGAGGGAAAGCCCCAATAGAGGAGACCAAAGTAACTCAGGAAGAGAATTCCTACTGGGCTCATCTCTTAGATCTGCCTTTCTTCCACCTTGTTACTTGGGCAGACACCCCCTTCCCAGATTCTAATACTGTAACTGCTTGGCTAGGAGGGATTGACTTACCCTCAGTGTGGTCCCTCATTAATGGCACACACTGGATAAGGTGCCAGGTAACACTATATATCACTCCACTACCCTCCCACTATGTGTAAGTTGTGCAAGTTCTAACCCTTACTGTGTACCTTCCCAAACACATTTATGGCAACTTCATGGCAAAGTAAATGCCTTAACATTCTTGGTTGCAGGAAGCCTCAAACTGAGCAACGCAACTAATGTCACCTTCCCCAACATTCCTCCCTGTGGTAAAGAACAAAGCTGATAAAGTAATGAGTTCCACTTTAGCTGGGAGGTCTGTCATGGGGGACAAGGCTGTAGCCTCCAATTAGACAACCATAACATCTTAGAATGCCCCCATTGTCATTTGCAGGGCGACCATACTGGTGGCCGCATGTATCATGGCATCAATCACAGTTTCACAACCATGTCCCGTTCCCCTATGATTTGGGCTGATGAGGGGATGAGATATCTGAGACCCCAAGTAAAGTCTATGCCACCCCAAGACGTTTTATGGTGCCTGGGACATCTTACCACCTCCCTTAACACCTGGCATGGGACATATCATAATTCCAGTAACAATTATACTATGACCACTATTCATAATCACACAGATCAGTGCCTGATTTGCACTACTCATCCATATGTTTTTCTAATGGCAACCAATATTTCCACTACATGCCAAAACTCCACATTTGTGACCCAAGTGCAGGGACAGGCTTGGTTCGCCTCATGTATCACTAATTACAATATATTGAATGTAAATATTACTAGTGTCATGGTATTAAGGAGACAATCTGAAGCATTCCTACCAGTCAATTTGACATGCAATTGGCAAAGTTCCTCTGCCCTTGCCACCTTAGAACATGCCCTATCCCAGGTCAGACCCAAAAGATTCATAGGCACACTTATAGCCTTAGTAGTCTCAGCCATAGTCATCTTGGCAACTGCTAGTGTTGCTGTGGCCTCTATTACTGAATCAGTACGAACAACACCTTTGTAGATAACTTGGCCAAAAATGTGTCTAATGAACTTCTCTTACAGCAGGGTATAGATTAAAAGATTCTTGCATTCCTGGGAGCCCTCAGTGCTGCCTTAGAATATGTAGGGGAGCGGCAAGACACACTGGCATTCTGACAGCAGTTAAACCATGACTGGTAGCATAAGCACATTATGTCATCTCTCTACCTTGGATCAATCAATACATAGTTGGGATGAGGTGAAACAATACCTCTGGGAACCTTACCTGATACTTTAACAGCAGACATAAGGCAACTTAAAACTAAAATTCTAGAGTCCCTAAATGCCATAGATCTACATGCCCAACAAACAAACATATGGAAGGATATGCGACAACATCTCTCCTGGATAGAACCCCACTCCTGGGGGTCACTCCTCGATTGGTAAAGAATGTTGCTAATAATACTGATGTTTGTCTTATGTTATTTATTAATTCTAGGATGCAAAGTGGGAATACGAGCAATAACCACTGCGCCAGACAAACCTGTCGCTACACATATCTGTGCTCTTCAATCAACAAAACCTGATGCTTAAAAAACAGCAGCAGCAACAACAACAACAACAAAAAACAGAAAAGGGGGAGATGTAGGAGGTCAGTCAGGGTGGTGGGAGAAATTATAGGGAAAGATGCAAACCTTCATGGAAAGCTGGGAGGTTTTGCAGAAGCTTTGAAAGAGGATTTGGCTGAAGGCAGCCAGATTCTCTTATTTAGTAAAATAACTCATCTAGATAAATATGTATACTCTTGTCTCCAGAAACCAAACTTTGATCATTAGGGGAAGAACTGTGCTCTACTTGGGGGTTGACAATGTTTATTACCCACAAATTGTGTTTACTTCAAGCCTTTGTCATTAAATCTGTTCTAAATAAATGCGAGCAGGGCTAGCTTTTGGGGGCAGCATTCTCTCAGCAGCTGCTGGACTCTCTCATTGACGGTGCAGAGCCATGCTGTCCCCTAGCCACACTGTCAGGCAAAATACCAGTGTCAGTGAACTTCTTTCATCTGTCACTCTGCCAGAGCCTGTGGGACTCGGTAATAGATTTTCAATTTTTTTTTTTTTATTATACTTTAAGTTCTAGGGTACATGTGCATAACATGCAGGTTTGTTACATATATATACTTGTGACATGTTGGTGTGCTGCACCCATGAACTCATCAGCACCCATCAATTCATCATTTATATCATGTATAACTCCCCAATGCAATCCCTCCCCCCT
>NW_012114932.1:12914694-13025606 GCF_000951035.1 Colobus angolensis palliatus | reverse complement strand
TGATTGTCCGGCACTCCCTAGTGAGATGACCCCAGTACCTCAGTTGAAAATGCAGAAATCACCGGTCTTCTGTGTCGCTCGCGCTGGGAGTTGGAGACTGGAGCTGTTCCTATTCAGCCATCTTGCTCCGCCCCCCCTAGATTTTCAAATTTACTGTATATTTGTATTGTTTATTTCACTGCTGTCAAACTTGGTTTCCCTCCTCTGCTTCTATCACAAACACACTTTTCTGCCTGTCTCTCTTCTTACAATTGCCTGGAGGGTTTCCTACCTAAGTTTCCTGTGTCTAAGAGAGCAGAGTACAATAAGCAAAGTCATATTTTTCTCTTATAACCTTGCATAGTAAATTAAAGAAACAGGAAACAATAGAACTTAATTTAGATGAAGCTAAGAGACACTTGTTGCCATTTAAAATTCAATAATCACCATCATCATTAAGCTAAAGTTTCTGGAAAAGCACAAACATGCCAATTGTCAAAGTATTATTGCTATTTATAAAGCATGATCTGCGTTTTGCTATCATTTTCAAATACATAACTTTCAATACTTTCTAAATAATTTTTGAGAATTTTCCTCTCTCAGATTTGTAGTAGAGACTGCTCATTGCTTTCCAAAATCTTTCCTCCACTCCATGTTAGTAAAATAATTCATTGTTGCCCAGGTGAATAACTTACCTTGCTACTCCATGTGGCCCTAAGTTTTAAGGGCAAGAGTTTTGTGGGACATCCAGGAAGTCTCCTTGAAAAGGTCATGGCTTTTTCTACCTCTTCCTTGTATTAATTCAGTTTCCTAGCAAATGAATGTGATGGTTGGAATCATCTAGGACAATGAAAACTCTGATTACATCCTAGATATGCTGAGGTGAGCAGAGATGAAGCCTGGGTCCTTTCACAGTGATAAAAATAGGCCACTTTCCATGGCCTACTTTTGCAATTATTTTGGATGAGAGAGAAGTAGACTGATACCTCGTTCAAGCCACTATTATTTTGGATTTTTTTTTTTTACTTTATTTTACAAACTACAACCTCTCTGACAACAAGAGTGAAATCTATTTTCTTAACATATTTTGGACCAGATGGAAATATTAATTTATCTTCTCATTAATTACATAACATATGGCAAACTAATTATTTAAAAGGTTAATACAAAAGAATATGCTAGTTTTTTTAAAAGTTCCATTAATTCTGTTTGATCCAAGAACAACCTTCTATTTATCTACAAGTTTTCAAAAAATGTAATACATGCATTTATTTTAAAATCTACTATGAGTATTTCATTCTAAAACTCTACTCCGTATTCTGGTAATTAATGAGTTAAATATTCCCCCAAAATTATTTTGGTGATTTCAGTGTTGAGTAAGTATAAATTTAGGAGGATGTCAGTTGAAGAACAAGAGAAATCTTGTCATTTTTTTCAATAGCAAATTATTTGTAGGTTTATGAATGAGATTTTGATTGTTTTGGTATCGTAATTTCCCCTTATCTGTTGTTTCACTTTGCAAGGCTTTATTTACCTGCAGTGAACTGAAGTCCAAAAATATTACGTGAAAAATTCCAGTAATAACAATTTGTAAGTTTTAAATTGCTTGCCTTTCTGAGCACCATGACGGACTCTCACATGGTTCCACTCTGTCCTGCTAAATATGTGAATCATCCCTTTGCTCCTCATATCCACTACCCACCCATTAGTCAATTAATAGAGGCACCTATTGTCCTTCTTGATTATCAGATCCACAAACCACAAGAAAAAGAAGGGTGAGTACAGAACAACAAAATATTTTGAGATACAAAGACAGAGACCATATTCACATAACTTTAATTGCAGTACATTGTTATAATTTTCCTGCTTTATTCTTAGTTGTTAATCTCCTACTGTGGCTAATTTACGGATTAAACTTATCGTAAGTACAGATGTATAGGAGCAAAACATAGTATATATACGGTTTAGTACTATCTACGGTTTCAGACGTTCACCGTGGGTCTTGGAACGTATCCCCTGCAGATAAGGGGGACTACTTTTATTAGGCTTTTCTTTCACATTAAATCCCCCAAATAGATAGACAATGTACACAGAGAAATCATAGACAATGTAAAACAATGTACTTTGTTGTTACTTTTACTCTGCTAAATTCTCCTAGCACAAAGGCAAAGCATTGGATGTCTAAGAAAAAGCACACAGCCTACACTCATGGAATAAATAGGGCTTCCCATTATTCGTTTTATTTTGTTTGTTTTGTTTTGTTTGTTTGTTTTGTTTTTTGTTTTTTAATATCAATTCTAGAAACGCCAGAGTCTCTCTCAGGAAGTTAAGTCTTACCATAAATTCAGTATCTGCTTTAGAATTTGAAAAGAAGATCATGCACAAGAGCATTACTGTTTTACATACAGCGACTCCAACCATTACCAGGGGTAAATAGGGCTCAATGTTTGCAATATGACATTATTAGTATTTTATTTTCCTTGGGGAAAAGAGAGGAATGGCTGATCATACAAAGCCAGTAAAGGAACAAAAGCACTCTTGATGTGTGGAGAAAAGAACAGGAGTCTCTCTTCTCTTCACTACTGGCTCTCCTGGCTTTAATTTGTTTTTCTTCAACTGTTGGCTTTGACAATTGAGCCCATAGTCAGTCATGGACAGTCCATACAATTCTAGGAGAACTATCAATTATCTACCAAGGAAGACTTGTTATAATGACATGAGGCTTTATATTCTGCACATACTATTGTTTCTTTATAGACACTTGGAACCAGGAAACATGACACTTTAACTATCACGCAGAGCCCTCTAAACAGCACATTAATTTACCTCAAGGCCAAATATTTCTTAAATTATGCCCTAATTTTATATATTATTTCCTAACAGAGGATAATTTTTTTCCCTATAGTGTACCCTATTTTATTGCACATATACGATTAAAAAATTTAGGTCAATTGTGGTGGCTCATACCTATAATCCCAGCACTTTGGGAGGCTGAGGCATGAAGATGGCTTGAGCCCAGGACTTTGAGACCAGTCTGGGCAACACAGCAAGAACCTATCTCTCCAAAAAAAAAAAAAAAAAAAAAAAAAACCTGTCTAAATTTAGCTAGGCTTGGTGGTGGGGGCCTGTAGTCTCAGCTACCCAAGAGCCTGAACTGGGAGAATAGCTTGAGCTTGGGAGGTCAAGGTTGGTGCTAACTGTAATTGCACCACTTGTAATGGAAAAAAATATAATATATGTGAACACTATGCATGCTTTCGCATTAGAATACACAAAGAACTCTGAATTCTAAAAACAAACAAACAAAAAACTAATCTCAGTCATTGAAAAGTTATAGTCCTAAATAAGTTAATATCCATATATCTTATCTCCAAAGAGGATCTGAATCACATTATCTTAATGGTCTGGATTCCTTGTTTGTTAGTTGTAGCTTGATCTAACAAATTAAATGGATACCCAATTTTATGGCCAACCTTGCATCTCAAAAATTAAGCAAATCCAATTCTAATCTTTCACGAGACTCACTTTCCAAATTATCTCAAAGTCAAACTGTATTAGTCTGTTTTTACATTTCTGATAAAGACATACCTGAGACCGGGCAATTTCCAAAAGAAGGAGGTTTAATGAACTTACGGTGCCATGTGTCTGGGGAAGCCTCACATTCATGGCACAAGTCATGTCTTCATGGATGGTAGCAGGCAAAGACAGAGAACTTGTGCAAAGGAATTCCTTTTTATAAAATCTCGTATCTCATGAGATTTATTCACTATCATGAGAGCAGCACTGGAAAGACTTGCCTCCATGATTCAATTTCCTCTCACCCAGTCCCTCCCACATCATGTGGGAATTCAAGATGAGATTTGGGTGGGGACACAGCTGAAGCATACGGCAAACTATTATAATATAATGTACCATCACACACAATGTAATTTAGGACTCTGTCACTGTATTCATAGGAATATTTTCTAAACCAATAGAATATTCTAACGTTATAGATGTCTAAAGTGAAGCATAGTAGACTTTTACTGTTGCTGTAAATGGTGAGATAAGCTAATAGGAAAGAAAAAAAAAAGAGTCTCAGTTTTTGGATGTTCTCGGTTCAATTCAATTTGTGATAGAGTGAAAAGGGAGAACAGATATCAGTAAAGGATGATATCTAGTGCTCAATTGATCTGCGGTTTTTATATCAAGGTCTAGCTGCCCTGCACGAGAAAATGGTGAGGACAGAAAATAAGAGGGTAATCTATTTTTCCCAATATGCTGGGATAAAAGTGGAAAAAGTAAAAATTGAGAAATGACTTTTGTTACACAATGGTATTTTATACAAATAGCTATGCTTGAATTAATGGTTCCTAAAAGAGGGAGAGTGAAACTGCAAAGAGCCTGAGAGGTGATGAAGTCCGTAAAGTAACAGGGAACATTTTTACATAAGATATGTGGAAGACCTGAGATATCTCTCACTTTCATTTACTGTAACTATTCTTTTATTAATGCATACTGCAGAAGAGGAAGAGAGAACCTGCAAAACCCTGTACAAGCAGAAAAAAAAAAGAAAGGAAGAATAAGGAAAATGTGACTACATACTAACAGAGGCCCAACAGAGTTGCAGAAAAGCAAAAATATTAATACCTAAAGAAGATATTTGCATAAATGAAATAGATTGCACACTTGATGCAAATGTAGTACACAATTACTGAAAGACTGAAAAGTTGATTTTTTATTATTATCACAATTTGCCTTTTGCTGTTGCAGAAACAATAAATTTTAGTCATTAATTTTTGCATGTTTTCATATATTTTAAGACAGGTTCTTTATCTGTTTGTGATGAGGAACTAGCAAAAGGATCATACAGCACAAGCTTCTACATGGTACTGACTTAAGCTTTACACTTGGAGGGTAATTCCTACCTTATTATTTTCAGTGAAGAACTTTTTCAGAATTGAATTGCAAATTGTACATATACTTAGTGGGTTTGATTTTCTCATTTAAAATAAAGCCATTTTAATAGGAGCCATAATTAAGCTAAGACATTCAGAGGTTTAAGAATAGATGCCACCTCACTGATGTCTATTAGATGAATTTATTAATTTTGTTTTAAGCCATGGAAGTTGAGTAATAAAAAGTTTCAGATGATATATTTGAAGACATATTCAAATAATGAACTTTTGGTTTCATTTGTTTTTTTTTTTTTTTTTTGCTTTCTTTTCAAAGATATTCTTCACATTTATTTAGTTGAAGCACAGTGACTGCAGATAGGCACAGTCAACAGTAAATGTGACAAAATTGCCCCCATTACTTTTGCATCTCTAATCATTTTGTAATACTGAATCCAGCCTGGAAACAGTAGCTAGATACAGTGTTTTTTTTATGCTTAATAAGATATGGCCAGACGATTTTGATATCATGTCTCATGTCTCACATAATGTTTTAATTTGGCAATATGCACTTCTCTATGTTAATATAGCAATGTTCACTGTATATGTATACTTTATATATTTTTATTCATTCATTTATAAAATAGTACAAATTATAAGCACACAAAAATTTAAAATAAATTAAAGTTTAACAAATTGAGAACACAAGGGATAAAAATAAATTTTTATAGGTTTTCAATTTATTGACATCCAGGAACTACGCTAGGTAATTTATATACATTTTTTTTCATTTAAACTTTCACACATTCTCTTTATAGACTAAAAGTAAATTTCATAGAGGTTAAATCACTTGTTTCAAACACTTTAGGTATGGTATACAGAAACTAGGATTGAATGTTTAACCTAAAATACTACCCAAGTAAATTAAATAAAACAAATCACGTGATTACAGAGACAATGGCCCAGTCATTTAAAAAGTTATAATTACGGAAATCCCCAGTCTATCCTCCAAACTGCTGTGATTTTTATATATCTTATCCGGCAATACCTTCCTCCAGCATTATTGCAAGATATAGAGAAGTGAATTGTCATTTTTGTCATGCCCATCTTGTATTCCAATGCAAATTGTTTTCTAGCTACTTCCATTTTGGCGCTGTCATTCTTTATGTTCACAGTTTGACAATGGCTGTCTAGGGGTGCTCTTTCCTGTGCTCATCCTTATTTTGGATGGCTGAGGCTCGTGCATATCTAGATTGATGTCTTTAATCAATTTTGGAAAATTCTGACATTTATCTCTGTAAGTATTTATTCTACCCAAGTTCTTTCATTTTTATATCCGGAAATCTAATTATACATGTGTTAGACCATTAGGTATTGTTCCAAAGATCTTGAATGCTCAGTTGTTTTATGTCATCCATTTTTCTTCTATTAATGTTTCTTTTGCATATTTTATATTGATTTCATCTATTTCACCAATTTTCGGTTTTTTTTTTTTTTTTTTTAGACGGAATCTCACTCTGTGCCCCAGGCTGGAGTGCAGTGGCACAATCCTGGCTCACTACAAGCTCTGCCTCCCAGGTTCATGCCATTCTCCTACCTCAGTCTCAAGAATAGCTGGGACTACAGGCACCCACCACCACACCCGGCTAATTTTTTTTTAATTTTAGTAGAGACGGGGTTTCACCCTCTTAGCCAGGATGGTCTTGATCTCCTGACCTCATGATCTGCCCACCTCAGCCTCCCAAAGTACTGGGATTACAAGCGTGAGCCACCGTGCCGGTCCACCAATTTTCGTCTGTAAGCCTTTTAAAAATACATAGACCTGGAGTTACTATAGCACTCTGCAACCATGGAGAGACGTAATCATCAACTTCAAAAACAAAAATATTGAAAATCAAGTGAGGGGCCTCAAGCTTGTAATTTCAGCACTTTTGGAGGCCGAGGCAAGAGAATGGATTGAAGTCAGGAGTCTGAGTCCAGTCTTGGCAACAAAGTAAGACCCTGTCTCTACAAAAAAATTAAAAATTAACTAGGTATGATATCTTGTAGGTATAATTCTAGCTACTCAGGAGTCTGCAGTGCAAAGATTGCTTGAACCCATAAGTTTGAGACTGCCATGAGCTATTATGGCACCAGTGCACTCCAGCCTGGGTGACAGAGCCAGACTTTGCATGTTAAAAAAAAAGAAAGAAAAAGAGGCCGGGCGCTGTGGCTCATGCCTGTAATCCTGGCACTTTGGGAGGCCGAGGAAGGCAGATCATGAGGTCAGGATATTGAGATCATCGTGGCCAACATGGTGAAACCCGGTCTCTACTAAAATATAAAAAAATTAGCCAGGCATGGTGGCACGCCTGTAGTACCAGCTACTCAGGAGGCTGAGGCAGGGAAATCGCTTGAACCCAGGAGGCAGAGGTTACAGTGAGCCAACATCCCGCCACTGCACTCCAGCCTGGTGACAGAGCAAGATTCCGTCTCACAAGAAAAAAGAAAGAAAGAAAAAGAAAAGATTGAAAAATATTCCCATTCCCTAATGATACCATACCATTTTTCAGTTAACTCACCTTTGCACTGCTTTTAGTATCCTTACTGTATGAAATTTAACATCTATCTGTCTATTTGGAAAAGACTTGTCAGTTCCATGGTAAAGTATACTAGAAAGTTTATAGTGTCACATTACATATGCTTACCAAAAGATGAATGCACAGCCAACAAAAGTAATATTATCAATTCGGTAATTTTAAGTAAAACTCTGTGATACCTTCACCAAAGGAACCTACAGATAGTTGTATGAATAGACTATAAGGAAAATATCTTCCACTGAATATTGTAGCTAAATTTATGGTGCTTAATGTATAAAAACCATTTGTGTGTATATGTGTAACATACAACATAGGTATTATAAGATGATAATTCTATGGATTTTTTTTCACAAAGAAGCATTCCCCTACCCCCAATAAAGAATTAATGTGATGGAAAAATTAACTCTGATGGAATATATTGGGTAAGAGTTAAAAAACCTTAACTCCCTAGAAATATGTTAAAATTATATTTTTATTTCTGGAAAAACATTTGATGGAAAAATTAACTGATAGAATATATTGGGTAAGAGTTATAAAACCTTAACTCCCTAGAAATATGTTAAAATTATATTTTTATTTCTGGAAAAACATTATTATATAAATTTCATTCTTATTTATAAATCCATGGGAAACTAACAATACTCTTAAAATTACCACTAGTTTGCTTTAGGTAGATAATGTTATATTAAAACATAAAGTGGCATATAGTAAGCAGTCAGTGCTTATTTGTTTCTAATGTTGATATAAAGAAAAATACTTTAGGTAGCAATTTCTAGTTCAACATCTCTTTATGACAAAAAAAAAAAAAACCTGTGTGGTGACATGTATCTAAAAGAAAATATTCCTAGAGGTGACCAGCAGTATTAAAAGATTTCCAAGACAAAAGGAGACAGCAGTGTTTCTCAGAATAGCTCAGATTACCCCAAAATACCTTTAAAATAGTTGAAACTTCTGGATCCCCCCCTTTTGTTCTGTAGTTTCTCTCTTAATGCTTTGTGCAGAGAAGAAAGACAATTTTACAACTTCTTCTCAAAACTTAAGCCTTTAGTATAAAATTGAATGAAGGATAAGAGCAGACAATTTATGAAGCAGAAGACAAAAATAGCCAACTCATGAAAAATTTCCAGTTTCAACATTTCACAGGTTTTAAAAACATTCCTTTGAATGTAATTCTTTAATTTCAACATTTAATTGTAGGCTAACATTCATTAAACCTTCATGGTAAAAGTACAAGTATTTTATATGTTCTTTTTTCAAAATTTTTCTGAATTTTATATAAAGATATATTTTATAAGTAATACATGTAAATAATCTTTATTAAGTCTACTTTAATGGAAGTCATAAAATAGTGCATATTTTCAAATACTGCCTAGAAATGTTTCTTTTAAACATATGTACATTGTATCCATAGTGTTAAATATAGCATGTTACATACAAATGAATAATAAACTACAAGACAAAGAAAGACATTAAGATTATTAAGGATTGGAAAGAAAAAATGAAATTGTTCATATTTACAGATGATATGACTTTCTGCTTGAAAATCCTAAAGGATCAATAAACAAACTCCTAGAAGTAATCAAAGAGTTCAGAAAGGTCACAGAAGAGAAGATCAGCACACAACAATCCATCACATTTTTATACACTAACATGTAGACACATAGGTATAAACTGGATAAAACATGTAGGGCGTCTACATTTTGAAAATTATAAAATGCTTCTTAAAAATCAAAGACCTAAATAAGTGGAAAGATAGAGTATTCAGAATTTGTTAAGACCAGATATTGTACATATGTCAGTTTTCCCCAACTTAATCTATTTGCTTAGTGAAATTCCTATCAAAATCCCAAGAAGGCATTTATAGATGTAGACAAATTCTACAATTAATATGAAAGACTCTGGTCCTAAAATAGCTAAAACAATCTTGACAAATAAGAATGCAGCAGAAAGAATCATACCACTAGGCTTACTATGTAGCTATATTAATCAAGACTGTGTGGTTTTCACAGAAATTTCTATGGTCTTACTGTGTCTGAGATTAGTGACCTTTTAAAAGAGGTACAAGGGAGCTATTGACCCCTTCCTCCAGATGAAGATACAGAAGGTGCCATCTATGAGAAAGAGGCTCTCCCCAGACACCAAATCTACTAGCACCTTGATCTTGAACTTTCCAACCTTCAGTACTGTAGGAAATAAATTCTGTTGTCTATAAATTAACGCAGTTTAAAGTATTTTGTTATAGAATCCTGAATATATTTTTGACAAGGAATAAAAACATAGATCAATGAAGCAGAATAAAGAACTTAGAAGTAAACAGACACATAAAAAAAAACAACTTATTTTTGACAAATGCAAAAAACAATTCACTTGGAGAATGAAAAAAGTAATGTTGGCTCCAGTAGACATGTGTTAGCAAAATAATAAACCTTAACCCAAATTTCACACCTTACACAAATATTAACTCCAATTGGATTATATATTTAAACGTGAAATATAAAACTACAAATTTTCGAGAAAATCACAGGAGACAATTTTAAGAGCTAGATCTAGGCAAAGAGTTCATAGACTTAAAAACAGGAACATGATGCATGAAAAGAAAAAAGTAGTAAACTGAATATCTTCAAGATTCAAAAGTTTCATTCTGCAAAAAACCAACTGAAGAGAATAAAAAGATATGTTAAAGAACGAGATAAAATATTTATGAATTATATATGCTAAATGGCTAATATCAACTGATATACATATATCATTGTATAAACACTCTCAAAACTCATTATTTTTAAAAATGAAAACAATCAATCCAATTAGAAAATAAGAAAAAACATAAAGAGACAATTCAGTTAAGGGGACATACAAATGGCAAATTAACATACAAAAGGATGCTCTAGGGACATGCAAACTAAAGCCACAAGATATATCACAAAACGCCCATCAGAATGACTGAGATTAAAAATGATAAAACTGTAACAACAGCAAATGTTGATGAGAATGCAAAAAAACTGGATAACTCAAACATTGCTGGTAGAATATTAAATCGTACAGCCGCTCTGGCAAACACATAGGCAGCTTTTTATAAATTACCATACACAGTTACTATATTCAATTACCGTAAGTCCCAACAATTGCATTCTTTGTCTTTTATCCTACAGAAATGAAAACTTATGTTTAATGAAAAATCTCCATTAATGGTTCTAGCAGTTTTATTTGTAATTGCCAAAAACTGGAAAGGGGCTAGGTGTCCTTCAACTGGTGAATGGCAGAGCAAACCACAATACATCTATCCTAGGGAATGTGACTTAACAATAGAAAGGACTGATGTCAACACAACAACTTGATACATCTCCAGGGAATTTTACTGAGTGAAATAAGGTAATCTAAAAAGCTTACATACTAATTTTGAAATAAAAAGATTTACAAATGGAGAACAGATTAGTGGTTGCCAGGGTCTGTTAGACAGGAATGAGGAAGCCATGGTGGTTGGGAGTGGAGTGGAGGTGGGATGAAACCACTCTGTCTTAACTATGGCAGTGAATACACAGACCTATTCGTGTGATAAAATTGCATCGAGCTAAATACACATGTATATCAGCACATTTGAGTACAATTAAAACTAGAAAATTCTAAATAAGATCAATGGATTGCATCAATGTCAATATCCTGATTGCAATACTGAATTATAGTTTGGTAAGATTTTACAATTGGAGGAAACTAGATAAACTGTAAAACAGATCTCCATATTTTTTTTTTTGCAACCATAAGTGAATCTAAAATTATCTCAATAAAAACTTGAAAAAATGTAGCTGGATGCAGTAGCTTATGCCTGTCCCCCAACACTTTGGGAGGTCAAGGTGGGAAAATTGTTTAAGGCCGGGGGTTCAAGACCAGCCTGGCCAACAAAGCAAGACTCCGTCTCTACAAAAAAATAAAATAAAATAAATTAGCCAGGCATTTTGGCACACACCTGTAACCCAACTACTCAGGAGGCTGAGGTGGGAGGATCACTTGAGTCCAGGAGTTAGTGAGGCTGCAGTGAGCTATTATCTCTCCAATGCACTCTAGCCTGGGTGACAGAGCAAGATCCTCTCTAAAATAAAAAATAATAATACATTTTTTTTAACTCAAAGGTTACATTTATCTGGTATCACCAAGAAGCAAGAACATTTTGTATCTATTCCTGGAAACTTAGAACAGTATCTAATACAAGTTAACCGTAGATTATCTGGTTAGGTTTTAAGGTGCATTTTGAAATTTACATGTCTGAGGGTTTTCTAATACATTTTAATTTGGTATTATGCCAATGGACTATATAATTTTATTACACAATTATAATAAAAGTATATAAATAAACAGCCATGTATTAAAGACAATGCATGTTTATTACATAATATCACACACACATAATGTTTATTTTCATTTTATTGGCCATTTTTACATTCTATGTAGGTATGACAATCATTATACACATTTACATGTATCTATTAATAATATTGTGGTACTCAGGGGTATAAAGTGAAGTGGCAGTGAAAATATCTGAGGTAGGACAGTGAAAACCTTTGCTGTTGACTTCATGCACTTCCAAATTTGCCATCTCCTTCAATTCTGTGGCATATCATATTAAAATGTTTAAAATTTCACCTTATAATTGTTTTCCATTGAAAGGGAAATGACTGAAATTTCTCTATTTTGTAAGCACCATTTAATTTGGATTCTGTAAATGTATGAAGAAGATATGAGACAGCAGCAATACCATGTATTTTGTCCATCTACCCACCCATAATCATTTCATCGGTCAGAATTTTCAACCATACATATCTGAAATTAATTTCAGGGAAAGACACTTACTAGTGATAATTTCTTTTACAACCGTCATCCTACCGTATGTCTATTATTACATTATACTGTCAAATAAATACATCTTGTCACAAACCTATTTTCAAATTGTTGACAAATTGCTATGTTTTGGACAGCCTCAGAAATTTTGTTGCCCAGAGAGATAGCTATTGTAGAAACATCTGAAAAATAGGACTGCATTTCAGGCTGCTTTTTCCCCCTTTGGCTTAAAAGAGCCATGACATTGTAGTTTGTGACAAGGGACCCGTGAACACTGGGATTGAAGCTGTACCACTATTTTCACGATCTGCTTATTATGTGTGTCATTTAAAGCAAATATGGACTGTTACTCCTTTCATGCTTATTCAACACACTATATTTATAAGCCAAAACCATACACCAAAAATGAGCCACATATGTGAAGTACCATTGAATAAAGATTTACTTGTTACTAAGGTGATAAAACAACTATGCTATTATTAATATGTATGAACTTTTAAAAAACCTTAGCTGTTCACAGCATTTATAAGCAAACATAACATAGTGGGCCAGGTGTGGTGGCTCACGCCTGTAATCCCAGCACTTTGGGAGGCTGAGGCGGGTGGATCATGAGGTTAGTAGTTCAATACCAGCCTAGTCAACATTGTGAAATCCCATCTCTACTAAAAAACCACACAAATTAGCTGGGCATAGTGGCACATGCCTGTAGTCCCAGCTACTAGGGAGGCTGAGGCAGGAGAATCATTTGAACCCAAGAGACAGAGGTTGCAGTGAGCCGAGATTGCACCACTGTACTCCAGCCTGGGCAACAGATGAGACTGTGTTTAAAAAAAAAAAAAGTTTAAATCTGCTGTACAAATAGCAGTGAAAAAGTTACTACAAGTTTCATAATGCTACCTTTTTGAGGAATATTCAAAGCAGATTTATTCTATTCAAAAGAATTTGGAGTCTGGTATGTGACTCAATGCACAGTAACTGAAGACCATTGAACTAAGAAACTAAAACAACAAAGCACTATCTGTCTTCTGACTGCAAGACAGGAAATAAGAAAGAACTGTGAGTTTGGTTGTCGTTTGTTAGGCCTCTCATTTTAGAAAATGCATAGATTTCAATAGCTAAATCTTTTTCAATATGTAAAAAAATAATATTCTTAAGCCACTTTGAAATGAAAGTACTTGAATTTCTCTAGTTGTTAGCAGTCCCTGTTGCCTGACTGATTTGTTGACTATGAAAATTTACTCACTTTAATGTTTTTCAAGGACAAAAGGAAAATATTGATTATAAACAAATACAAGTAGAGAAACAGTTACCTGGACCAGTAATGCTTTGTTAGTCCAGTTAGTAAGAATATGGTGTCTCGGTGTCCAACCTTCCCACCTCTCTTCCCCAAAACATCTGGGTTGGTCTTTATAAATTGCAAACATGTTTCATTTTACTCCCTAGCATAAGACATTTCAAAGATAACACTTGTTTACAGCATGAAGGCCATGCTTCTTTTCTCTGGTCTTATAACTAGGCAGGCTTCATGTGGACTGGAATCACAACTGTTTAATTCGCTACTTCATATGCAGTGTGTATACTAAAACCTGACACATAATAGATGCTTAAAGAAAATTCTTGAATGGAAGAAACCCTCTTGTTTTTCTCACTGCGCATGCTCAAACTAAACCTTCTTTGTTCCTGTGACTTTCTTTGACAGAAAAGACCTTCTTTTACCTGGAAAATACATATTTACATTTTAGAAATTTCCTACTGAATGATCTTTTACTGAGAATACATCCATCACCTTTTCTGTTCCCATTGCTTCACACTGAATTGCTATCATTCCTATCATAACATTTGTTGTGCTTATTTATTTTACATGTCGTTCTTTTGATTGTCAGCTACTTGAAATCAAGGACGAGTTTTGTTCAAATTTCTAATGCCACTTACTAACACAGTGCTTAATAGGGCTAATATATTGACTGATTGACAGTATAGTAATAAATGTATTTATATATATTCTTCCTTCAATATTTTTATTTGTAAATAAATATAATCAACCGAGTAAAGAAAAAGTAGAAGTAACTACAGGGAAACCATTTAATAAGACAAGAGATGGGTATAGAAAACACGTTTTGTCATTTGGAGTGCAAAGTAACAAAGCAATAAGAAACTGAAAACATTTTAAACAAGGAAGCAACATGTTTTGATTTGTGTTTTAAAGATATGCTTCTGACAGCCTATAGAGAACATAATAGAAAAACAAAATTTTAAGCTAAAAAAAGTTAGTACTGTATTGCTAGGAACCAGTCATGAAATGAAGGTGATTTATAACTGTGATTTCGTGAGGCTGTGAAAGTAGTACCAATAATAGGGACACATAAAATAAAAATGAGAAAAAGATAAAATTTCAAAATGTCAAAATGATTCCCAATTTTCTTCTTGAGCAACTAGGCTATAACGACTGGACTATAATGTACTGAAACAGAAAAAGTAAAGTCGCTAATGGCATAACATAAAGAGATAAACAGGTGGGAGAGACTAGAATAAGCAAGACATTTATAAAACAAAACATTAAAAATTAATCGAGAGTAAAAATACTATTTAATATATGGTGTTAAGACAATGTATTGGTAGCTCACGCCTATAATCCCAGCACTTGGGGAGGCCGAGGCAGGTGGATCGCCAAGTCAGAAGTTTGAGACCAGCCTGGCCAACATGGTGAAACCCCACCTCTACTAAAAACACACACAAAAAAAATTAGCCTAGCATGGTGGTGCATGCCTGTAATCCCAGCTACTTGGGAGGCTGAGGCAGGAGAATCACTTGAACCTAGAAAGCAGAGGTTGCAGTGAGCCGAGGCTGCACCATTGCACTCCAGCCTAGGTGACAGCGTGAGACTCAGTCTCAAAAAAAAAAAAAAAAATTAAGACAATATATTATTTTGGATAAATACACTTAGATTGTCTTTTTCCTGTCATAAACATTACGTATTTTAAAAATTATATTCAGCAAGTAAATAAAAAATTAAAGACTTGATATAGCCAGAAGAAAATGAAGTTTGAAATGTAGTATGGCTAAACACTAAACTTAAAAGTGTTAGGAAATGTCACAATTAATAACAGAAAGTACTTCCTTTGATTTCTTAGAAACTAAAAACTTACTACATAATAGGCAATCCAAACTGATTTTCATTCAATAATAGAAAACCTATTTGTGGAATAAGGCAGAGGGTAAACGCATTAAAATTTTATTAAAATAAATTTAAACTAAGTATATTTTGTGTTCAAAAATAAACTATAATATAATTTTTAAAGACCATAAAGAAAGGATTCTGGGAAAATGGCACAGTAGGAAGCACCAGAAACCTGTCTCCCCACAGACAACAATTGCACTGGGATAATCTTTCTGATGTAACTATTTGGAAACTCTGGAATCTGTTGAGGGCTTGCAAATTTCAGTGGAAGTCTTAAATGGCAAATTGAGGTCAATTTTAGTCAATTTCTCCTCTTACCACAGTTGCTGCTAAACACTCCCTAGTCCCCAGCCTTAAGATAGGAAGTTGTGCATTTATTCCTGGAACAGCTTGCACACAGCTAGCATAAACAACTCTGTCTGCCAAATACCGGGGTTTAGACTATGACCACTGATTGCCACTTTAGATAGAAGAGGTGAAGAAAAAGAGGGGACAGCCATTGTGTTGCATGGATGTAAGCACTTCACCTCCTCCTTGTTCAAGTTCAGTCAGGTCCGTTAAGCTGAAGTGACATTCAAGAGATTTGAAGGGCCAAGCTCTTTTTATTTTTCCCCTTAATGTTTCTGGTTTTCCCCTTCTAGGAGGAGCCAGATATTGAAAAGTAGAACATTAGAAAGCACACGAATATATGTGGAAAATTAGAGAGTCACTGTGTGTTTTTAAGAGAAGCTACAGTCTCAGAGAAGACCTGAAAAGACCTTAGTTTACATCTCAGACCCATCTTCAGCACAGAGACAACCTATAGCAATCAAACATTTTTTAAAAAGAAAACAAACAAAACAAACAGAAAACTCACCAAACCCTGGGAACGAGGATAAGCTAACTCTAGATTTACTACACTTACTGATTCCAATGATCAGTTTTTAAAAAATTATGAAGAATACAAAGAAACATAAAAGTATGATCTATTAAAAAGAAAATAAAAACTAACAGACTATCCCTAAAAAAGACCTGATGACAGATCTACTAGACAAAGACTTTACAACAACTGTTATAAAATGTTAAAAATAAATAAATAATAAGAAAGACATGAAGAAAGTCATAAAAATGATATATGAAAATAACAGAAATATGAATAAAGAAATAGAAAACTTAAAAAGAAACCAAATAGAAATCCTGGAAGCAAAAAGATCAATACCTACAACTAAGAATTCACTGGAAGGATTTGAACAGTTGGAAGAAAGAAACAGCAAAGATAGGAAAATGAAAATGATCAATTCTGAGGAATAGAAGATCTTTTTAAACATTAAAGAAAAATAAACAGAACGAAATGAATCTATGGAATGCTCACAAACTATATACACATTGTGGAAGTTCCAAAGAAAAGGTAGATCAAATGATAGATAAACAGATCAGCTGATAGAGATAGAGGTCTATCTATCTATCTATCTATCTATCTATCTATCTATCTATCTATCTACCTATCTATCTTTTCTATATCAGATCAAGATCTATTTACATCTACATCTATGTTGGTCTCTGTTTATCTACCTATCTTCTATTGTTTCTGTTTCTCTGGAGAACGCTTACTAATACAATCCCCCAAACTTAAGACAACACAATAAATGTTTAGAAAATGTTTAAGGAAATTATTTACATTGCACAAAAAATAAGTAATCATGAACACACTTTTTGAAATGATCAAGAAGATTTGAAAAATAACTTAAAATAAAACTTGAAAATTAAAAAAACTTACATTAAAAATTCAATGCTCAAGCTAAATAAATATTTAGAAGCAGCTAAAGAAAGAAGCACTCAGACTGTTATTTAAAGAAATTTCTCAAAATGGAGCCTCAAAAGATAAGATAAAAAATATCAAAAATAAAGTTAGAAAATATGAATAATTAAGTTAGAAATTTTACCTCATGTTTAATCAGAGTCATGGAGAAAATATAGAGTGAATGAGAAATAGTACTGTTTAAACAAATAATGACCAATTATTAACTAAAACTGATGATGAATCTACAGAAGCAGAAAGTATAATTTAAACTATGCAGAACAAAATAAAATACAATTCTCATATAGACACATTGCAGAGAAACCAATGACTAGAGAAGTCAGACAAAAGATTACCTATGAATAAGTGACAATTAGGTAGATACCACTCCCAATTGCAAGAAAGAAAGCCAGAATTCAGTAATGTATTTTTTCAAAATATGAACAGAAAATGATTGCCATACTTAAATTGTAACAAAAAATATATTTCAAAAACAAAGGCAAAATAAACTTTTTCTTTCAAAAACTACACTTATTACCATAGAACTTATTCTGATAAAACTTCTATTAGGTACACTTTTAAAAAACAAATTTATTTCCCAAAAATATAAGATAGAGCAAGGAAATAGAGATGTATTTTTATGCAGTTAGTGTATATAAAATATGAGCAATGATCACATCTAATTCATAGAGTATAAAAAAGAACTAAGTAAAAAATCAGAGGCATGCAAATTGGGAATATATTTCTATGAATTAAAGGTTCTTAATTATTACTTAGGAGGAGGCTTACTATATGAACTTAATCCATTACCTTACATAAAGAAAGGTAGTTGAAACCACAAGAAAGTTGAAACCATAAAAAATATATATTTATTTGTAAAAATAATTTGGCACATCTTTGTGAATTTAAACATTTACATCTTTACAACCCAGTTTTCAGTCCTCAGTTTATACACTGTTGCATGAGAGTATTTGAGCAAGACTGTTTCTAGCAGCACTGTTCTTCACAACAACAACAAAAACCTAAATGGTGTCTGATTAATTGGTTGATTGAAAAAAACCTTGTGTATTCACATAATTGAATTTTAAATAAGAATGAAAATGAAAGTATTACAGCTACATGCAACACGTTACCATGAATAAATTATATATAAAAGCACACTGTGGAAAAGTGCATACACTCTCAATATTTTCAAAAACTTCCAACACAATAAAATTAAGCAATATATTGATTAAGGAAAAAATGATAAGAGAGAATGATAAAGAAAACATAAAATTCAGATTATTTTTCACAAGGAATGGGATGGAAATTAAGTAGATAACTCCTGGTCAGTGTCAAATGGGACCCCAATCTCAGAAGACCCCAACTTGATTCAATGTTCTGCTGTTGCTGTCTTGAAATTCCTAATATTTTAATCTCTGAACCACTGTTTTGTAAGTAAAGTCCACTGAGACAATGGTGTGTGTATGTGAGCAACAGAGATATGTCAGTCACCAACATCCACACTGAGGACTCAGAACTGCAGGTCTAGCAGCCAGCCAGGGCACAAAGCAACTTACCTGACAGCCTAGCATGCTTATGACATTTCAGGGTCGTCTGGGGCACTGAGAGCCCCAAGCATGTGCTCCCTAATTGGTGGTGGTGGCAGCGCCAACACTAGTAGAAGCAACAAGGCGATAGCAGTGGCTATGGGAGCAGTTGCAGCCGTGGGAGAGAAGGGCTTTTAATGAGATACCATTTTTCATGCTGGAACAGATTTCTTTGACAATAATTTGTTGTTCATTATAAATGTGGTTTCTTCTCATCTAAAGCACCCTTGACATAAATGGCTCCATTTTAGAAAAAGACTTCATCTTACATTTCTGAAGTAATCAAGCCAACAGAGTTCAGATGTTTGCCTAATCAATCGAGACAACACCCAACCAGAAAAGGGCTTAACTCTTTTCTATCAGTCCTCACCAGAGGACTCAAGGGCCATAAAGTGAGCAGGACTTCACCAGTTAGACAAAGACACCTTGACAGACCCCATCTCGCACCCAGAATCTGCCTCTGAAGCTTCTGCTCAAATCAAGGACTCTTCCTGGCAAGATGTTGATGATTGCCTGGGTCAGGCCTGGACACACTTTTTGTCTCCTTCAATCTTCTTGGACTGGTTCATTAACCCCTTTTCCTAACTCCTTTTCTCTTGATGTTAAATGTTACTGTCTGGTATAAAATTTCAATCTGTAACATTTATGTATTCATTAAGTATACTATTATGTATGATTTGTAATATCGACTGACTTGTGGAGTGGTTGATGCCTGTGTGCCCATGGCTCTGAGTACTGAGTAAATGGGTACTAAGAAGAATTGCTTCCTTGGGAATTCCATGTAGCTTGTGCCTAATTGTCTTCTTATTCAACATTCACATTTTGTGAATCAGAAAACAAAAAAAGTGATTTACTCAAGTGCACACAAGAAAGGATTTAGGCTAGAACAAATTAATTATTCCTGTATCTGCCAAGAAATTGTTATACTTTGAGTAGAAAAAGTTATTCATCTGCTATATATCTATATCTATCTATACCATACCTATACCTATATCTATACAATCTATCTACAATTGTCTAGAGTAGAGGGCCTTGGCTTCTAATGATTTGCTGAAAACTCACTGACTTGAAGTAGATTGACTAATAGAAGAAAGCCATACAGATTTCTGTATAGATACAGATGTATCTAACATGCATATATGGGCCTTCAGAATAAAGACCCAACCTCTCAATGAAGTACAGAAGCTTGTATACCATCTTGAAGTTACAGAAAAAATAGAGGCTTGGATCCTGGTAATGTTAGCAGTGGAACATATCTGAGTCATGTGGCACCAAAGTATGTTAGCAGCGGTGAATCTGTACAGGTCTGAGCAACCTCAGTTCTTTCCTCCTAAGGAAAAAAAAAATCATCTGAGGGGCATAAGGCAGGAGAGACGAAGGCAAGTTTTAGAGCAGAAGTGAAAGTTTATGAAAAAGCTTTAGAGCAGGCATGGAAGGAAGTAAAGTACGCTTGGAAGAGGGCCAAGCAGGTGAGAGAGATCGAATGCAGGGTTTGACTTTTGACTTAGTGTTTTATATGTTGGTGTACTTCTGGGGTCCTGTGTCCCATCTCCTCTGATTCCTTCCCTTGGGGTGGGCTGTCTGCATGCATTATGGCCTGCCAGCACTTGAGAAGGGTTGCATGTGCCATGTGTTTACCAACATTGTGCACGTGTTCATTGGAGGCATTCTTCCCTTACCAGTTGAGTGTTCCTACAAGGTCATAGACCAGTTATACTCAGCCATTTTGCCTTCTAGTGCACATATGTGAGCCCACTCGCCCAACTCCTGAGATCTTATTAAGGAGCTGCTGATCACCAACTTCAAGTTTTTCTGTCTATTGGGAGACTGCCTTTCCAGGGCTCTGACTGTGGCTAATTATTTTAGAAAGACAGTTAACAACTGCCTGACCATAACCTGATGGTTGGTTGGCATTCTTGGTGGAGTGGGGAGGGGTCCTCTCTTGCCCTGCTCATGTCTGACTAGCTACCTACTATAACAGTAAAACAGATATTACCGAAGGGAAGAGAATTATTCTATTGAGAGGTATTCTATAGAATACCTAATATAATACATATTCTATTAATAATTATTAAGGAGAATGATTGGATCAGGAAACATAAATTAACTTGTAAATAGTCCTCCTTGGAATTTAACTGAACTTTGCCGACAGTCATTCTCTTGAAAAAGGGTCTCTTAAGGTGTGGTCACATTCTTGATCATTCTTTCCCGTAATGGATAATGAGCTAACAGGGAGGGGAACAGGAACAACTGTTCTCTATGGTGGGTCCATCCTGTATTTATATAGGGGACAGTCTCTTCCAGTGCTTGTTAATCTCTAAGAGTTTTTAATTTGAAATACTCATTATACCAGGGAGCCATATTTTTGGGTGCAATGTGTTGATTTCTTTCAAGGCCTTGTAGAAGTAACAGCTGATGTTTTTTTCCAGCATCAATAGTGTGCTGTGTGTAATAGAACTAATTAATTACAGAACTGAATCATTACTGAACACAAATTTTGACTTTAAAATTGAGTGATTTTTCTACACTGTACTCTTTCCACACTTTCCGCTGCCTGTAATGAGTTATGCAATACATATATAAAACATTCATTGATTTTATACAATTACAGTTCATAAAACTGATACAGTTACATGCCGACATAACCATTTTCATCTTAAAAACATTGTTATATTTCATACATCAGAAATTATAAGCCTTTCATTTGTCACAAGGAACAGAAGTCCTCTGCAAAATTTAATGTTCCCCAAAAGTCTGATATCTTTTATGTGTATTTAATAGGTTAGTCAATCCAGTTGCAAAATACCCACTGGTTTTATTTTTAACTGTTCCTGAATAGGTTAGGACTAGAAGACCATCTGGTATTAAGTGACTCAAATATACAGAAAGAGGCCAGGCACAGTGGCTCACGCCTGTAAGCCCAGCACTTTGGGAGGCCGAGGCAGGCAGATTGCGAGGTCAAGAGATTGAGACCATCCTGGCCAACATGTTGAAACTCCATCTCAACAAATTAGCTGGGTGTGGTGGTGCGCACCTGTAGTCCCAGCTCCTCGGGAGGCTGAGGCAGGAGGATCGCTTGAACCCAGGAGGTGGAGGTTGCAGTGAGCAGAGATTGCACCACCGCATTCCGGCCTGGTGACAGAGCGAGACTCCATCTCAAAGAAAAATCTATGTCTGTATCTACAGAAAGAAACACAAAATATATACCCATCTATTTTAAACACAAAATATATATCAATCTTTTTTTTTTTTTTTTTTTGAGACGGAGTCTCACTCTGTTGCCCAGGCTGGAGTGCAGTGGCTGGATCTCAGCTCACTGCAAACTCCGCCTCCCGGGTTCACACCATTCTCCTGCCTCAGCCTCCTGAGTAGCTGGGACTACAGGCGTCCGCCACCTCGCCCGGCTAGTTTTTTGTATATTTTAGTAGAGACGGGGTTTCACCATGTTAGCCAGGATGGTCTCGATCTCCTGACCTCGTGATCCGCCCGTCTCGGCCTCTCAAAGTGCTGGGATTACAGGCTTGAGCCACCGCGCCCAGCCTATATATCCATCTTTTTAAACACAAAATAACACAAAATGTATACCCATCTATTTTAACATCAAATGACTAAATAATGGTTTTAACAATTTGAGTCACATTTTAGGAAAAGAAAACAAACTGGGGTTAATACATGAAACACCAATTTTCTGGGCCATTTGATTATAAGAGAGACATTCAACTGTGCAAACTAGAGAAAAGCTGACAGTACCTTAATTAAACTGATACTAGCAGTGACATTGTGATAGTGTAGTTGTCAGGGTATAAATTCTTGTAACATCAAATAAAAGTGACAAGCTTTCCCCAAGGAACTAGTATAAGTTCTTCTGAAGGGGACTGGTTTACACAAATTACTCATAGGGCATTTCATTTAAATTACTTAGAATCAAAGTGAACCTGGGCTTAGCAAAAGCATTTGTCCCGTCTGCTGCATAGATAGAAGAAAAGATGAAAAGAATATTGGGAATTTTGATTGTGGGACATTGGCTAGAAATTTTGAAGTAAAATAATTTTAGATTTTTTTAATGGCTTAAATATTCTGATTTGAGAATTCTTGGGTAACACGTTGCTGACATAGACATCTGAGTGAGACTTTTGTAGTGATGGATAGTTTTATAACACAGAAGACTGTTGTTGCCATTTGCATACCGCTGCCAGCTTTGCCTCTTTAGAAAGATTATACATGACCCGTAAGTTAAGAACTTTAAGTTTCAAATACAATTTCAACTTTCTTTTCTACTTCTCTGTGAAATGAAGCCTAGCTTTGCCAAAGCAGAACATGTGTCAACCATAATTAAGAATGTTCCTGAGCTACCAGAAAAGTGATTCCTATAAAACGAGGTATTACTGTAATGCTTGTCCCTCACTACTGGTGAGATGAGATGGCCCTGCTCGTAGTGTGAAGAGAGCGATCACCAGTATGACAGAGTGAGAGGACAAAACACTGTCAGACAGCCAGGCTTTCATACTCCAGAAACTTAGACTCAACAAAGCCAACAGCTTTGACAAAGCACATGAAATTCTGGTGGCTTCCCTCTGAGCCAGAGTGCTCATACCTCCAAAAGAGGTGAACAGGGTCAGGACAATGCTGAGCGTTTACCTAGAAAGACATACTTTGGCAACAGGCTTGTAGAGCTGCAGGATGTAAAATATTAAATATTTACAAGAAGTTTGTGACTCTGTGTGGCAGTTTAAGAAGACTAACTGGGTTCCATCTTGTCTTAAAACATGACCTTCAGTAGCTTTTGGCTGTAATGAACACTATTCAGTATAACTTCTTTTTGGTTGATGTCTCCCAAAGGAGTCCTGAGAATATCTATTAATGGACAAAAGTATGGCCTTAGTATCCACCAATTACTGCTGAAGATTTTTTTATAGGATTATCTATTATAGTAAGCCCCCTCCCAGACATCAGGTCCTGTAATAAAGAGGAGAAAAAAGTAAACTGACACTTTAAAAAACATCTGGAACACAATTGGGTCTAGTCAGTATTGCTCCCCTGTGTATGGGGTCCCTCCCATTGGAGAGCCTCTATCGGTTTTATCACATAGGTGCTACTGCTTTCTTCCATCCATATGTTTAGTAAACATGAAAAAACTGAGACAATATTTAGTAGTTTCAAAACGTGCCTTGGGAATAAGCTTCCTCTTAAACCAAAATGGTTTAAAGACGATTTTAACCTACAAATTCCCTCTGGAAATGTATGATAGCAAGAGCTGGAAAGGATTGAAAAACTCCTTGAACTTTACACTGGAAGAGGATGTAGATGAAATGCTATGAATACTCTAGATTTTGAATTATTGATTTTATATATAGTAATACCAGAATTTCTAACCTCAATTAGAGAGTCTGTCAGATAATCTATATAATTTTCAAATAGTCATTTTGGTTTATCATTTCCAGAGTTTCTACTGAAATTTTGCTCAAAAAATTTGCAATGTGCAAATAAGAAATACGCAAAAAAAAAAAAAAAAAAAGCTTTGTGGTCAATGGGCTCTTACCTTTCCTTCCTTCCTTCCATCCTTCTTCTTTCCCTCCCTCCCTCCTCCCTCCTTCCTTTCTTCTTTCCTTCCTCCCTTTTGTCTCTCTTTCTTTCTTTTCTTCTTTCTTCTTTCTTTTCTTTCTTCTTTCTTTCTTTCTTTCTTTCTCTTTCTGTCTCCCTCCCTCTCTTTCTTTCTTTCTCTTTATTTCTTTCTTTCTGTCTTTCTTTTCTTCTTTCTCTATTAATTCATGGCATGACCATTTAAAGTGGTATTTTAAAATGGAAGAAAGCAAATAAATCTATATAAAATTATGTAACATAAAAATTAGCATTGCATCTTATCACCACGATGCTTACTCTGAATTTAGAAATAATTAAAATCATCTAACGCAGGTATCTCTCCTTTTCCTGCTCTGTTCTTTATCATTTCTGTGTATCTTTGTTGTCATTTTCTTCTCTCCTATTCCAGGAAGTGTCCCCTTCTTCAAGATTAGCTCTTATATATTGTTTCTTTCTTTAACCATTTATAATACAATATTCTACCAAATGTTTCTTTATATTACACTTTCAATTTTCCCCTTCCAGTGTGCCCTTCTTCCTCAGTTATTACTTATAATGGATTCACCTTCTCCTGTAAAAACATGGCTTAATCTACAAACAAAAACACTTCTTCCCTCTCATTTATTCTCCCCTACTAGCAAATTTAAAACAATCTCTCTTCTCTCTTTCTTACACATAACTCCATCATAAAATCCTGTCAAATCATTAGGTTTTGCCATTAAAAGTAATGGCCAAAACCGCAATTATTTTTGCACCAACCTAAAATATATCTCAAAGTTGACAGCTTCTTATCACCCCCTTTACTAGTACCATCATCCAAAGCCACACTTATCTTCCTATGGACAGATCAAAATAGTTACTCACTGGTGTCTTTACCTTCTCCTCCAAATATCTTTTTTCTTCACTTAGCAGTTATTCTTTTAAAGCAAGGTAATTCATTTCACCCCTTTGCACAGAAACCCTGATGATTTCCTATCTTGTTTGAGGATAAAAGCTAAAGTCCTCAGTATGACAAGATATTCTTCCTTGCTATCTTTCTGATTCCATCTCTTACCCCTTTCTCTCTTTAGATTATACCAAAGTATTGCCTCACTACCCTTCCTCTGCATGCCAGGGTGCTATCACATGGGACCTTTTACAGAATCCTTCCCTCTGCCAAAAAAAAACTTGTTCCTCTGCCCTTTCCCTCAGATAGCCACATTTCTTGTTCCATCTTCTTCAGGTCTATGCTCAGATGTCACAACAGCAGAGATCTTCTTTGACTAGCATCCCTCTCTATCCCATTAAACTCACTTACCTTTTCTTCATGACATACAGTATCTCTTGATATAGTTACCAGTTTATATTTTCCTATAAGATTGTGAACTGATGTGAGCAGGTTTTCTTCATTCCTTCAATTATAGCAGTGTCTGGCACACAGTAGGTGCTCAGAAACATTTGTTGAATAAATGAATGAAATCCTTGAAGTTTTCTCTAACATTACCTATGTTCTTACTGACAAATGGTGAATCACTTAGGAAAACAGAAATTGCTAGGAAAACAGAAATACTGGGATTGGGGTGAGTGAATAATTTGAATTTAATTCATTCACAATTTGAAATAATTTTTAAAGTGAATATAATGAGAAAAAAGTTGTATTGGAAGGTTATCTTGAGAAATTAAACTAAACTTAGAAAATTAGTTGTTTTATGTTGTATTTTAATGTTTGGGATTGCAATAGCAATTACACTCTGGATCTCAGCACCACACAAACAAATCAATTGTAATACTTGTAGAAGGAAATAATGTATTCTTCTATATATAAATTGTATGCAGTATCTCATACACTGTACCATGCATTTAACACTTTCAGAGTGACTTTTCCAAGTTATTTTTAACAAACAAAAAGGTGTGAAGTTTCATTAATTTTCAAAAGAGCCTTTTAAGAATTTTACATGCAATTCATTCATTTTGGAAACTTGTATTGATTTTCTTCTCTTTGAGTAATAACAGATTCAACTGTCAGAGTCTCAGTAGGCAATGTGCTTGAATAAGATTTGACAACTACTCCAAAATGATCACGTGAAATACTGAATCTTTGCATTTTTTCATTTTGTCATATTTAGTATTGTAGTTACAACACAAACATGAAACTGACAAAGATTTTGACACTATTAGAAATAATATGTCCTAAACAAGTATTAAGTAGAAAGAAATATTTGAGAAGTCACTTTATTAAGTGCTTTTATGTTATAATGATTTTTGTTTAAAGATTTTGATGACTTTTACTGTTCCATGAAACTTTCTGTTTACAGGGATTCAGATAATAAATACCCTAATGTAGAGTGATTGCATTATGAAAATAGATCAGGTGAACTTGGAAAATGGGTCTGAGTTTTGTCCCTTAATAACAGTAATGGCATTTTCCAAAAATATACAAAGTTAGCATCTAATTAACTCTGGCAAAATATACACCTCTAAACTATTTTTTGTGTCCTAAATTGATGCCAACTGAAATTATGACAGCTGGGATGCCAACTGTATTAGTCTGTTCTCACTCATAAGCAGTGTGAGACTGGGTAATTTATAAAGAAAAAAGGTTTAACTGACTCACAGTTCACCAAGGCTGGGGAGGCCTCAGCAAACTTACAGTCATAGTGGAAGGGGAAGCAAACATATCTTACATGGCGGCAGGCAACAGAGCTTGTGCAGGGGAACTCCCAAATATAAAACCATCAGATCTCATGAGACTTATTCACTACCATGAGAGCAGTATGGGGGAAACTGCCCCCATGATTCAATTATCTAGACCTGACCCCACCCTTGACATGTGGCAATTATTACAATTCGAAGTGAGATTTGGGTGGGGGCACAGCCAAACCGTATCATTCCACCCCTAGTTTCTCCCAAATCTCAGGTCCTCTCATTTGAAAACCAGTCATGCCTTCCCAATAGTACACCAAATTATTAACTCACTTTAGCATTAACTCAAAAGTCCATGGTCCAAACTGCTTTCTCAAGCTGGCATTGAGTGTCTGCAGCTTTTTTGGGTGCATGGTACAAGCTCTTTGTGAATCTACCATTCTGGGAGCTGGAGGACTACGGTCTTCTTCTCACAGCTTCAATAGGCAGTGCCCCAGTGGAGACTCTGCATGGGCACTCCAACTCCACATTTCCCTTCTGCACTAGCAGGAGTTCTCCATGAGGGCCCCACCTCTGCAGCAAACTTCTGCAGGCATTTCCATACATCCACTGAAATCTAGGCAGAGGTTTCCAAATCTCAATAATTGACTTCTGTGTACTCATAGAGGTAACACCACATGGAAGCTGTCAATGCTTCGTGCCTGCACCTTGTAAAGCGATGAGTGAGCCATACATTGGTCCCTTTTAGCCACAGATGGGATGCAGGTCACCAAGTCAAGTCCCAAGACTGCACAAGGCAGCAAGGCCCTGGACCAGGCCCGCAAAACCACATTTTCCTCCTAGCCTGTGATGGGAGGGGCTGCTGTGAAGCCCTTTGACATGCCCTGGAGGCATTTTCCCCATTGTCTTGGCAATTACCATTTGGCTCCTTGTTACTTATGTAAAATTTCTGCAGCTGGCTTGAATTTCTCCTTAGAAAATGGGTTTTTCTTTTTTATCACATCATCAGGTTACAAATTTTCCAAACTTTTATGTTCTGCTTCCCTTCTAAACATAGGTTCCAATTCCAAACCATATCTTTGTGAATACATAACATTGAACGTTTTTAACAACACCCAATTCACCTCTTGAATGCTTTGCTGCTTGGATTTTTTTTTTTTTTTCCACCAGATGTGTTAAATTATCTCTCTGAAGTTCAAAGTTCCACAAATCTCCAGGGCAGGGGGAGAAAAGCTGCCAGTCCCTTTGCTAAAACATAGCAAGAGTCACTTTTGTTCCAGTTCCCCACAAGTTCCTCATCTCCGTCTGAGACCACCTCAGCCTGGACTTTATTGTCCATATCACTATCAGCATTTTGGTCAAAGCCATTTAACAAGTTTTTAGGGAGATCCAAACATTTCCACATCTTCCCCTTTTTTTCTGTGCCCTCCAAACTGTTCCACCTTCTGTCTGTTACCCAGTTCCAAAGTGGCTTCCACATTTTTGGCTGTGTTTACAGTAGCATCCCACTGTACTGGAACCAATTTACTATATTAGTCTGTTCTCATACTGCTAATAAATTTATAAATGAAGAGGTTTAATTGACTCATAGTTCAGCATGGCTGGGGCGGCCTCTGAAAACTTACAGTCATGGTTGAAGGGGAAGCAAACACATCTTACATGAGGGCAGGCAACAAAGCTTGTACAGGGGAACTCCCACCTACAAAACCATCAGATCTCATAAGACTTATTCACTACTATGAGAACAATATGAGGGAAACTGCCCCAATGATTCCATTGTCTCAACCTGTCGCCACCCTTGACACATGGGGATTATTACATTAAAGGTGAGATTTGGGTGGGGACACCGCTAAACCATATCACCAGTAGAATTTGGCATACAATAAGCAAACGGTGATGTGTTCATTCATTTGGATGAACCAACTAGTAGATGCCCTTTAAAGTGAACGGGCTGATGACAGTTAAGAAGAAAGATGAAAACAAGAAGAGTCTCAGCAGTAGTTTTACCTAAATGATGAGTGACACAAACACATCAAGCTGTGAAAAATTCAAGTATTCCAGGAACAGGCACACATATAGAAGCAAAGGAAGAATGAATTGACAAAATTCAACATATAGGGACATAGGCCCAAAAGGGGAAAAAAAGTGTTTTTTTTTTTTTTTGACTTTCTACTTTCATACCCAACACAACACTTCTGACACCAGAAGTATAGAGGTTCTTTTTCTACACACCAATTCTGCAGTGTCCAGCCAGGTACCCTGTAATTCAATTTAACTCTGACACTAGCTACCAGGAAATAATGTCAAATCCCACTGGTTGAGGGCCTCAGTCCCACAAGACTGCCCCCACTTTAGATGCCAGTGGCAAATAGTAGATTGTCACCCATACTTCTGACTGACAGTGTAATCCAGGTTCCCATGACTCCACCTTGGGTTAGATTTGCTAGAACAGCTCACAGAACTCAAAAAACCACTTTACCCGTGTATTATAAAGAATATTAAAAATTATAAAGATGAACATCCAGCTGGAAGAGATGCATAGGGCAAGATATACAGAAAAGGGTCACAGAGCTTCCATGCCCTCTCTGTGGCTGCCATCTTCCAGAGACCTCCACGTATTCAGCTGTCTAAAAACTCTTTAAAGGCCATCTCTTTTGGTTTTTAAAGAAGCTTTATTAAGTAGGCAGTATGGAGCAAACCACTGGCCATTGCTGATCAACTCAGCATTCAGCCCCTCTCCTGTCCCTGGAGGTTAGTGGGATAGGCTGGGGGGTGAAGAAGGGGGCTGAAAATTCTAACCCTCTAATCACATAGTTGGTTCCCCTGGCAAGTAGCCCACATCCTGAGGTTATCCAGGAACTCTCAGCCATCAGTTACCTCGTTACTGCAAAAGAAACTCTATCATCTATGCAATTCCAAGTGATTAGGAGTTCTGTGTAAGAACTAGTGTCAAAGAATCTCATCACCCCCATCTGCAAATGTTTTAGGAGCTCTGTGCCAGGAAAGTTGGGTCAGCAACCAAATATATATTTCATATTATATCAAAACAGGTTTTAGAGACTTGTTAATGCCATTGCTTTCTTGAAAAACACTAATTAAAAGGTGCAGTACTTTATTATCTATATTTAGCCACTTTTGGTAGGTGATTCCCATAGAACAGATTGTATCTGATGGACATTCCTCTGTAAGACAGAATTTCTCAAAGAGCTGAAATGTTTATAGAACTCTAATTGATTTTACCTAAAAATGCCTATGATCCTTTAAATATAGGAAACAGTGACTTGAACAAAGCCTAAATATTTTCTTTGCTTCCTCGCCTATTTACTTGCTGTTGGTAGCAATTTTGGTGGGGGAGGATGGGGGAAGATATGAAGGAAGTTGCGTTTACTTCTCCAACTTTGCGAAGGCAATTGTTCACTTGAATTTCTCAATGGGAAATTGAAATATAGTATTACGAAAAGTTGCTTATTTTTATAATTTTTATAGGAAAATAAAAGTATACTTTAAGGAGAGTTGTATTAATGTTATTTATTTCCTGTTGTTTTGATTATACAGTTACCAAGCAATGAACTAAACATTAATTGGCTTCTTCTATAAACACTTCTACAAAAAGTAGAATATGCAGGCCAGTCATATGCGGGCTACTCTAATCTCCCTAGAAAGTCTTGTTTTTTTCTTTTTTTTTCTGGGGTTTGGTTCATCATTAACAGATATCTAGCTCTAAGTATAGAGCTCTAAGTATGCTTTTATATCCAGAAAATAACCAAAGTATGCTTTTATATCCAGAAAATAACCAAACAAAGATAGATTCTGCATAAATGTCCAGCAATCTTTTATTTTATGGGGGAATGTTGAATATGTTTATTAATAACACATATATTCCAAATCAACTATACGAAAAGGAATTAAATAAGGTAAAAAGACAATACAACCATTTCTCTGTGGTGGATATATGCATACAAAGATCACTGTGGTAACCACATTCCTTACAACAGTTAAAAAGTATTAGGTATGAACCAAATATAATCTGATGACCTTCACTTGCTGGTGAGATAATTAACTGGGAGATTTATGAACTCATTCTGAAGTTAACTACTGTTTCTTTCTTTCTTTTTTCTTTTTTTTTTTTTTTTGAGATGGAATTTCGCTCTTGGAGCGCAATGGCACAATCATGACTCACCGCAAACTCGGCCTCTTGGGTTCAAGTGATTCTCCTGCCTCAGCCTCCCGAGTAGCTGAAATTACAGGCATGCACCACCATGCCCGGCTAATTTTGTATTTTTAGTAGGGACAAGTTTTCTATATGTTGGTCAGGCTGGTCTTGAACTCCCGACCTCAGGCGCCCGCCTCTGCCTCCCAAAGTGCTGGGATTACAGGCGTGAGTCACTGCACCCGGACAACCATTGTTTCTTTTATGTGTAATTGTAAATCCAGGATTGCCAAAAAGGTTGTCCAACTTTCTTTAGAGAATGTCCTTGAATACTCAAAATTACATTAATATTAAGAATAAAGAATATAAAGATCATAGAATGATTCCCAACTTAAAATTATTTCCAAGTAATGAGCAGTATTATTGAATTTAGCATATACTTTATCTCAAATACAGTCATTCAGAAAAAGTAAAAATGTTCTTTACAATGAAAATAGCCACTTGGGGATCTTCGGTTCCTTAAACATATATGACATATTCCTTAATGGGAGAGGGGGAGAGAGAGAGGGAGGGAGGAGGGAGAGAAACAGACATAGAGAAAGAGAGAGAGAGTGAGAGAATTCTCTGATGAGAATTAATCAGCAACTTGCTAATTTGTTTAAGACATATATTAACAACTTCATAAAATGTACATATTCACTTACCTAAGCATGTAATCTGCTAGACTATTTAGTTTTCAGTGTGCTTTCTCTGTAATTACTTATTTTACATCATTAGTTGTAAGAAACTGACAGGAAGCACTAAAATTAGTGCAAAGGCTGACAGAAGTTCAAGTCTATGAATCAGAAAGCTGCCAAGAATATGAATTTTTGTCACATACAACAAAGAAATCATTTGTATGTGTTAAACTCTTTGGGAATTTAATGAAAATGAACTAATAGAGATATACACTAATAATACAGAGCCTGAGCTCTAAAATTTCTCCATTTTTGCTTCCAAGTGTCCCACTAAATTTAAATAATTCCATTGTTTATCTATTTTTTCTGGGACAAAAGTGATCTAGTGAGGAGATAGAGAGGGTGAAGAAATAATATTACAAAACTGGGGTTGAAATTAGAATGTGGCAGTAAGCAGTGAAAGGAACACTGGATTTGGAGACTACATTATTCTGAGTTTGAGAATTGTGCCTTTGAGTAACATTCACCATCACACTATAATCCCTAAAGCTTCTCTTTAATAAGGAGAGTTATAGAACCATAATATTGAAGATCTTTATGATTATTCAGTTAAATCACTGATAGTCATTCATTTATTCTTTGAAAAATATTTAATAAGTAATTATTGTATTTCACTACAGGACATTAAAGCCCCAAGAGGTTAGACCATATACTCAAAGTCAGGAGCTACTTAGTAAATTAGTGGTAGGAACTAAATCTCCTAATAAATAGTTTACATATTCTTGCAGCCACTTTTCTTAAATCCCTTTCTCTGTATACTGACTTCTGTGGCTCCATACTAAATGAAGAAGAAGACGGTATACATACCAAAACTGGGCCAAGCACCCGTCTTTGCATGGTTTCTTTGGTGATTATTCCCTTGCTATACTTCCCAGGCAAAATTCCCTTTGATATTAAAATATAAAGGGAAAATCTTCAACTGATGGCCACAGGACCAACAAGAACTGTTGATACCTACAAACCAGTGAAAGAAGTGCTAGACGTGTGGATAAGGGATTGGACATATTATGGAAAGCATTATTAGTTGAACATAATGGTACAGTACATCTTGAGGAGACCGTGCTTTATATTCTCTCTATATAATTTATAGTTATAAAAACATAAATATATATATATAGAGAGAGAGCAGGGCATTAGAGAAATGAAGTGGTGCTATTAAGTAAATAAAGAGATACTTGTCAGAAATTTGTCTGCTGTGTTGATGCATGACTTGTATAAGATAGAAGGACCCATTCGACGGCTTTCTTGTAGTATGTCATAAGATCAAATTTTGTGATCTCTAGAAATGACTGAAGAATATGGGCCCACTATGGATTGGATTGAAGAAGTTAGTTCTTAACCAGGTTACAATTTAGAATAACCCAGAAAATTTTTATTAGCCCTATTGACCAGATAACAATTGAGACTAATTAGATCAAAGTATACTGTTTACTGTTTAATAACAACCGATTAATGAAAAAATTGGGAAGTTCTGTAATGACTGAATGGGGAAATCAATACAAACTATCTCCACAAAAACAGAAATTTAAATGATTAAAATTGTAAAACAAACTATTGAAGCCCCTAGAAATTAAGAACGTACAGCAAATGATGAAATATTCCTTCAAGAAAACGATTAATCTTTAGTAAGAATGGTGAGTTTGTGACCTCTGAGACACAGCTCACTCCATTATCACCACCTACAGCCCTCTGTTAATGAAGCTCTACCTCTGCCACAAAGATGACAAAGGCTTCCTCTCCCACCAGCTTCCAATCTAGGACTATGGTTCCATTCTGGGAGGGCTAAGCTGCTGACATGTCTTATTCCTGCATCCCTCAGTTTAGTACCACGTTGCTGACAGTCTCCTCCACGTAGGCATAGCTAACAGGATTGGATGTCTCTTCTCATGTTAGCTCTCACTCATAGGTAAGAAGTCTACTCTGAACGCAGAACATGGAGAATACTGGAGCATCAATTGCTCTGCCTAGCTCACTTATAGCATGGAGGCTTGAAGCTGGGACGAGCAGCAAAGAAGAACAAAAGCTTCTACACCATCCTCAGTGTTCATTCATGAAACAGGGTGTCACTCCAAAAAAGCAGGGTTCCTGCCCCCAGCTGTGTTGCAGAGGTATAGGATTTCTGCCTAGGGAAAAAGCAGGACATTGGAGCAAAGAGCTCCACAGCTCTGCCGGAGACAACTGACTTTATTTGGAACAGAGAAAGGAGAACTTTATTTCTAAAGCCATTGTTAAAAACAGTGGAGATCTTGGTGGATAGCAGTTAAGAGAAGGCTGGTAGCTTCATAATTGGACAAAGTGGCAGAGTAGCCTGAAGTTTAATAGAAAGAAATAGGAAAAGAAGAAGCCATGAAGAGTATTAATAGGATTATAATAAACTATGGGGAATGTGAATGTTGTACACAGCTGCTAGGTTGCACCTACAAGGGATTAATCAGGGCAGTAGTGGCTGAATATGAAGGCACTCCCCATGCTGCATACAAACTCATCAAATGGGGAAGCCTCACTGGCACAAGGGGCTTCCACATAACCTGTTACCAAACACTACCAGAACAATAAGCTATGCTGATTTAGGGGTGACTCTTGGAAAGCCAGGAGTAAAAATATCAACATAGCCATCCCTAGCAGTCTGAAAGGTTCTGTGCATCCCCAAAGAAGCACCTTCTCAGGAATGATCAGAAGGAATCTTCAAGCTACTAGAAGTCCTTGACTAAAGGTGGGCAAAAAAATCATAAACTCACTGAACTGTGAACTCTAAGACACACACACACACACACACACACACACAGGGAATATCTAACTGGTTAAATAGGCTATAAATCGAGACCAATAAGTGACATATTCTGATCCAGAGGGACACCTAAATAAAAGATCAAAACAAGAGAAAAAACACAACAAGGACATGAGAGGTTTCAACATGTAAGCAAAATATTTTGCAGAATTAGAATTAGTTAGAAAGAAAAAAATAGCTGTAAATGCTTATATTAAGAAATGAGGAAAGATTTCAAATCAATAACCCAACAACCCAGTTTAAGAAAATGGGTGAAGAAGAGCAAATGAAATCCAAAATAGTAGAAGAAAGGAAATAATAAACAGGAACAAAAAGAAATATAATAGAGCAAATTAACAAATACTATATTTGTTCTTTGCAAAATGAACAAAACTATACCTGGCCTAATCGAGGAAAAAAAGAAAATATTAAATTACTAAAATCGTAAATGAAAGAGGAACCATCACTGTACACTTTATAGAAATGAAAAGAATCGTGGAGGAATACTGTGAACAACTGAACCAATAAATTAGACAACTTAAATGGACACATTTCTAGAAAACCACAAAGCTGGAAAACCTACTTAGGTTTCAAAAGTGAAAAGTCTAAACAGACCCATAACAAATATAGAGATTGAATTCAAATTTTTAAAATTCCTACCAAAAAAAGCCTAGGCTCAAATAGTATCACTGGTAAATTCTACCAAACATTTAAATTAAATACAATTAAATTACAGTAATAACTTATATTTATCCTCTGCAAATTATTTCAAAAAATAGAAGGATAGTAGTGCAACTTGAGCTTTACAACAAAATACCACAGACTGAGTTGGCTTAAACAATGGTTTTGGAGGCTGACAAGTTTAAGATCAATGTGTTAGCAGAGCAGCTTTCATTCTAAAACCTCAACTCTTGGCTTATGGGGAGGGCTGTCATTTTGCTGTATGCTTATACAGCAATGACGTGATTGAGGAGGAGGTGAGATTGAACTCTCTGGTGTGTCTTTTTTTTTTTTTCTTTTTTTTTCTTTATTGAGACAGAGTCTCACTCTGTCACCCAGGCTGGAGTGCAGTGGCACAATCTTGGCTCACTGCAAGCTCTACCTCCCAGGTTCACACCTTTCTCCTGCCTCAGCCTCCCAAGTAGCTGGGACTGCAGGAGCCTACCACTGCATCCCGCTAATTTTTTTTTTTGTATTTTTAGTAGAGACGGGGTTTCACCGTGTTAGCCAGGATGGTCTTGATCTCCTGACCTCGTGATCCACCAGCCTCGGCCTCCCAAAGTGCTGGGATTACAGGCGTGAGCCACCGTGCCTGGCCTGGTGTGTCTTCCAATGACACTAATTATAACAGATTAATGCCCCAGTCTTATGACCTCACTTAACCTTATTTACTTCCTTAGAGGCCCTATCTGCAAATATAGCCACACTCGGGTTAGGGTTTCAACATATGAATTTGGGGTGCTGCAGGACCAAATCTCTCAGTCCATAACAAGGAGGGAATCCTTTTCAACTTGTTACATGAACCCAATGATGGCCTGACCCAGGGCCTTGTATGGAATGCGGATCTGATGACCTACAGTCAAACTGGTAGGTCAGACAATTTCTTTATGGCTACTTTCTACATAGAATATTTTTAGATTTGATGGTTGGCTTTCAGGACAATGTGTTCTGGTATTAAATGACCCACCTCAGGGAAGAGGGATTCTACTTTCTGTAGCTAGCCTTGGTAGAGAATTAGACTGAGAGACAGGAGAGAAAAAGTTCCGATAAAAATTCATTTCTGAGGCTGCTGCTAAGGCCTTCATTTTGGGATATTGTTTTCTGGACGCTGACATTATCAATGAACCACTCAAAAACAAAATTAGGGGAACAATTCTATTTACAATAGCATCAAAAAATAAATTCCTTAGGAACAAATTTAATAAAGGAATTGCAAAATGTGTACACTGAAAACTATAAGCATAATTGAAAGAATATACACTATCTAAACAAATGAATGAATGCTCATGTTTGTATATCTTAATAGTAAGATAGCAATACTCCCAAAATTATATATTCAATGAAAACATATGTCTATATAAAACCTGTACAAAATTATTAGAACAACATTATTTATAATAGCCAAAGTGTGAAAACATACCAAATTTTCATCAACTGGTGAATGGATAAAGAAAATATGTTAGAGCCACATACTGGAATATTATTCAGCAATAAAAAGAAATGAAGTACTGATACATATCACAACTTAGATTACTCTTGAAAATACTATGCTAAGTGAAAAACGTGAAAAAACATATTTACAAAAGATTGCACATCACATAATTTTATTTGTTTCCATTGTCCAGAATAGGTAATTCTGTAGAGACAGAAAGTAGATAGTGCTTGCTTAAGGGTAGGTTATTTAGATTAGGATAAAGTGGGAAGTGACAACTAATGGGTAAGAATTTCCTTTTTGGATAATTTAAAAATATTCCAAAATTAGACTGTGTTGATGATTGCAAACCCTGTGGCTATACTAAAACACATATAATTGGACACTTTCAATAGGTGAATTATGTGGACTGTGAATCATATTTCAATAGTTGGTTAATAAATACAGAAAGAGAGAGAGAAAGGGAGAGAAAAGGAAACAAACAGTAAGTATTGTTTGCAACCCTCCTGGATACAAATATCTGTATCCAAAAAATACAAATTTAAAAAATATCCATCCAAAAGTCTACATGCGGAGATTCTCATTTCATTGGTCTACTGTGGGCCAGACATGGATATATTAAAGTATCCTTAAATTTTTGTTCAACTGTGTACTTAGCTGAAGAACCACTGAGACAGGGAGAGTGTTGGAAAGACATAAAAGGGATATGCAAAAATATCTGGCTTGAGCAGTGTGTGGTATCAACCTTAAGAGAGAGCCTTTTTTTTTTCTTCTTTATTTTGATCTAGATAGAATATTTTATAAGGGTCATATTTTGCACTTCCTTATCAAAAATCTTAGACCATTTTGCATAGAGAAAGAGCAAAAATAAAGTATAAAGGTTTTCTCTTTTCTATATAATGAAATTTTACTATTTTCGCTCGCATGTGAAGCAGTAAATAAGCATATTGATCATTTTAATATGATTGAAACAACCAAATTATTTCAAATTTGTGAATTTTTTTCTTAATCACACTGCAGAATTTCAGATATTCAACATTATTCACTATATAAGACCCATTCGTCCTACCCAAAAGTGGACAGTATACCGTCTCAGCCCTTATGTTCATTTCTGTATTTGGGAGTGATTTACCACCATTATCGTATTAACTCTGAGAAAATATCTCTCAGGTCTCTCAGATTTAAAGTTGCCTGCCAATCTTTTCAGTTTTGAAAAGCTGCCTCTGACTACAGACTTACTTGCTTCATTCCTAAGAAAGATTTTCCCATTTGAAATATTCACCATTAAGTACCAACTTGTCATCAGCTTGTAACAAGGTTCACCCTCTTTTTTTACTTTAATATACTAAAAATACATATACAAACGATTTATGCAAAACACTTCGTATAGTTGATATCCAACCACAATTATGACTTCCATCATGCAAATGTGAATGCCTAATTAAGATCAAAGGTCAAAATTTTCATAATGATGTAGCCAGAATAAATCGTTCCAGGATGCCTTTGGGAATCTAGCAACCTTGTCACACAGTGACGCTTATCAGATGAAAATGAATCTCATTGTCCAAATTAGATCTTGAAAGCTATTCCTCCTCACTTACAGGCTGATTGCACCAAATATTAGCCTACTTTAGTAGTATTTGTCCAATATAAATCAATAGTTATATTTTATCAATTAACTACAATCCACTGAAATGTAAACATTACTATACCAAAAGAGTAGACAAACTTCTGAAATGCACATTGCTTATTATTTTAAAAATAATAGTATTTCATAATGAGGAAATTATATATATGTAAAACATTTAAAGCATACTTTTTACATTTAGTATATTACTTGATGCACATTCTTGAAGAATTGGTTTTGGATTTATATGTTAAAATTGAAAGATTCCTGCAAGTGTGACAGCATAATGATTTAACGAACAGAACAAATGACCATGCCTACATTCAAAGTAAAATGTTTTCCAGTTCCACTATCATTCATTAACTGTAATGAATTGAAACATTTAAAGTTGTGATGTAGAACTTCAAGTGATTTTATGAAGCTCCTTTTAGTCAATGTAGCAATAGGCATTTTATCATCTGTCAAATATAAAATGACATTTTATTAATTTAAAAACCAGAAAAATACTTGTGTAATGCTTTATGCCTCTTAGTGTTATTATGCAGATAAACACAAATATCTTATTGAGTAAAATTAATGTTGAATCATGAAAACCAATTGTTTTGTTTGACTGATCTGGAATGCTACATCTATTTATTCTAAGACTTTCCACCAAAAACTTCATAACAGAATCTTTGTATTAAATTCCATATTTTGAAGTGATCGACTAAAGAAGCAATCAATTGTATTATAGACAATTTGAATTTGTTACTAAATTATTTGGACTATCTAAATGAAAAGCAACCTGTGCAAAACTCTCAAAATACTTATTTCACAAATTATCTAATTTGCATGTCTTTCTCACTCTGCTATGCCCTAAGTTCATTAAGGGGAATCAGTGTTTTTTTGTGTGTGTTTTTTTTGAGACAAAGTCTTGCTCTGTCTCCCAGGCTGGAATGCAGTGGCATGATCTGGGCTCACTGCAACCTCTGACTCCCGGGTTCAAAGAATTTTGCTGCCTCAGCTTCTGAGTAGCTGGGATTACAGGCACCTGCCACCACCCCTGGCTAAATGTATTTTTATTAGAGACGGAGTTTTGTCATGTTGGCCAGGCTGATCAACTTCTGACCTCGGGTGATCCACCTGCTTCGGCCTTCCAAAGTGCTGGGACTACAGGCATGATCCACTGCAACCGCCTAATTTTCATTCTTAAAAGTAAGCTAAAATAAACACTCAAATATTTATTTAATGATGAATGATTGAATGAGTAAATGAATGATTAAATGACACAAGACTAAAGCATACCAATGTACCTCTAATAATTTTGGCTAATTTAAATTTGAACATAAGCTCACAAAATACTAGCTCTGTCTCATCATTGTTTAAAGCATCAAGGCAACTAAATTAATGCCATTATTTCTGTAATTTATTCAGTATAGTAATTTGAATTCATTGTGTATTACATTCAAAGAATACTTTGTCAAGTGATAATTACAACAATGATTTCCCAGTAATACAGAAAAAGATATGTTAAACCTTTTTGTTTGAATGATATGGGATTAACGTATTTGTTTAGAGACATGTTTTACTAATAATAGCTTCTTTGCTAGCTAAATATACTTCATGGTAAGTGAAAATACTTTTGTCCACTCCATTCCACAAGTAAAATATATTTACAAAACTACACTGTTATAAGTCCTAATGAAAAAGTAAAAATTATTTCACATATATCTCACATGTCACTTCAGCCAAATGTGATGCAACATGTTATTTATAAGTACATGGAATTTAACTTCTCCTTCCAAGCCAATAGACAATGTGTTATATGAACTTCTATTCAAAAAATTATCATTATCTTAATATTATCACAGTGTGTCAGAAATATATATCTAAAACTACATGTATATATATATTTCTTTTAGGTTTGAAAAGAAATGTACCAAGTGTTCATTTTAATCTAAGAGATATTCAACCTTAATAAGAATCCACTTATAAAAATTGATTTAAAATATTTAAATTATAAAATGTTCATACATTTTAAATTGCATGCATTCCCAATCCCAATGTGAAATCAATTTTCTGTCATTGTGTTCTGCAACAGAAATAAATGTTATTGTTTTCTGAAAACAAAATCTTCCTGATAAAAACACACTCTGATGTGTATAGGCATGGCAGAGCATGACTGCAAAGATACTGCTTTGCATTTGCTGCAGTTTGCCAAGGCTGACTCTGTCATTGGCAGCAATCTTAATAAAATGTTTACTAATAGCCCTGTAGAGAAGCGGTATTTCCATAGTAACAAATGAACAATACTAGAGAGATTAATCACTTCCACATTATCAGTATACAGTTTGCTGTAAAGCAACATTTTATAGCTTGATAATTGTAAGTTTAGAATGATTGTACGTTATGAGTTGATTAGCATAAACACTTAAGATGAAGAAAGTCTCCGTTGAAACAGGGAGAGCATTGCAAACTGGGCAAGACTATACGGCCATGTTTCTAAGACTTGTCTAGAGCTATTCAGTTCTGGCAGTAGTCATATTATTTGACACTGGTCATTTGATATGGCCCATTCCTGGAGAGTCCTTTGCTGGCAACATACATACACACACACACAGACACACACCATGAAAAGAATGGTTTTAGAAATTTTAGTCAGAGATCCTTCTTGGGATAATCTCTCCACAGTCATTGGCTGGTCTCTCAAAACTGCAGTCTTGTTGGCAAGTAAAAGTTACATGAGGCTTGTGTCCAGGCTTTGTTTTCTTAAAAGCCTATATTCCATGTAAGAGTTCTTTGAATATAATACAGATTTGACTATCACAGAATTCCTGGGTTATCGTTATCTTTGTGTCAGCATTATGCATTTTGACAAGAAAAGAGACATTATTCTCAAAGGTTTTATGTTCACTTGCTTCTTAGAAGCACATATGTGTACAGGCACAAAGATTGTATTTATTAACTCCTGACTAATAATGAAAAACCTCATTAAGAGTAGGATTAACTTTTGTTTTATTGGATTGAGGACTTTAATAATTCTGTCATTTTATTTGTAAGAACAAAAAGTTTTATAATGATAAATATCTACACAGTCAGAAGAAAAATAATTTTAAGTCTATTAAAATTGCATTTAAGTCTATTAAAATTGCATTTAAGTCTATTAAAATTGGAACTAGTCTACAAGTTCCCTTGTATCTGAATGAGGTTTTTTGAAAATAAGTGGGTAAAATAAATATTAAAATGTGTTAAAATGTTTACTATATTTGTCATTGAGTAGCATAGTAAGAAATAGGTCTACCATATGCAACAGTCTCTGCATTTTGAATATCAACATTTCCAATATTTATTATATTTTTAAGGGTTATTTATTTTAAAAGGAATAAACATATATAACATGCCAAGTGTGAGAACATTCACTGCAGCTGTTCAGTAATCAGAATTTCATTGACTGGACTATACTTGAAGATTTTCATTTTTGCTGAATATAATTAGTATATAGGGAGCACTGTCCAATTTGGGCAATAAATATTGCCCATATGGTTCCATTAGAACCACAGTTCAGAATGATTGTAAAGGAAATCACCACCACCAGTGCACCTGGGGAATATGTGGTTAGCATCTTTGGAATGAACCCAATAAATAAGATTTTATTTCCAATAAGCAAACCAGCTGTTCTTTCCATGGTTTCTCTAATAGCTGCATCCCCACGCAGTATGGATTAACTAGCAAATGTTGATCAATTTATTCATTAACCCATGGTTCTTCTCACAGATTAAATTGAAGAGGCTCAGTTGAATGTTATAGCACAAAATGTCAAACAATTCTAACATGAAGAATGACAAAACCAGAGTTTAGTGACTATTTTAGATTGACATATACTATACATAGACTCTAATTTCATATGTTCACTCCAAGATCTTACTCTATACAATAAGTAGATTACTAAAATTATCTTTATCAAATTGTTTTATAAATAAAATATTTTTTAAAATTAACTCTGTAATTAAAATTTTATAGATGATATACTGATATTTGATTAATTTCCAACAACACTTAAGATATTCCATGATGGCCAGGTGTGGTGGCTCATGCCTGTAATGCAAGTACTCTGAGAGGCCGAGCCAGGTGGATTGCTTAAGGCCAGAAGTTCAAGACCAGCCTGGCCAACATGGCAAAACCCTGTGTCCACTAAGAACACAAAAATTAGCAGAACATGCTGGTGTGCACCTGTAATCCCAGCTACTCGGGAGGCTGAGGCATGAGAATCACTTGAACCTAGAAGGCAGAGGTTGCAGTGAGTAGAGATCATGCCACTGCAGTCTAGCCTGGGTAACAGAGTGAGACTCCATTTAAAAAAAAAAAAAAAAAAAAAAAAAACTCGATGACTTGTCTCCTACATTTCTTAATAATCTTCTACAAATAAACAGATACCATCAGTAGAATTTCCACCAAAAACCTTCTTCAAATTAATTAGTATCTTCTTTTGGTGTTCTAAAATTTAGATTTTCATATATTTGGCTTCATTGAGGTAGGAATTCATATAAAAGCATGCTGAAATATGTAGAAGATTGTAAACTATTGTTAATTATTAAATAATATTCAGGTTGAAAAACAATTTTTAAATTACTTTTAACTTGTACAATGTTATTCACATATGGCATACTATGACATATACTTCTATACTTCTATAGAGAATGTAATACATAAATTTAGATCAAAACCCTAAACTAAGATACTAAAATACAAATGTAAATCTCTAGATACTAATTTTCAAGGCAGTTTTCCTTAAAATCACTTTTACCTCATCCTGATGAAAATTAGGAATGTGTGTTTTTGGGGGGGGAGTTTCAGGTGAACGATATTGCCTGTGATGGATAATTTCTTTGCCTAATTTCCAGTACACTTAGTGTTTTTGAAAACTTTGGGTAAATACACAATATGTCTTTAAGTAAATGGATGAGTATGTCTGCTTTAGGAAAATATAATATAAAAATTCCAGATTTGCTAAAAAGTTTTAAATATGGAGTAATCTATATACAATATTTTTTGGAATTTCATAAAATTAAAGCACTGTTAATACATTCTAAAATTATAAACATTATAAAAGTATCATATATGCAACATAGAAATGTGAAAATTTACCAAAGTTTGTGTGTATATGTATAATCAAATGAATATATGTATATATTCATTCGGGTTTGATTTTATAAAGTTTGGTGTTCTGATAATTCATTAAATATATCAGAGGAGAATTTTGTCAAGTCCTCATTAAAACCATATGTCTTAATAATTGCAAAGTAATACCTCCTATGAATATCAGATGGTTTATGTGTTCATTCTATTCGTATTAACATTGGGATATCTTTCTGTTTTTTATATTATAAAACATCAGAAAAAATCCCTTAATGTATATAAATTACACAAATATGAATTTATGATTATTTGCTTAAAATTATGTTTCAGATTTGGCATCAATAATTTGAAACCATTTATACAGATTGCTAAATTACCCTCTAGACATGTTGTAACAATGTATTTCATCACCAGTATGTGCGAGTCTGTTACACACTTCTTTTTTCTTTACTTTTTTTTTGAGATGGAGATGGAGTTTCACTCTTGTTGTCCAGGTTGGAGTGCAATGGCACGATCTCGGCTCACTGCAACCTCCACCTCCTGGGTTCAAGCAGTTCTCCTGCCTCAGCCTCCCAAGTAGCGGGGATTATGGGCACCCAACACCACACCTGACTAATTTTTATCTTTTTACTAGAGATGGTGTTTCACCACATTGGCCAGGCTGGTCTCGAACTCCTGACCTCAGATGATCCACCTGGCTTGGCCTCCCAAGGTGCTGGGATTACAAACGTGAGTCACTGCAACCGGCCTCACACTTCTTTTCTAAATAATATGTTTAGTGTATAGAAATACAGCTTACTGTTGTTGGTCTTATTTCCTTTAACTTCTTTGAATTCATTTATAAGCTCTAATAGTTTGTGTGTATGTATTCTTTACGATTTTCTATGTATAAAACCATGTCATCTTTGAGGGTAGTTTTAGCTCTTCCTTTCCAGCTTTGATTCTTTTAATTTATTTTTCTTACCTACTCACCTAACTAGCACTTCCAGTGCAATGTTGAATACAAGTTTCAAGAAAGGATATTCATGTCTTTTTTTCTTATTTTAGGGGGAAATCTTATAGTCTTTTACCATTCAACATAACGTTATATGTAGATTTTTCATATATACCAATTATCATATTGAGAACGCTTTCTTGTATTCCTAGTTTGGTGTACTTTTATTATTAAAGTGTGTTGAATGTGTTCATTTATTTCTGCAACTATTGAGATAATTATGTGTTTTTTTAAAGTTTATTTTTCTTTTTAATAATGTGATGCATCACATTGAATGAGTTTTGTGTAGTTAATCATCATTATATTCAAGAAATAAATCTCACTTGATCATGGTATATATTATTACATTGCTAGATCTGGTTTGCTGAAATTTTGTTGAGGATTATCGAATTTATATATACAAAGGATATTAGTCTATAGTTTTCGTTTTTCTTATTTTTTTCTGACTTTTATATTAGAATAATATTGTTTTTATTGCATAAGCGGGGAAAGTTCTTCCCTGTCTGTTGCTTTTTGAAAAATGTTTGATAAGAGTGGTGTTAATTATTCTTTAAATATTTGGTCGAATTCAGCAGTGAAGGCATCTAGGCTGTGCTTTAATTTGTTGATATATTTTTCATTTTTGTTTTATTTTTATGAATAAATCTTCTTGATATCTTTTAGGTGAATTTAGACTTTTTTTCTGCTTGAGTCACTTTGGTAGTTTCTGTGTTCCTAGGACTTTGTCCATTGCATCCAGTGTACCTAATTTTCTGTCATGTAATTGTTCATATTATGCTTTCATAATTGTTTCATTCTTGCAAAGTTAGTGGTAACGTTGACACTTATATTCTTGAGTTAGTCATTTGAGTCATCTTTTTCTCTTTTCAGTCTATGTAAAGGTCTGCCAATCTTCTTTATCTTAAAAATCAACTGGTTTCATGGTTTATTTCAATTATTTGTCTATTCTCTAGCTCATTGATCTTCACTCTCATCTTCATCTTTTCTTTTATTCTACTGGCTTCGGGTTAACTTCGTTCTATTTTTTCTAGATCCTTAAGTAGATGTTCTTGTTATTGAGTTAAATTCTTCCTTTTTTAATGTGAGCTTTTATAGCTATAAAGTGTCTCTAAGCACTGCCTTCACTGCATCCTATATGTTTTTGTAGGTTATGCTTTTATTCAACTTGGAGTATTTTCTGATTTATTTTGTGATATACTTTTTGAATCCAATGGTTGCTTTAAAGTGTATTATTTAATTACATTACATTGGGGAATTTCCAGCTTTCTGTTATGGGTCTCGGATTTCAATTGATTGTGCTTGGAGAACATACTTTACAAAATTTAAATCTTTATAAGTATATTGAGACTTATCTTGTGGGCATAATATATGCTCTATCCTGGTGAATTATTGTGCATTTGAAAAGAATATGCTTTCTGCTATTGTTGAGTGGAGTATCCAATGTATGTCTCTTAGGTCTAATTGTCTTACATTGTTCTAGTTATCTATTTTCTTAGTTATCTCATTTCTAATTGTATGACTTTTGAAATTGGACTTATGAATTATTAATATTGAACAGTCTTTCTTTCTTCTACTCTGTCAGTTTTTGATTCATATATTTTGGGGCTCTGTTGATCTATCTATCTATATTTGTTATGTATTCTTGGAGGATTTCACTTTTTATTCTTATATAATGTCCTCCTTTGTTTCTTGTCACAGTTTTCATCTTCAAGTTCATTTTGTCTGATGCTAGTGTAGTCACCCCATCCCCCTTTTTAGTTACTGTTTGCATGGAATATCAATTCACATTCTTTCAATTTCAACCCATTTGTGTCTTTGGATATAGTGTGACTCTCTTCTAGATAGCAAACACTGTAGTCATTTTTATTTTCTTACTGTCAACCTCTGTCTTTTAATTGCAGGGTTTAAGCCATTTACATTTAATGTAATTACAAATAAAGAAGAATTTACTTCTGCCATTTTGACTTCCTCCCTACTTCTTTAACTAATTTTTAAATTATTATTTTTTCTATGAATTTTTGCCAAAAGAAAAGAGTTTTAAAAGACTTGGAATGTGCAGTGTTTGTTTATAGACTTTACTGAGTAGATTACTCTCAATATTTATATCGACATTGCCTTATAATTATCTTTAAATTGTTATCCTATCTCTTTGAGTTAGAATTTAAAAAGAAGCAGATAAATCTTTTAGATACATATTCTGGAGCTTCAGTTGACCACTGACAATGCTATTAATTTCTGGCAGGTGTCATGTTTATTTTCTTATCAAAGTCAGGTTCAATGTTGTCATTTATTCAAAGATGAATATGAGACAAACACTTTGGAAGTTTGTTCACATTACATTATCCAAGGAGCTCTGTATAGTAGCATATTTAAATCAGGAGTGAAAATACATTTGTATTTTAACATGTAAACATACAGGGTGTTTTGGATTTCAATTTATAAGACATATTAAGATGCAACAAATAAATTACTTAGTTACTTGATACAAGCAAAGTATTAAATCTCATAAATTGATATATACCATTATTATTCATTTAACTTTATAGATAATTCTGAGCCAAGATAGCAAATACTTACATGAATAACAGGGTTATAATATTTCTTCAGCAACAGTAAAACAGTAAATATATTTTTTATTACTAGGTTATGAATTGCTCTTACTAACCTTTACTAAAAGAGAGGTAAGTTCAAGGAATTTCAGTAATATAATTCTTGCTTTCCAACTGACAACTATAGAAATGCTAAGTCATTTAATTCACCTGCATTAAATATTTTAAAGTCATAAATATCAAATTCACAAATGAAGATAACAAAAATCTTTCAAGTCTTATTTTCACACTTTCAGTTTTAAACTCAATTGAAACCATCCCTGAGCTCAAATTGGCCTTTAATATAACTTTTTCCCTTCAAAAGCTACTGAGAAAAAAAATCATTTCAAAAAAGTAGTTGTTTTCTGATTTTCATCCTTGAATATATTTTAACATATACCAATTCAGTGTTAAGTATCTCCATCAGCTTATTGTTGGTTTACAGACTTTACTTCTTTATATTTACATAGAAAACTAGAAATAAATTCTTGTCTCCATAGACTTCAATTCTATGAATCTATTCAGTCCCACAGATGGGATTTAAAATGCTTCAACCATATAACTACTTTAGCCATTTGGTATACGAAAAGTATTTTAGCCATTAAGCATTTTTAGAGCTGGCTGTTGGATTCAATTCTCTAGAGAGACTAATGCAAGAAAAAGAGAGGAGTTGCAGAGCAGTCAGAGAAAGAATAATTATTAAAAAAGAAATGTATAGTAGGGCAGAATTTAGAGCTGGAAAGGAGAAACAAAAGGAATAAAGCAGAATGCACAATATCGACATAGATGAGCATTTTCCTGAAACCCAGTTAACTGGAAAAGGGGAAATGCTGTTTCTTGACTACCATTTAAGTTATATTGATGTTTAACAAGACACAGAGTCTTGCTACTTTATTATTTTTTAATGTGTTTCTTCGTGGGCTTGGATAATGTTATATAGTGTGGGGAAACAAGAATTTGGATTACTTCCTTTGGGCCATTTTATATAGATCACAGATCCAGGAATTATTAAAGTCATTATAATAACTAAATTCCCTGACATACAGACAACTTTGCTTTAATAATTCTCAGTAGACTTCTAATTAATTAACATTTATCATATTGAGGTTCGTTTGTTCCAGATGAGTGAAAATTATTTGATGTGATAATATGTGATCCAGAATGAATTAATCAACGATATTGTTTATTATAGATCCATTCAATTTTATACATTTATTATATAGTTACTATTAAATATATTATTCATGATGTAAAAAATAGTATTTTTTATTATTTTAAGTTAATGTTACTTTTAAGTAAACACAATGATACTTAAAGTAAAATGTATTCCATTGTTCATCAAATCTGTTTCACTATTACATTCATTCTCTTTACTAGAGAAATAATTTTTTTCATGACTGGTTACTTATAGTCAGAATATATTTGACCACAGCTGGATGCAGTGGGTTAAGCCTGTAATTCCAGCAATTTGGGAGGCCGAGGCGGGTGGTTCACCTGAGGTCAGGAGTTCAAGACCAGCCTGGCCAACATGGTAAAGTCCTGTCTCTACTAAAAATACAAAAATTAGCCAGGTATGATGGCGGGTGCCTGTAGTCCCAGCGACTCGGGAAGATGAGGCACGAGACTTGCTTGAACCCAGGAGGCAGAGGTTGCAGTGAGCCAAGATAGCACCACTGTACTCCAGCCAGGGCGACAGAGCAAGACTCATCTCAAAAACAAACAAACAAACAAAAATAGAAGAAAGAAAAGAAAAAAGAAAAAAAAAGAAAGAAGAATATATTTGACCACAAAATCACATAATTGATCAAAGGATTAACAAAGAGAAAAGCATAGTAGAAAATCTTGAGAATTTGAGGATATATATACTCAGCTGTGATGGTCCACTGGAGTTTGGTTTACTAGCCCATATGTCCCAGGTACAGGACTTCTAGGCTGGTATAAGTGTGTTCATTCCTATTACAGTTTGTTTGTTCATTCCTATTACAGTCAACTTTTTCCTACTAATCAGCTAATCTTTAGCAAATGTTTTAACAATCATTAGGAAATGTCCCTGAGCAACATATTTATTGGATACAAAGTATTGAAATAATGTTAAGGAAATCTCCATATGTGTAGGGTAACCTTTGTTGACGTGGATACATTTTGACAAATGCTGTTATTAGTAAAGAAAAACATCACTGGTATAATAATTCTAATGTAATTTAGTGTTAAAAGGAATCGTATGTGACAAATTTTTAAAATATGCTAAATAAAATTTGGAAGCTAGTCTAATTTCAATCAGCATATCAGTTTGAAGCACACTCTTCTCTGTTATTATTTCTGTCATTCCCAAATTATCTTGTTTTATTTTATTAATTTTATTGTAATTTTTTTTTCACGGTGAATAATACAGGTAAAAAAAAAAATAACAAAATGAACACCCATGACACTGACATATCACTTAAGAAATGGAACACTTTTTATACTTCAGAGACTTTTGTGTACTCCTTGTAGATGCCATATTCCTTCTTTCCCTAGAAGAAACCACACATCTTGTTGTTTTCTGTTACTCATTATTTAATTTTTCAAAAAGAGATTTTGACACTTGGGTATATAACTAAAGATACTGTTTTAGTTTTGATTTTTAAAGATTACATATTATAAATAGAATTATGTTGCAAGCATTGTTTGTGATTAGCTTTGTTGACTCAATATTCTTGTTTTTCAGTTTCACCCATTCTGGTGGGTGTGTATGTAGTTCATTTATTGAGTCTCAATGCTATACAAAATTTTATCATACCAATCAAAATCACTTATTTTCTATTCTATTGTTGACTAAAACACGTTGTTTTCTGTTGCTTTGTTTTATTATTATCATCTTCCTACTCTATAATTCTTTATCAATTGTGTATGTTGCACATAATATTCTCCCAATTTGTGAATTATACTTTCTTTATAATGTCTTGTGTATAAGAGGGATTCATATGTATTGGCCTTTTCATTTAGAGTTGGTGCCATTGCAGCTTGTTTAGGGAATACATTCCTAATAAAGGTTATAAACATATACATCTATGTTGACTTCTGCTTTTGACGCTCTTTTTAAAATTTGAATTCTCTGATTTGGAATGGATTCTGTGTAGTTTTGAGATATGAATCCATTACAAAATATTAGTAGGTATTTTTTCACTTGGGTAACAATTTGTCTCAGCATCATTTACTGATAAGCTAGCTTCCCCCTGGTGATTCATGATGCAATTTCTGTAAAATAGCAGGTTCCCATGTGTAAGTTTGTTCTGGGCTGTTTATGCTCTTTCACTGGTCTCTTTCTCTGTCCTGCTGCTGAAAACTCACAAATTAATTATTATATCTTTCTAAAGTTCTTAATAATTAAAAAGATAACTCCACAATATTCTTCTTCAGCAGTGTCTTGACTATTTGCTCTTGAGTTTTTTTGTTCTTACATCAAGTTAATAATAAAATCCTAATGGGATTTTTATTGCAGATGAATTAAATATATAGATCAATTTGGGAGAATTTACTCATAAAATATTAAGTATGGTTAATATATACTTAGTGAATATATATTTTTAATGTTATATATAAGGATTTCTATACAAAGGTCTTAAAATATTTTGCTACATTTTATTTGCAGTTAGTATTTATTAGTAGTGTAAATGGTATCTGAAATTATGTATTTGTTCTTTACAGAAATATAACAAAGATTGGAACAGCACACTGCTTATAAACTACTTATTAAGATAAATGTTATAGAATTTAAAAATAGAGAATACTATTATCTGAAAATAATGGTTGCTTTAAAAATGTTTTCCAATATGTATATATTTTTCTCATATTATGCAATTTAAAGAGTCTAGTACATTATTGAATTCAGGTATATTAGCTGAGATTTTTGTCTTCTTCCTAATTCAAAGAAAATACATGTTTGTTTATAGAAATTCTCTTTATTTATAGGTTTCTTACAATTTTATGATGATTAGCTATCGGACTTTGATGAAAACTTTTTTCATTATTAAAATATTTGATTGGTACTATGTCATTTTCCTGATTTGTATAAACATTATTGTCCTGTAATGAAGTAAATTGTATTTCGTGTATTTTACACATTCTTGAATTTATTTTCTAATAGTTTACTTAGTACTACATTTCTGCACATTTTCCTGATTTTGAATTGGAAAAGAAAGGCAACTAAGCATGCAAAATAAGCAAAACCTTGAACAGGCACTTGACAAAAGAAGATAATTATAACCACCAAGAAAATGCAAATTAATAAAAAATGAGATATCACAAATAGCCAAACGGTAGAGTAAAAAAATCTAAAAAGTCTAAAAAAATCTGTTGATACAAAGTGTCAGATTTTGGAGCAGATGATATACTCATATATTTTTGATATGTGAGAAAATTGGCACTTTCACTAAGCAACATTTTAGTAAAATCAATTAATGCCAAACATATGGATACTATATTACCCAGAATTTTACTCTTAGGTATGAATCCCACATAAATGAAATGCGTGAATCCTAGATACCTGGACAAGAATGTTAACCAAAGGATTATTCATAGTACACACAAGCAACAAACAACACAAACATTTAGTTTTATAAACCGTAAAATAGTTAAATGAATTGTGGTCCATTCACATAATAAAATAACCAATAAAATACCTCTACATGAAAGATATTGATGAGTCTTTCAAACATAAGACTGAGTTCCATCACTTAAGAGATGATCCCAAAGCCCCAATCATCACTGGAATTTAGTCACCTGCCCACAGCTAGCAATGTTGGAGAGATAGAAATGAAGTCTCTATGCACCATTGTGTCTAGGTAAATCTTGAGGTGTTCCCTTATTAAAAAGAGAAAAAGAGTAGGGATAGTGAAGAAATATCGTTTCTGTCATAGATACTGCTTTAGTCATATACTAAAGTAGTTGTAACATACAAAAGCATATAATATTGTAAAATAACACTGATTCTTTTGCCAGAGACATCAAAATCGATTGCCAACATCTATAAGGAGACATCTGAAATCCTACATATTTTTCCAATCTAAAGTTACCCGCTTTTTAAGTGCAGATAATATGCTTTAGGTTTTCTTTCAGAAGTCTTCAATTTCACAATTCCTGATGAATCTATTCTCTTTGTACTATTTTCTCATCATTCTTGTCAAAAGTTGTTTAATATAGAGGTTAACTGCAATGATTCATATAAATTCATTTATATTGAAGCTTAACTAAGAAAAGATTTGAGAGTTTACATTAGCATTTTAATAGAAATTTCATCCCTTAATAATACAAATTAACCAGAATGGTAAAATTTTCAGCACCAGAAAGAAGCAAAGAGAAAAATTAGGGCAAATAGATGAGATATTATCAATATCTCTCATGTTTTCCGAGGTGGAAGATTGACTTTATGGCTCTGTATATAATGTTGATTCCATTTAAATTACATAGAAGAAAATTTTAGAAGCTAAAAAGCCAAATTTTATAATTCCTATAGTTATAGGTAATTTCCTTCTTGCTAGTCAAAGTTTATTATACAAGGAAATAATTTAATAGTATCTTAAGAAATATGGACAAAGCAATACAGTTTAAAGTTGCTTAATTTAGAACAAGGGTAGACTCATGCCTATAATCCCAGCTGTTTGGAAGGCCGAGGCAGATGGATCACCTGAGTTCAGGAGTTCAAGACCAGCCTGACCAACATGGTGAAATCCCATCTCTACTAAAAATACAAAATTAACCAGGTGTAGTGTTGCATGCCTGTAATCCCAGCTACCTGGGAGGCAGAGGCAGGATCATCGCTTGATCCCGCAAGGCGGAGGTTGCAATGAGCCAAGGTCGTGCCATTGCACTCCAGCCTGGGCAAGAAAGTGGGACTCCATCTCAAAAAAATAAATAAAATAAAATAAAAAATAGAACCAGGGTAGAGTTTGGTCACAGATAATTTACATTATACTGTCTTTTATGAACAGTGTAAGAAATTTGGATAAAAAAATATATTAAGTTTATTAAACTCAAGAAGTTTATCCAGATCCATAAACTCTTGTCATGTCAAAAGTTATGGTCAACTTAATACAGAATTAAAGACATCTTGTCAAATTCATTTTCTATCACTAATGATGTAAGTAGGAATATATAATGTCACTTGCTTTATTTAGTCAGATTTGCATAGCAATGACGAATTATGTAACTGATACTATTACACTAAACACAAAATTGTATTTTTAATCACCTAGAATATTCATTTTCCTTCATCAACTGACAATGTCCTAACATTTTTTAAGAAAACATCTTATGTGCCAATATTTTTTGACAGCTGTAGCTGTCTATATAGAATTAAATACTTTAAAAAACCAACTTGACTTTATAAGCAGTAATGTGGTGCTTTCAAATAAAAATAAAAGTTTACAGTCATATTAAGTACTAACATAATCTGCTATTTCAACTCCTTGTCTTTTCTTTGAATCAGGCACACATGCTTGACAGCTGAATGAAAAAAGGAAAGTCAAGTACTTTAAAACCTGATTTAAACAACTTTTCCTATAAAGAAAACACATGGTTAATTTCCCTCAAACTGCCCTCAGAGATGCGAAATTTTGCAAGATAGTCATTCAAATTCATATGCTTGATTAAAAGCAGCAGAAGCCAGGCTTTGCTAATCCAATATTTTTTATTATTCTTTATTTAAAATATTGCTCTAATTATGATACTGACCCAAGTAGACATGTTATTCAATCTGTACTATTTGTGATATGTTGTACAAATATCAAAATGAAAGTTGATATAGTAGAAAAATTACTGCATTTGCCATTTGCAGACCAGGGATTACTTTTTCTTTCACATTGCTAACCCTGTAATCTTGAAAAAAAAAAAATCTATCTTTAAATTCGGGTCTTCAGCTTTGTCATTTGCAATTAAAACGTAATAGTTGATACCTCACAGTGTTTGCAGATTAAGTAAATATGCACGTATCATCTTAACATCGTAAAAGTTCTCTGATTTACTTTTCTACATGCCTAGCACAGAGTCTGGCATTTTGAAAATAAAGTTTGGTAAATTTAAATCTTTTAAGTAAGGATTAAATGAGGTAAATCTTGCCTTTTTGACCAGAATAAAAGCAAATGATTTTTCTAAAGGAAAGGAAAACAGCACTCTATCAATGCTGAAGTGATAGATAAATTGAGTCAGATTTCAAGCAATGGTAAGCTAGATCCCACTTCAGTAATCAGAAACAATCTCTGCCTCGTGAATTGGGTAAGAAAGAAAGACCAGTATTGTTGCAACAAGGAAGCTCCCTAGTGAAGTGAGCATACATACAAGGTCGGGTAATAATCAGGTTTATTGGGTGCTGTGTCTATGTATATGAAGCATAGAGATTTAAAAAATCAAGTATATTGTCAAGAATTTTATAAGTGGGAATTATATACCATAACTTTATACTGACATCTAAGGCTTTTATGGATAGACTTTTATATGATGTCAGCAATTGCAATACTTTCACAAAATTATTGCAGAGATTTTTACATCACTATAGTATAGAACTCTAGACTATAAAATCAATGACAAAAAAGGAAAAAGAGTTTTAGTTGCTTCCCAGCCTTGTTGTCTTGATAGCAGTTAAGCTATTCATAGACTCATCTAAAGAGTATCCTACCACCACAATTCTTTTTGTGTTGTGCTCTGAGTCTAAACTTTGTCTAAATTATCTTTTGCACATAGTTCTATGAATAAAAACTTGAAACAGGGCCTTCCTGATACATATATTGCTCTCTATGAAGAAACAAAATTTCATGGGATCAGCTACATGAGAATATGCACCATCTATTTTAACTCCTTTTTTTGTTGAAATTCTTTGTTGTTCCTTAATGACATTTTGCTTTTACCACATTAAATGTTCTCTGTTGTTTCACTTCTTTAAATTACACTAAATAAAGTGGTTATTACAAATGTTCAATATGTTCATTACTGTTACTAATTTCAATGAGGATTGTGGAACAAGTGGGTGGGGATATGCATTAGCTGAGGTTCTCTGAGTATTTACATCAAGACCTGAGTAGAGATTTATTTGAGAAACTTCTGTGAACTGGGGATATTCTAGTTCTAAGTAAGTTGCAGCGAAGTAGGTGGGTTCTTTGAGACCAGATTGATCATCAGAGAATTACATGTTTCACAGGAACCAATCTGCCTTAGTATCCTTGCCATCTTCAGTCACTGCCAATTCAGTCACTGGCTGGGAATGGCTCATTGGAAGCTTGGCCTCCAGAGGAAGACAGTGGTGAATTTCCCAGTGCAGTAAGTGGGAATGAAAGTCAATTGTGCCCTCCTGAGTTGGAAGAGCTGAAAGATGGTCCGCACAGGAGCCCTTTCATACAAACAAGGGCTGCTAAGGGCTTATTTTAAATTTGGCTTATAATAAAGAGTTTCAGTTAGTTCTCTGAGTATTTCTTCTGTTGAAGATAATCTGTATGATAATTACACAATGAGCATTATTTTTCAGAACTCAGAAAAATAGTAATCAAGTATTGATATTCATTAGATTTATAATCCATGCCAGTTCTGTTCCAGATGAACTTCTAGAATAGATTTAACTGTTTGAAATCTAGGAATCTTAAAAATCAAGTAAGTCGAACATCCTACTGAGAAACTGCCCCTTCATTTTATGTTCAAACATAATTATCCTAAAATAATCATATATTTCTCACCTTTTCAGAATAATTTCTGAGAGCTATAATAGGATATACTTTGCTGAATTTATTCTCACATCTGTCTGCTTCTACAGAAATTCCAATGAACTTTGTTCACCTTTCTTTAAGTCAGTACCCAGAAAAGTAAACACAAACAATTCAAACAAATAAAAGCCCCAATGTATTCGTCCATTTTCATACTGGCATAAATAATACCTGAGACTGGGTAATTGATAAAGAAAAGAGATGTAATTGACTCACAGTTCTGCATGGCTGAAGAAGCCTCAGGAAACTTACAGTCATGGTGGAAGGTTAAGGGGAAGCAAGGCACATCTTACATGGCATCAGAAGAGAGAGAGAAAGGGGAAGCACAAGACACTTATAAGTAACCATATCTCACGAGAACTCACTCACAATCATGAGAACAGCCTGGGGAAAACTGCCTCCATGAGCCAATCACCTCCCACCAGGTTCCTCTCTCACAGGTGGGAATTACAGTTTGAGATGAGATTTGGGTGGGGACACAGAGCTAAACCGTGTCATCCTGCCCCGGTCCCTTCCAAATATCATGTCCTTTGAACATTTCAAAACCAATTGTTAGATATGCGTTCTAAATTTTGTTTCAAAGAATTAGTATGTCAATATGTTCAATTCTTTGCCTTCTGTGTTTAAACTTAACTTCCTTGTAAAACAACCTTTTTCGATTACCTGCTCCACCCTGACTCACTCCGATTACCTACTCTACCCTGACTCATTCTGATGTCCCACTCTGTCATAACCGTGTTTCCCACCAAACCACTCACCCCGTCACTCTCTTTCAATTAGCAAATTGGAATTAGTTTAGCCTGTGCGGTCTAACCCTAGCCAATAGGGAAAAGACACAGCAGCAGGGGCCACGTGGGTCAGGGAGAAGAACCCCTTCCCCTCCCTTGTCCAAGTGTGCTCTCACCATTGCTCCATCTGTAAGGGCGTACCCTTCTGTAGAAGTACCTTGCCTTGCTGAGAATTAAAAAGAAAATTTTATATTCGAGTGCTAGTTCTTTTGCAGCACAGAAACTTTATTTATAACAATTTGGGGGCTCACCTGTGATTACATTCTCCTCTGGGGTAGTCTCTAGTTTCTCTCTTGTGAGGAAGCACGCCCTGCCCCCTTGTGGCGACCTCAGGGGTGAGAAATCAAGACCTACCCAGCGGTGAGAAATCAAGACCCACCCAGTGCAAAGAAAGACCCGAGCACTCAGCAACATGGGTTGGGGGAAACCTGGCCAGCAACCTAGCTTAAAGGATCCTCATATGCTGCAGCAACGACTCTGTGCACAGACCAAGGAAGGAGAAGCTGCAGGAGCCGGTAAAGTACTTCCTTGGTGGTCAAATTCTGGAGGGCTAAATGTATGTGTGCGTGAATGATCACAAACAACCCTACTTGTGGTGCCGTTCATGTGGATGGTGAAAGTTCTACTGCTGGATGGACTGAGTGGGTCCTCTCTGCACTTCGGTAGCTACCTCAAATGGCTTAGGGTAGACCATGTCGTGGGAGCTATACCAGCTCGCCAACACTCAGAGGGGCCTAATTCTCCCTTGGGGAGCAGCCAGAGAGAAAAACATGAGTGGGAAGTATGCAAGGGACCTTCAGAGGGGGAAAGGGAGGAAACAGGTCAACCTTCCAGAGCAGCAAGGCAAGACATCACCTGGTTTGAGGGGCTGAGCTTTCTGGGAGAGGCAAGGTGAGACATCCCTGGTGTGAGGAGTTGAGCTTTCCATTAATTTCAAGGGTTGAACCTCACACAAACCTCTGATAGTAAGAAAAATATTCAGAACTTCCCTTTCCTTTCTTCTCCAGGGCAAGAAAGAATAGCTCCACTTCTGCCAGTCCCTGCTCTAGGGACCGGGAGAGGGGAGAACAGCAGCATAAGCAACTGGCAGAAGCAGGGAAAGAACAGCAGAGACAAAAGAGAGAGAGAGAGGAAAGAAAGAGAGAGAGAGGAACAGACAGAGAGACAAAGAGAGAGTGGAAGAGAGAGAGAGAAAGAGAAAAAGGTAGAGAGAAAGAGAGGCAGAAAGAGAGGAAGAGACAGAAAGACAAAGAGGGAGTCAAAGAGAGAGAGAAAGAGACAGAGAGAGAGAGGAAGAGACAGAGAGACAAAGAGGCGGTCAACTCGGGAGAGAAAAAGAGAGAGACAAAGTCAAAGAGACAGAGATAGAAACAGTAAAGAGAAAACAGTTACCCTATTCCTTTAAAAGCCAGGGTAAATTTAAAACCTGTAATTGATCATTGAAAGTCTTCTCCATGGCCCTATAACACTCCAATACCACCTTGTTGTCAGTGTAAACAAGGACTAGCCCAAAAGCACTGAGGCCACTGACAACCCGTAGCCTTCCTATCAAAAATTCTTAACCCAGTAATCCGTGGATGGCCCAAATACATTCCATCTGTAGCGACAACTATTTTGCTAGCAGAAGAAAGTAGAAAAATAAGTTTTAGAGGAAACCTCATTGTGAGCACACCTCACCAGTTCAGAACTATCCTAAGTCAAAAAAAAAAAAAAAAAGCCAAAAGGTAGTTTACTAACTCAAAAGTCTTAAATTATGGGGCTATTCTGTTAGAAAAAGATAATTTAACATTAGCCACTGATAATTCCCTTAACCCAGCAAGTTTCCTAACAGGTGATCTAAATCCTAGTTAATTACCATACAATGGTCCAACCAGACCTAGGAGGAACTCCCTTCAGGACAGGATGATAAAAATTTCCTCCTGGGTGATTGAGGAAAAAAGACACAATGGGTAATCAGTAATTGATAGGAAAACTCTTGTAGAAGCAGAGTTAGGAAAATTGCCTAATAATTGATCTGATCAAACGTGTGAGCTGTTTGCACTCAGCCAAGCCCTAAAGTACTTACAGAACCAAGAAGGAACCATCAATACCAATTATAAGTTAATTTGGACTTTTTAATGGTAAAGGATAATTGAAATCCCAAACTTACAAGGTTTTCAACAAAAGTAAAGTTTGCTAAAAGTTAACAGTGTAACATGTATTATCTTAACTTCTACTCTAATGGCCTTAGGCAGTCTAGTCCACAGACATGAAGGAAGGTTGCTTTGGAGAAAATTTAAAAAAAAAAAAAAAAGGAAAGGGGAAGAATTTATATAAAAATAATATATGATAAATTCTTGTCTTAAAATAAATTAACTAGTTTTTTTAAAGAAAGGGATGTTTGCAGCAAGTTAAAAGGTTGAGGCAAGTCAAAGACTGTGAAAGTCATGAAAAAAAGTTATAAAAGGGAATTTATGCAAGAAATATTTTATAATTTAGAAGTAATTAGGCCTCCTGAATGGAAAATTATAGAAGAAACAGTTTATGTGCAAGGCGTGCAAGGAAAGTAAAATATACTTTTGGTAAAAGGATTATAAGAAGGCATAAAAATGTGAATTTTTACCTACATTAAAAGGTTAAAAATTTTGTTTTAAAGGTTTAAGCAAGTTTTAAAATGTTAATTGTAAAGGAAATTCTGTGTGTAAACATATTGGCTAAAGTTAAAGGGGTATCATCCAGTTTTTCTGTGAACTGAACATTAAAATAAAAGCTCAATGGGCTTTTCTTAAAGCACTAACCTCTTTAACAAAAATTAGAAAAGGTTAAAAAGAGTCTATAAAAATCTTATCTTATGGTCAGATGTTAAAATTGGATAAATATGTCTACAAGGTTTTATTAAAATTGAGTTTAACATTAACAACACACTAATATAAAGGTGAAATTTAGCTTATCTGGTATAAAAATCATACAGGAAGCATTGTAAAATATAAAATGGTGTTTGGCTTTCTTTGGTCTAAAAACTAGTAAAAATAGGTGCCAAAGAAAATTTCTCAGTAAGAAGGCACCAAGGATTATAAAGTCCACTGCTGGTGTCCCCACATTTAAAACAAAAGATCAATTTCTTAGAAAGAATGTACTTGGTTTATCTTCCACTTTCCTTTCCCTCAAAACTAAAAGCATTTTAGCACAGGTACCACCCCTAGAATTTCCGGTAAACCAGCACCAGCCTGAAGATCACATTCTCCTCAAAGGGTGGGAAGAAGAAAAACTCAAGGCAGCCTGGGAAGGACCCTACCTTGTCCTGCTAATCACCGAGACTGCCGTTCCTACAGCAAAAAGGGGATGAACTCATCACACCAGTGTCAAGAAAGCACCACCCCCTCCAGAGTCGTGGACCATAGTCCCAGGGGAAAACCCATACCAAGCTAAAACTAAGAAAAATTTAACTCTCTTTCATCTATTCTATTACTCTTTCTTCTTTTCTCGCTCTATTGCTGACCATCGAGTTATTAACATAACCAAGGCAATTTCACCTCAAACTATTGTATTTAATGCTTGCCTTGTTATACCCTGTGGGGACTTGCCAAGTCAAAGGCTGTTCTCTACTTCAGAAAAGTACCTCTGTCCCTCCTAACTCTCCTCAGACTAAGCATTAGTGAATGGCAACCATTTAATCTGGGGAGATTTCGATAAAGATCCCAGTGTTAACCAGGAGTCTTGCCCCCTGATGTAGAGCTTTTATGCCATAGTTGATCTAACATTCTGTGGACCACTAAAGAGCAAGGATAAACTGCCCCAACTGGTTTTTGTAATTTCCTAAAACCATACATTCATTTTATTAGAGGGACAGCCCCACCCCTAACTGTCAGCTAAACCAGTGCAATCTTACACAGGTTATTATCTCAAACTCTCAAAGTTCTTCCCATTTTCTAAGCCGGTTCCCTTCTTTAAGCCGGTTTTATAGTATAGGGGCTGAGGTTTCAGGGACAGACCCTATTGGATTCTTTGAAATGCATTTCTTTGATCCCTTGCCACCTGCACCTTGCTCTAAGCCTTCTTCCAAAACCTCTCACAATGGAACAATTGCTCCTCCTCCATCTAACGACAAGATCAAGATAGCTACCGTAGAAGTTAAAGACTTAAAAAAACTTTGGCAGTTGAAGACAGGATACGAAGACGCAAATGCCTGGTTGGAATGGATCAAATATTCCATCTGCATGTTAAACAAAAGCAATTGTTATGCTTGTGTGCATGGCAGGCCAGAGGCCCAGATTGTCCCCTTTCCACTAGGGGGTTCCTCCTGTTGACTGGACATGGGCTGCATGGTAGCTTTTTTTCCAGGATTCTACAGCCTGAAGTAACAAATTGTGCCAAGCTCTCTCTCTGCTATATCCTGAAGTCCAGCACCCTGTGGGTCAGTCCCTGAGGGCCATCCACCTTCCATCTCCTAATACTAAGTTCACTTCATGTCTCTCAAGACAGGCAGGAAACAGGGTTCCTTGGAGACCTGAAGGGATGCAGCAAGCTTATTAATTTTCAAGAGCTTATCAGTCAGTCAGCCCTTGTTCATCCACGAGTGGATGTGTGGTGGCATTGTGGTGGACCTTTGCTGGACACTCTGCCAAATAACTGGACTGGCGCTTGTGCTTTGGTCCAATTGGTTATCTCTTTCACCCTGGCATTTCATCAATTAGAGGAAGGAAAAATATGACATCGTAAAGCAAGACAAGTCCCTTATAGGTCTTTTGACTCATATCTATTTGAACGCAGTTGGAGTCCCACGGGAAATACCAGATCAATTTAAAGCCTGAAATCAAATAGGTACAGGATTTGAGTCAGTATTTTGGTGGATGACAATTAATAAAAATGTAGATTGGATAAACTACAACTACTACAACCAACAGTGATTTATTAACTACACTAGAGATGCTGTTAAAGGAACAGCTGAGCAATTAGGGGCTACTAGCCAGATGGCTTGGGAAAATAGGATAGCCTTAGACATGATATTAGCAAAAAGAGGAGGAGTTTGCATCGTGATTAAAACTTAATGTTGTACCTTCATCCCAAACAACACCACCCCTGATGGAAGTATAACAAAGGTATTGCAAGGTCTGACTGCTCTGTCCAATGAGTTAACCAACAACTCAAGGGTAAATGACCCCTTTACAGAATGGCTAAAAAAGTGGTTCGGTAAATGGAAAAGAATAATAGCCTCAATTCTTACTTCCCTCGCAGCCATAAAGGGTGTAATTATTCTTGTCAGGTGCTGTGTCACACCATGCATCTGAGGGTTAGTGCAGAGGCTCATAAAAACAGCACTTACTAAAACCTCCCTTAACTATCCTCCATCTTATCCAGAGAAGCTTCTTCTTTTGGGAAATCAAGCAGAACAACTAAGTCAAGACATGTTAAAAAATTTGAAAAGGAAGAACTGTAAGGAAATGCAAGAGAAGGGGTTGTTAGATATGAGTTCTAAATTTCTTTTCAAAGAATCAATATGTCGGTAGGTTCAATTCTTTGTCTTCTACTTTTAAACCTAACTTCCTTGTAAAGCAACCTTTTCCAATTATCCACCTTGACCCATTCCAATTACCTGCTCCACCCTGATTCATTCCAATTACCTGCTCCACTCTGACTCATTCTGATTACCTACTCCACCCTGACTCATTCTGATTACTCACTCTGTCATAACCATTTTTCCTGCCAAACCACTCACCCCATCACTCTCTTTAAATTAGCCAATCGGAATTAGTTTAGCCTGTGCAGCCTAACCCTAGCCAACAGCAGAAAGACATAGCAGCAGGGGCCATGTGTGTCAACTGATAAGACCTTCTTCCCCTCCCTTGTCCAAGTGTGCGCTCACCGTTGCTCCATCTGTAAGGGTGTAGCCTTCATAGAAGTACCTTGCTTTGCTGAGAATTAAATAGAAAATTTTATATTCAAGTGCTATTTCTTTTGCAGCACTGAAACTTTGTTGCCTTCCCAACAGTCCCCCAAAGTCTTAACTTATTCCAGCATTAACTCAAAAGTCCAAGTCCAAAGTCTCATCTGAGACTAGAGAAGTCCGTTCTGCCTATGAGCCTGTAAGATCAAAAACATGTCAGTTACTTCCAAGATACAATGAGGGTACAGGCATTGGGTAAATGTTCACATTCCAAATAGAAGAAATTGGCAAAAACAAGGGGGCTACAGGTTCCACGCAAGTCCAAAACCCAACTGTGCAGTTACCATCTTAAAGCTCCAAAATCTTCTTTGCTTTCATGTCTTACATTCAGGGCACACTGATGAAGGGGTGGGCTCCCCAGGGCTTTGGCAGCTCCACCCCTGTGGCTCTGCTCTGTAGGGTAAAGCCTCTGCAGCTGTTTTCATAGGCTGGCATTGAGTCCCTGTGGCTTTTCCAGGTGCATGGTGCAAGCTGTCAGTGGATTTACCATTCTGGGATCTGGAGGACAGTGGCCTTTTCACAGCTACACTAGGCAGTGCCCCAGTGGGAACTCTGTTTGGGGACTGCAACCCCACACATCCCCCTGCATTGCCCTAGTAGAGGTTCTCCCTGAGGGTTCTGCTCCATCAGCAGACTTCTGCCTGGGCATCTAGGCGTTTCCATACATCCTCTGAAATCTAGTTGGAGGCTGCCAAGCCTCAACTCCTGACCTCTGTGCATCTGCTGGCCCAGGTCCATGTGAAAGCCTCCAACTCTTGGGGCTTGTATCCCTTGAAACAATGACCTGAGCTGTAAATTGGCTTCTTTTAGTTACAGCTGGAGCTGGAGCTGCTGGGACACAGGGTGCCATGTCCAGAGGCTGCACAGAGTAATGGGATCTTGGGCCCCACCCATGAAACCATTTTTCCTTTCTAGGACTCCAGGCCTGTGATGGGAGGGGCTGCCGTGAAGGTCTCTGACATTCCCTGGAGACATTTTCCCCTTTGACTTGGCTATTAACATTTGGCTACTTGTTACTTATTCAAATTTCTAAGACTGGCTGGAATTTCTCCGCAGGAAATGGGGTTTTCTTTTTTTTTTTTTTTTTTACCACATAGTCAGCCTTTAAATTTTCCAAACTCTTATCTTCGGCTACCTTCTTAAATATAAGTTCTTCATCTCCGTCTGAGACCACCTCAGCCTGGACTTCATTGTCCATATCAGTATCAGCATTTTGGCCAAAACCATTCAACAAATCTCTGGGAAGTTCCAAACTTTCCCATATGATCCTGTCTTCTTCTGACCCTTCAAAACTATTCCAACCGCTGTCCATTACCCCGTTCCAAAGTCACTTCCACATTTTCAGGTTATCTTTATAGCAGTGCCCCACTCTCCATGTTACCAATTTCCTGTATTAGTTCATTTTCATACTGCTATAAAGATACTACTTGAGACTGGGTAATTTATAAAGAAAAGTTTAATTGATTCACAGGCCTCAGGAAACTTACAGTCATGGCTGAAGGGGAAGCAAGGCATGTCTTACATGACAGTAGGAGGCAGAGAGAGAAGGGGAAAGCACCAAACACTTATCAAACAACCAGATCTTGTGAGAACTCACTCACTATCATGAAAACAGCATGGAGGGACCAGCCTCATGATTCAATCACCTTCTACCAGGTCTCTCCCTGGCTCCTGACACATGGGGATTATAATTTGAGACAAGATTTGTGTGGAGATACAGCCAATCCATTTTACCCACAAATAATTCTATGTTTCCTATTTATTCATATGATCTTGAAAGTGAAGAGTTTTGAATAACAAATATCCTCAAATATTTTAAGAGTTTTGAATGACAAATATCCTCAAATATTTTAAGAGTTTTTTTATATACCTTCAAAACACATTTCTACTTATTCAAAACTTATTTCTAGAAAGTCCTAGCCATATTAATTAGGTGAGAGAAATAAATAAAAAGTACCCAAATAGGAAAAGAAGTCAAACCACCTCTCTTCACTGACAATATGATTCTATACCTAGAATGACCTAAAGACTCAGCCAAAAGGTTCCTTGAACTAAAAAGTGACTTCAGAGAAGTTTCAGGTTACAAAATGAATGCACAAAAATTAGTAGCATTTCTATATATGAGTAATGTTCAAGCTGAGAGCCAAATCAAGAATGTAATCCCATTTATGATAGCCACAAAAGGAATAAAATACCTAGGGATACACCTGACCAAGAAGGTAAAAGATCTGTACAAGGAGAACTACAACACACTGATGAAAAAAATCAAAGATGGCACAAATAAATAAAAAAAAATTCTATGCTCATGGATTGGAAGAATCTGTAACATTAAAATGGCCATACTGTGCAAAGCAATTCACAGGTTCAATGCTGTTTCTTCTATCAAACTACTGATGTAATTGTTCACAGAATTAGGAAAAATTATTCTAAAATTCATGTGGGACCAAAAAAGAAGCTAAAGAGCCAAGGCACTCTTAAATAAAAAGAACAAAGCCAGAGGCATCACACTACTCAATTTTAAACTATACCATAAGGTTATAGTAACCAAAACAGCATTGTGCTGGTACAAAAACAGACACATAGGCCAAAGGAATATAATATGGAACCCAGAAAGAAAGTCATGTACCTACGACAGTTTCATCTTTGAAAGCTAACAAAACCTAGCAATAGGGAAAGTGCTCTCTATTCAATAAATGGTGCTGGGATAACTGGCTAGCCATATGCAGATGAGTGAAACTGGACCCCTACATTTCACTATATTAAAAAATTAACTAAAGGTGGATTAAAGATTCAAATGTAAGAACTCAAACTATAACAATTTCTAGGCAAAAACGTTGGATATACCCCACTGGACATTGATTTTGGCAAAGAATTGTTGGCAAGTCCCCAAAAGCAATTGCAACAAAAACAAATATTGACAAGTGAGAACTAATTAAACTAAGGGATTTCTACACAGCAAAATAAACTACCCATGCAGTGAACAGACATCACACAGAATGAGAGAAAATAGTTGCAAACTATGCATCCAAAAAAGGTCCACTATCCAAAATCTATAAGGAACTTACATCAACAATCAAAAAACAACCTCATAAAAAATGAGCAAAAGGCATGAACAGACACTTCTCAAAAGAAGATACACAAGTAGCCAACAAACATATGAAGAAAGGCTTATCATCATTAACTGTGAGAGATGCAAATCAAAATCACAATGAGTTCCAATCTCACGCCAGTCAGAATGGCTATTATTAAAAAGTCAAATAATAACAAATGCTGGTGAGACTTCAGAGAAAAGAGAACATTTATGTGCTGTCGATGGGATTGTAAATTAGTTTAGCCACTGTGGAAAACAGTGGTAAATATCCAAAACAAAATAGATTGTTCTACCAAAAGACACATGTACTCCTATGTTCATCACAATGTTATTCACAATAGCACAGCTGAAGGCCATAATACTAGGTGAATTAACACAAGAACAGAAAACCAAATACCACACATTCTCATTTATAAGTGGAATCTAAATATCAGGTACTCATGGGCATAAAGATGGGAACAGTAGATATTGTGGATTATTAGAAAGGGGAGGAAGAAGGAGCATGGGTTAAAAAGTTACCTCTTGGGTGCTATACTCACTATCTGGGTGACAGGATCTGTACCCTAAATCTCAGCATCATGCAATATACTCATGTTACATTTCTGCACATGAACCCTCTATATCTAGGATAAAAGTTGAAATTATTTTTAAAAATCAAAACCACAAAACCTATTTCTACATTGGTAAATATTCTACGACAAGAATTCTAAAGCCTCTGTATTAATTTCTTCTTGCTGCGATAACAGCTTACCACAAACTTAGTGGCTTGAAATCATACAAATTTATTTCTAGATGCCAGAAATACAAGATGAATCTTACTGAGCTAAAATCTAGTCCTGACGGCAGGGCTGGGCTCCTTCTTGACTCTCTAGACTCCCATTCTCTTGCCTTTTCCAGTTTCTAGAGGCTTTCCAATTCCTCTGCTTGTCGCCCTCTTCCATTTTAAAGCCAGAAATGGTCACTGAGTCTCTCATGTTTATCAGTCGGACCGTTCCAGCTCACTGTTTCACTAGTAAAGACTCTTGTTATTACATTAGGCCTAACTGGATAACACAGGAGAATTTCAACTCAATGTCCTTAAATTTAATCACACAAACAAGGCCTTTTTTATTATGAAATTCAAAATGTTTACAGATTTTAAGGATTAAAATTTAAACGTCCTTGGAGTGAGCATTGAGGGAAGGTGGGGATTACTCTGCATCTATCCACAGATGCTTAAAAAATGAGAACTTAAGAATAATGATGGCACGAAAAACTTTTTAAAAATCTGTTTTATGGATAAAATAACACTCTACATATGCAAGTCCCAAGTCTGCAAAGTCTTGAATATAAAAACCAAGGACAACTTAGATGGTAACTATTGATTTAATGAATTGTTGCCATTCTCTTTCTTAATACAGATCCCTAGAAAACAGAAATAAAGTAAGAAAAATGCTGATTTTTCTCTTTTTTGTGTAATTTTGGGAGGAGGAGAGTAAAATCTCAGGACAGGAAGATTAAGGAAGAAAAAAAGTAAAGAGGAGAAACATAAGAAGCAACACAAATTGGTGTGCTACTGTGCTGAACAGCTTTCCATGATGTGTCACAAAGATGCAGTTGCCTGGTCACATGAGGTGTCTCGGACAGACAGTATGAAAGACATAACAAAAAAATTGTTATTTGGAACAAAAGCATGTAAAAGGGAGGAAAGAGGGATAATATATCTTCTTTGCTCTTTTTGTCTTCTTCCAAGTTTTATCTTCAGGGACTCTAATGATTTCTGCTGAACCCAGATACTGTTCTCAAGGGATCATTTCATCTAATTGTAGATGTTGTGAAAGCAGCCAGAAACACGTGGTTTTGGCTGGTTTCACTTGCCATACAGCAGTGATTAAAGGGGAGGACCTAGTCAGTCTAGCACTGCTAGGTAAACAGTTGGTCATTACCACATGGCACAGGCACAACCTCCTGACATGAAGTAAAGACATCTGGCTGTAGCTGCCCAATGCTAGGTGGCATATCTCATCACTGCTGCTGCAATTTGATAGCATTTGAAATTCCATGTATTCTGAGATTTTACTAGCTGTGAGAAGGAGAAAAAACATTTATTAGCATTTGGAATGATTCTGCTAAAATTTCAACCACAGAAAGTGAAGACCTAAAAGACATTTTTTCATGAGGTACATTTATTGGATTAGTTATCTCACTCAAAATTGACTCATCAAGCAGTTGTATTATGTCAGTCTAATGGGGCTACTTGATATCCAGTTGGGCGATGCTTATGGATATACCTTTTTTTTTTTTCTTTTTCTTTGATACAGAGTCTTGCTCTGTTGCCCAGGTTGGAGTGCAATGGTGTGATCTTGGATCTTGGCTCACTGCAGCCTCTGCCTCGTGGGTTCAAGCGATTCTCCTGCCTCAGCCTCCCAAGTAGCTGGGACTAAAGGCCAGCACCACCGCACCCTGCTAATTGTTGTATTTATTTAGTAGAGACCGGGTTTTGCCATGTTGGCCACACTGGTCTCAAACCCCTAACCTCAAGTGATCCACTTGCCTTGGCCTCCCAAAGTGCTGGGATTACAAGCATAAGCCTAGCCAAAATTTTTAAAATATAATTTTTTATAATTAACAGCTCTATTAAAGCATAATTTACATATACTAAGTTTACTTATTCTGATTCACTTACATAATTAACTGTTTATGTAGATACTTTTACATTTCTATCAGCAATATTTTAAGTTTTTAATTTACAGATTTCATAGCTATTATGATAAAATTAGTAAGTGTTTCAGGTTTTTCATGCTGTTGTAAATGGTAATTTTTAAAATTGCATTTTCCCAATTGTTTGGCCTCATACTATAGAAATAATTTTATGTTGACCATGTACCCTGCAAACTTGCTAAATTTATTTATTAATTCTTGCGTTTATTTTTGATTTCTTAGGATTTTCTACATACACAGTCTTCTTAATGACTTCTTCAATAATTAAGGTTTTGTTAATTCTTTGAAGTTGGTAGGATCTGTAGCAATATCCACTTTCTCATTCTTAATATTGGTGATTTGTGTTTTCTCTCTTTTTTGGAAAAATTTCATTGATCTTCTCTATGAACCAATTTATGCTTTCATAGATCATTCATATTTTTTCCTATTATATTTAATTCTAATCTTAACCTTTATTTTTCCCTTCCTCCTGCTTACTTTGGGCTAACCTTTTTTTTTTCTAGTTTCCTGAGTTGCAAGCTTAGGCTCTTGACTGTAAACATTTCTTCTTTCCTAATATAAGTATTCAATGACACATACTTCCTTCTAAGCACTGTTTAAGTTGCATCTCACAAATTTAGATATGTTGGTTTTGAGACTTTTTCACCATTCAAATCAAAATATTTACTAAATATTTACTAAATAGTTTTTCTTGGTACTTGGATTTTGCATTTGAGATTTTTTATTTAGAACTTTATAATTTGTTTTCCAAATATTTGGACAATTGCTTGATCCTTTCTCCTCTTTTACTTTTGCAAATTTTCTTAATATATATTGTAGACCAATAGGAATTCATTTAGGTGCTTTAAAGATATCTTGCCCTTTCTTTTTGACTAAGATAGATTCTGATAAAAATTTATGTAATCCTTATCTTTATTCTTCTGTATGTATTATCTCTTTTCTCTGGTGGTCTTTAAGAATTTCTCTTTATTACTGATTTTCAACAATCTACTTATGATGTACCTTGGTGTATTATTATTTTTATTATTGTGAATGGGTTTTAGTATTTTATGGATCTGTAAGGTTATATTTTTCATCTCATTTAGAGAACCTTTAGCTATTCATTGTTCCTTTCTTTTTGTTCCTTCTTGGGTTCTAATTATACATATATGAAAACTACTTGATATTTTGTCCCTGAGATCCTGTTCAGTTTTTCAAGCTTTTTCCAAACTCTTTCTCTGAGCCTCAGTTTGAATACTTTCTGTCACTATGTGTTCAAATGCATTAATATTTTCTACTATAATATTTACCTTGCTCTTAATTGGAGTAAATTTTTCCTTTTGAGCATTATTTATTTGTTCTTATTATTTCAACCTAGACTCTTTTTTATATCTTCGATTTCTCTTCCCATTATTTTCATATTTTTCTATTTTTATTTATATTTATATACAATATAAAATATTATAAAGAACTATGCATTATGTTTATAAATATATAAATACAAGAAATATTTATGTATATATTTCTTATGTTTATAATTTTTGTAACTTTATATATCCATATCTGTCAATGAGTTTCATAGAGATTAAATCATATCTGTCATTTCTGGAGTGATATCTAATGACTGATTTTCATCCATATATGAGTTTTGTTTTTTGCTTTTTTGCATAATACAATGGGCAAATAATGCTACCACTCCCTTCAAAGATATTAATGCCCTAATCCCTGGAATCTGTGAATATATTTATTATATTTACATGGTAAAGGATACTTTACCATTAAGGATACAGACTTTGAGATGAGGACATTATCCTAGAATAGCTGGGTGGGCCAGTCTAATTAAAGGAGCTCTTAAAAGTGCGTATCATTTTCTGGCTGAGGTCAGAAAGTTGCAACATGAAAAGGAGTCCACCTCCTGTTGCTGGCTTTGCAGATGGAGAAAGGTAGTCATGTACCAGGAACTCTATAGTTTCTGGAAGGTGGGAATGAGCCTCAATTTCTACAGCCTGCAAAACTGTAAATAAGGCCAATAGAGACCTCAGTCCTAAAACCACCAGAAACTAAATTTGGCTAATAACCCCAGTAAGGCAGAAACCAATTCTCCCTTAGCTCCTCCAGAAAAGAATGCAGCCTGTCAACACCTTAATTTCAATCTAGTGAGACCCTTACTAATCTTGTGACCTACTGCACTGCAAGGTAATGTATTTGTATAATTCAAGCCATTAAATTAGTGATAATTTATTGTGGCAGCAAGAGAAAACTAATACATGTTTCTAGTAAATGTTTATTTGTTGCAAAACATTGTGAAAGTTATCTTGTTGAATGTTTGGATTTAGCTTTCTTTCTTTAAAGAATACTTAATTTATTTGGCAGGTACTTATGTTACTTGCAGAGCAGATTGATTGAACGCATAATTTTCAACTCTTTAGCCTGGGTAACATAGGGAGGCCTGGTCTCCATAAAAAAAAGTTCCAGTTGTGGTGGCACCCACTTGTGGTCCCAGCTACTCAGCAGAGAAGACCCTTTGAGCCCGGGGATTTGAGACTGCAGTGAGCTGTGATCATGCTACTTCCACTTCAGCCTGGGTGACAGAACAAGACCCTGTCTAAAAAAAATAAAAATAAGAAAACTCTTTTAGGTATTACCAAATAGCCTGCTTACTAAGATATGACCCTTTGTGGTATCCACTGATTTTCCAAAGTATTAAAATAAGTTTCTGTACTCTGGGCTAATGAAATTCAAATGCCTCTCAGCCTTGTGTTGCTCTGAGAAATGTTTCTGAGAAAAGACCACCAGAGAAAAGAGATAATACATACAGAAGAATAAAGATAAGGATTACATAAACTTTTATCAGAATCTATCTTAGTCAAAAAGAAAGGGCAAGATATCTTTAAAGTACCTACATGAATTCCTATTGGTCTACAATATATATTAAGAAAATTTGCAAAAGTAAAGGAGGAGAAAGGATCAAGCAATTGTCCATTCTATAGTTTCCCAACAATTGTTAACTTGTTTGGTCTTATGATTTTTTAACCTATGCAAACACAGATTAATATTTAGCTAAAGACTCTCAGAGATTCCTATTCAGATATCTGAAACTGTTTTTTTCTTGTCATTGTTTTTGTTGCTCCCTTCTCTCTAACACTTGCCCCGCTAATCCCAGCTGTATCCATCAGCTCAAAGTCTGATACCTATTTCTTTATTTCCACAAGATTGCAATATTCTGCTGCTGATCTGCTTTCCCGTTCAGGAAAGGACCTCCAGGCAGAAAACCAGAGCCAGTGCAGGAATCCTCTCATTTGCTTCTTTTCTGTACTCTCCAAGTGATCAGACTATAGCTTTGCATGATATATACAAATAGTTGTTTTATAATTTTTTTTTGAGAAGGAGTCTTGCTCTGTTGCCCAGGCAAGAGTGCAATGGAGTGATCTTGGCACACTGCAGCCTCTGCCTCCCGGGTTCAAGTGATTATCCTGCCTCAGCCTCCTGGGTAGCTGGGATTGTAGGCACACCCCACTAAACCCAGCTAATTTTTGTATTTTTAGTAGAGATGGGGTTTCACCATATTGGCCAGACTGGTCTCGAACTCCTGACCTCAAGTGATCCTCAGCCTCCCAAAGTGCTGGGATTACAAGTGTGAGCCATCACGCCTGGCCTGTTTTATAGATTTTTATACTCATTTTTCAATTATCCCTTTGTTTACTGCTTCATTTTAAATGGTAGTGTAAATACCGTGGCTGAAAATGAAGCTCTGGTTGCTTTTTGAGACAAACTTGATTTTATGACAAAGGTTTAGAAAAGTCATACATACAATACACACACACACACACACACACACACACACATATGGTTATTTGACTTTAAGATACGTATGTGTATGTATACAAACATAAACTCACCTGCACACACATATATTTATAATAAAATCTTAACAGTAATATCAAATCAGTTTTTATACAGTCATGCATCTTCCAGAGATCATTCTCTAGGCCTTGAATATGCAAACTTTAACCATTGTGGACCCTTTGTAATATCAACAGGAAAATTATCACTTGGGAAAAAGAAAATAAATTAAAAAGCAGTTATTTGTAAAATGAATTATTTATGGACATTGGTAAAATTTTAGTAAAAATGTATCATGTTAGTGCAGTAGAAACAGGTAACCATTTTTGTCATACACACACATTTACATCCTTAATTCAATAAGGCAAATATTTAGTTAACAAGCCCTATTTTGAAAGCAAGAAGTGATTCACTGGGAACTGTGATTTCATAAGATTAACCCTACAATAGTGTGTACCCTATAATGGAGACAGGCGAATCTAGAGTCAAAGGGACCAATTAGAACATTACTGTCTTAACCCAGGTATACGCTTGATTTAAAAACTTTCAATATGGTAAGTATAATAAATTGCATAGTAAAAAATGTAAAGGTTCATAATTATCAGGTTTATCTTTTATGTTTGAAAAGGTACCGATTTCTGCTGATGTTATCACCCCAAACATTATGATCTCAGTGGAGTATATTGATACTCAAATTAAGGGATTTTTAGAATAGTTAATAGTTTATACTTCAAATAAAAAACAGCTAAGATCCTGAAATTTTCCTCCACTAGTGTTTTATAGTAAATCCATTTGAAAACCATTTGTATCTAATTGTCTACTCACAACCGAAGACTAAGAGTGATACAACTCTAATGGGATGAAAGTAGATTATATAGTTCAATACCCTACAGTTGAATAGTATACATTTAACAATAACCTTGGAGGCCATTTCATTTAATTTACTTAGAGTTGAGAAAAAGAAGGGGAAATTTTTAATAAATGTGAAATAAGACTCATGATGGTTTGGTTGTACCTTTAAAATACAAAGTCAAAACCTTTCCTTAATTATTATATTAATCCTGAACCACAAAGAATAAAAGCTTTTGTATTCAATTTGAGGATCTATAAAAATGTTACCTAAGGCTCTCAGTAAATGAGAAGCTGTGTGAAAACTGACTCAATAAATTCTATGTTAGAGTGAGAAAATGACTATTCATTGCACAGAATATGTTGCAAAACCTTAGACAAATCTGTAAACCCTTTTCGCTCTGTTACAAAAGTCCTCTTTCATTCTTTCTCTTAAGAAGGGATACTAAATTAGATGGAAGGGATTGTTTTAACTCAAAAATGCGTGATTCTCATTGTATTTAATATTTTAGGATATACTTTCCTCCAATTCTCTTGTATTCCTTCTCAATATACATTTCAGCACATCAGCCATGAAAACTACCCTTTTCTAATTAGTAATAACTACAGAGAACAGCATATTGCTAAATCCAATGTTTATTTTCAGTTCTCAGCTTTCAAGTCTGTCTCAGTCTGTGCCCTTCATCCCATTACTTATCTGACTTAATTACTTACCTCCCTTGTTTTTCATCTACTTCAGTAACACAGGCCTTCTTTCTTGTGGATATCAAAAGGCTTAGGTTCCTCATCTTTATCAAATATTTGTTTAAGTGTCACCTTCTCAGTGAATGTTACCCTAAGCAATCATGTTGTGTATGTGGTAAAAGATACATAAAGTCTATCACTTTCATCATTTTTAAATGTAATGTTCTGACATTCACATTATTCTGCAACCATTACCGTAATCCATTTTCAGAACTATTTAAACTTTCCAAACTGAAACTTCACACCTATTAAACACTAACTGCGCATTTCCCTTTGTCATTGTATGTTCTTAGCAGAGTTTTGCTAAAAATCAAGTGGCTGTCAACGTGCGAATTTGTTTCTGGACTTTCTGTTCCAGTGGTCTGAATGTCTGTTTTTATGCCATATCATGCTACTTTTGGTTATTACAGCTTTACAGATTATTGTGAAGTCAGACTGTGTTATATCTACAGCTTTCTTCTTTTTGCTCAAGTTTTTTGTTTGTTGTGGTAATTCAAGGTATTTTGGGGTTCCATGCAAATTTTAGGATTTTCTTTTCTGTGTCTGTGAAGAATATCATTGGCATTTGATAGAAATTGCATTTAATCGGTACATCACTTTGGAGAGTATGAACATTTTAACAATATTAACTCTTTCAATTCATTATCAGGATTATCTTTTCATTTATTTGTGTCTTCTCCAATTTCTTTCATCAATGTTTTATTGTTTTCATTTTAGAGATTTTCACCTTCTTGATTAAATTTATTCCTAAGTATTTTATTCATTTTGATCCTATGGTAAATGAGATTGTTTTCTTATTATGTTTTTTGGAAAGTTTGCTGTTAGTGTGTTAAAATGCTATTGATTTTTCCATGTTGATATTGTATCTTGCAACTTTACTGAATTTATTTATTAGCTCAAACAGTGTTTTTGTTTTTTTTGGTGGAGTATTTGGTGTATCACATATATGATTATGTCATTACAAACAGAAACAAATTTAGCCATTTTTTTCAATTTGCATATTATTTCTTTTTCTTGCCTAATTGTTCTGGCTAGGACTTCTAGAGCTATACTGAACAAAAGTGGTGAGAGTGGGCATTCTCTTCTTGTTTCTCATGTTAGAGGAAAAGTTTTCAGCTTTTTCCCATTCATATTATATTAGCTGTGTGCGGGTTTTTCATATATGGATTTTAACTTTATTGTGTTAAGGTACACATCTTCTATGCCTAATTTGTGGAGGTTTCTTTTTTTATCATGAACAGATGTTAACTTTTGTCAAATGCTTCATCAGCAACTATTGAAATAATCATATGGTTTTTCACTTTCTTTTTATTAATATTATGTCTCACATTTATGCATTTGTATATGATGAACCATCCTTGCATTCCTGGAGTGAATCTCACTTAATTATAATAGGTGATGTTATTGACATGCTACTGAATTCAGTTTGCTAATATTTCTTTGAGAATTTTTTCATCTATCTTCATCAGGGATATTGGCCTATAGTTTTCTTACTTTGTCTTTGTATTGTTTGGAATTAGAGTAATGATTGCCTTGTAAACTGAGTTTGGAAATAATTTTCCCTCTTTAATTTCCTGGAAGAGTTTGTGGAGAGTTAGTATTAGATTTTATTTAAATGTTTGTTAGAATTCAACAGTAAAGCCATCAGGTCCTGGTTTTCCATTTGTTTGTTTGTTTGTTTTTTTGATAAAAGACTTTTCATTACTGGGAAATTCATCTATTAACCTTTAAAGTTATTATTAATAGATAAGGACTTACAACTACAATTTTGTTACTTGTTTTCTGGTTGTTTTGTACATAATTTCTTCCTTTTTCTCCATCTCTTACTCGTTTCCTTTCTACTTAGGAACTTTTCTCTTGTAGTTTGCTTTGACTCTGTGCTCTTTATTTTTAGTGTATCTATTATAGGCTTTTGCTTTGCGGTTAGCATGAGGCTTACAAAAACTATCTTATAGTAACAGGTAAACTGATAACAACTTAACTTTAATTGTAAAGAATGGAAAAGAAACAAAAACAAACCACACACTAACAATATCTCCCACCCTCACATTTTGACTTTTGGATATTAAAATTTAACTCCATTTGATAGTGCTTATCTCTTAATCAGTTATTGTACTTATTATTTTCTTTAATACAGTTTTTAGTCTTCATACTAAAGATAGATAAGTGGTTTACATACCTTGATTACAGCATTAGATTATTTTGAATTTTTCTGTATATTTGCTTGGATCACTGAGTTTTGTGCCTCTAGACTTTTATTTGCTGCAATAATAAAAATATTTGTACTTTTTAAATCTTTTTGCTCCTCTGATTGAGTAATGTCATATGGTCTGTCTAAAGAACATTCTTTTCAATGTTTGATCAGGTCTACTGGCAAAGATTTTCAGTAAGTTTTTCAGTCCAGCTACTGCATTCTTTAGTTTGAGGATTTTTCTTTTCTTTTCTTTTTTTTTTTTTTTTGAGACTGAGTCTCGCTCTGTCACCCAGGCTGGAGTGCTGTGGCCGGATCTCAGCTCACTGCAAGCTCCGCCTCCCGGGTTCACGCCATTCTCCTGCCTCAGCCTCCCGGGTAGCTGGGACTACAGGCGCCACCACCTCACCCGGCTAGTTTTTTGTATTTTTTAGTAGAGACGGGGTTTCACCATGTTAGCCAGGATGGTCTCGATCTCCTGACCTTGTGATCCGCCCGTCTCGGCCTCCCAAAGTGCTGGGATTACAGGTTTGAGCCACCGCGCCCAGCCGAGGATTTTTATTTTCTAAGTGTTTATATTTCTTTGTCAAATTTCTCATTTTATTCCTGGATTGTTTTCTAATTTTATTTAATTTTCTATGCATAATTTTTCGTGATTTGCTAAGCTTCTTCAAGATATTTATTCTGAATTATTTGCCAGACATTTCATAACTCTTCAATTCTTTTGGGACTATTACTAAAGCTCTATGTATTTCTTTGGTAGTGTCATATTTCCCTAATTTTTCACAATTGTTGCTTCTTTACATTGATGTCTGCACATTTGAGGGGATGGCTACTTCTTCCAGCTTTTGCAGATATTCCATAGTGGTGTTAGACCTTTACTATTTAACACTGGAACTTAATTATTGGTCTGCAAATAAATAAATATCAGGTAGTTATAAGTATTACAAATACGAATTAAAAAGTATAAGGGGATAGAAAATGAGAGAGGATTGAGTTTCCTTTTTAAAAAGTGACCAGGGAGGATTTTTCTGATGAAGCGATATTTGGGTACAGATAAGTCAAGTGGTTTTCTGAGGGAAGAGTGTTCTAGGCTGAAGAGATACTACGTGTAAAACCCCAAGGCACTAAAATGTGTGGCACGTACAGAAAAACGGCAAGGAAGCTAATGGCTGAAATGAAGGGAGTAAGATGAAGTGTAATAGGAGATAAGTTCATAAAAGTAGCCAGGGAAAAATTATGGACCTTCTTAAGAATATAATTATATGGAAAACTAGCAGAAATTTAGAGCAGAGACATGATCTGAGTTCATTTCTTTTTTTTTTTTTTTTTTCATTTCTAGGAAGTACATGCATAATAGACTGCAATGGACCAAGCATAGAAGCAGACAGGAGAGTTAGAGGGCTATGTCAGCAAATCAGGCAATAGATAAGGATGGGTTGCATGAGAATATCAGCTATCAGTGGAACAAGACCATGATAAATGGGTAATTCTGGATACATTTAAGAAGTGGAGCCTATATGATATACTGATAGATTTGCTACATTATGAAAGAAAGAGTTTTTCTGAACTAAGAAACTGGAAAAATTGAGTTGTCATTTAATTAGACAGAAAAGTTTGAGGAAGGAGCATGTGGGATGTGGGAACGTAGTTCATGTTTGACCCATTGAGGAAGTGAAGATGTCTGAAAGTCACATACAGAAAACAGCTTGCAAGGAAGAAGAATGACTATGGGAAAACTATTTAGAAATTTAGCAGAGTGACAGTAAAAACATAAAGGTATTGAGTGTAGAGACTGGAAACTTAATTGGGAAGTAGAAATAATGTGAGAGGGAGAAATTTAGGATTACTTTGTTTTCTGGCTTAGTTGACTCTTTAGAAAATAATGCCATTAATCAAAATAGAAACTACAGAAGATAGTATATCCTTTGGACCTTTGTTATAATTGATCTTTATAAGAACTCATTTTAACTGAATATTACTGTTGTAATTTCAAGTGTTATTGACTTTAGGAGATTAAATATTCCTGTTATGCAGTTCTAGCCACACTGGGTTTTAACTCCCTACAAGAGAGACTGTTCCCAAACTGAACAACACGGATGTGCTCTTAGTCAATAATATGAAGTTAAACAGCTCCTGTCAGACTATTGATAGATTTTCTAAGTATTCTATTTTGAGTACCAGCTTTCTCTATTAGGAAAAGATATTCATCAATCCAACTGTCCTTTCGAATGCTTAAGAGTACCCCCAAATTAAAAGTATCAAATTATTTTTAAATTGCACTTGAGCATTTTAAGACCTAAGATTAAAGCTAAAAACCATGAAATTACCCAAAGAAATATCCAGTCCCTGCAATGAGACAGTGATATTGATTTCTGAAAGTGATTTTATTATTGATTTTAAAATATTTATGAATAACTATACCCTAGAAAAGGCATTCTTTTTTCTGTGTCAAAATATTCTTTGTAATTTTAAAGACTGATTCCTGAAAAATCTCATGGTCACCATTAAAAAACACCTTCTGTCAATGTATCTACATGAATCCTATGCTAGTCCGTACACTTGTATTTTCTACTGCATTGTTAAGAAAATGTTATTTGATTAAATTGGAATTTTTAAAACAATATATTTGGGTTTTCTTTATTCTTTGGCCTTTACACTAAAACTGAATTGCTTTTTATAACCTTCAGATGAATAAGGTGCATTCCACTAGTTATCAAGCAATAGATGAAATAATGAATTATCTGTGATTCTTAGTGGAGAAACATTAACAGATTTTATTATTCCTCTCTTAAATTGGAGTCATCTACAAGTTGTACCGACTATACTCCTTACTCTTAAAAATTGTCTTCTATGCTCAGATTTTAATTGTTCCATGAAAGCTGTTTTATTTTGCTTCGTTTCTTCCTGCCTTTTGTCATTCTAGCATTTATTCTGTGTTTGCTGCACATGGATGTCTCCCAAGTACTGGGCTAGATTCCTAAAAAAAAAAGATGAATAAAACAAAATTTCTGTCATCAAAGATCTTATAATCTAATACATATGTATTGATAAAAGACAGTACTTGATCAGTCGTGAAATATCCAAGACTGCAAGAGAAACACAGTGAGAGGAACAGTTTTCTCTACATGAGGAAACGAGGTTCCTAGTGTAACTGAAATTTGAGCTGAGTATTGAAAGATGAGTAGAAGGTTCATTGTAGAATTGGATAAGAGACAAATCTGATACAGAGGTTAACATGTGTAAACTACAGATTGTGGAAAAAAATGACTTGGGGAACCATAGGCAAGGCATAGTGTTACAGGGAGTGTTTGGGAATGTGACTAGGAATTTAAAAGGAACTAGATTATAAAGGCCTTGAATGTCACGACAAGAACCTTAGACCCACTACTCAGAGAAGCTACAGCTAATAGGTGTTATAATCATACCCGTAAAAGTTCAGCTGAGCGGTAGGTTGAATATAGGAAAACTGAGTTCAGAGAGAATACCTTTGCAATGGGAAAGGAGAAATGACCATATTTAAGAAAAATATAAGAGATTAAATATTAATGAAGTTAAATTGGGTTGCATATAAAAGAAATCACACACAAAATAGCTTAAATAATAAAAGATTTTCATAGACCTATTTAGCAAGAACTTAAGCAGACTTTAGGATTTTGAGTGAAGATTTTAAAATACTGTTCATAGACCTGGTTTCTTTCTGTGTCTCGGCTTGTACTTTCATAATGTCACCTGCCTCCCCACTGTGATTGCTGGATGCTTGCCCACAACACTTTAAACTTCTCGTTTACTATGCAACCTCAACGACCACCCCAATACCTGGAGAGATTTAATTAGTGGATGTAGCACAGCAGCAGTTGTCTCTGGCCATTGCCTATGTTTGCATTAAGATGGCCATTGTGCTTTGAATCCAGAAGGGACACATCTAATTCAGAGTGGAACACCAGTTAGGAGCTGGAAATATGGCTTTCAGTATAATACCCTGGTCAGAAGGTGATGAAGTGCTAAGAAGCTGGACTCTAGCTCCTACTATCTGGCTTGGAGGCTAAGTTAGAGTTCTAGTAAAAAACTGAAAGGAAAGTAATTAATTGAAATAATATAATTGCATAAACTGCACATACCTGGTAGAGTAAAAATTGTACCATAGAAAGATCAAGGCTAATAATTCAATGCATATGGTATGTGCTTCAAATCCTTATTTGGCATTTATAAGCTACACACTACTATTGGGAGCTCTAGATCCGTTTAACATGAATGCTGAAAGATAAGGTAAGCACAAATATAAAGTAATCTAAATTCCTAAAGGGAATTTTAAATATGTACTCTCAGACTGCAGATTAAATATTCAAAAGTCTAATCATAATATTCAATTTACTTATACATACATATTTAAAACCACATATTATATCAAATAATAATGAAACTATTCTATTCAAACTTTAATTTTCGACATCAGACTCTAATTTTATTAGGGTGACTTTTTCGATTTATGTAACACAGATTTCTATAGATATCATCTTCATGAGCATCTATGTTATGTTACATGAGAGGTAGTCAATGTTGAATCCATGAATTTTGCTGTCACTGTAAATTTTGTTCAAAGCCACGAAAAGTCATTTGTACAACATTAGAATCTATTTTATTTACACTTTTCCTGGAGTGTCTTTATGATCTCTGCTATGTACCCATTTTCTCTATTGCTTCTTTAAATTATTTAATGACCTTGTTTAAAATGACATGCAGCCTTTAAATCTGTGAGGTCACACTCCCAGAAATAATGCCTACTTGTTAATTTTCTTTGCTTCTTATTTTGCTTTCATATTGGTGACCTCTATGAATATCCCAAATTAGCATTGATTGAAGTTATTTCAGGCTTCAATTAATGTGTGTTCTCTCAACAATGCTTTGATGCTCCAAATAAAATAATTGAAAGAAAAAAAATCCTTATAATATGAGAGCTGTAGTAGCGATCCCAATCCAAGATACTCCTTCTTTACTTGGAGATATTTATTTTGAGGGGAAAAAGCCTCCTGTTATATTTAGAAGCATGTGGCATTCAAATGAGTATGCCTTCTTGTGAGCGTTTAAAATGTACTTAAAATCAATATGGGCAAAACAGAGCTCAAAATATTTTCTTGAGTAATTGGCTTTCCTTCCTATGCTTCCGTTCTCAGACAGCAGCAACAATATTGACCCGTTCCTCTTCCTCATTGTCTCTGTTCAGATAGCCACCAAATGTCTCCTTTTGGAGATCCTCAGTATCTAGTATAACTCCTTTCTCTTTCCAATGCCCTCGTCTCATTTTAGACATCATCATTTATTCCTTGAACTGTTGTAAACATCCTCAAACTGCTATTACTGTTCCAACTTTTCACATTCTCAGCCACATTATACTGTTTCTCAATTAATTCTTTCAAATTACTTGTTGAAAATGTTATTCTGTGATTCTATCACACCAAGTGCCTATAGTTCCTCGAACCCTATATCACTTTGACACTTGCACAATTTTTACATACTGATGCCTTTTCTTGGAATATTCTTTCCAATATGTATGCCAATATGTATGCCAATATGTATTTATAATCTATGTAGTCTTTCCTATCAAAATTACTTTGTGTCCAGTTCTGCCCAATATGTATTACATATCCCTTCACAGTACCTACCTTGATGCACATATTGCTTATATATTTGTTTTCTATCCATTTCTAAACCCCTAAGGGAGAAGTACTAATCTATTCTTGTTTCTCCAATATAAAACATGGTATCGTTCAGAGGGCAGATTAAGCCCTTAAGTTAAATGAATGAATGAGTGAAGGTAAGAAATTAACTCAAAGCATGTGAACTCTTTCTCTCCTAAGCAGGAAGAGCATTTGCTAGAAATAAATGTAGATGATGATGTTAAGAAATTTAGTGAGACTGTTAAATATAAAATGCATTTCAAGAACACCATCAGGAACAAGTACAATAATTATTCAGTATTATTAAAAGCCCTAAATGAGAGTATAAACTCTGTGCTTTACCACATTAGACAATAGAACTTAATATTTTACTTTTATAATAGCACCAGGTTACAGAAAAAATAATGAGAAATTAAGATATTTATCTTTACTTGAAATGTATCATCGTAGTTCTCAGAATGAGAAAAAATATCAAGTGCAAAAATTCAAAAAGATAACTTGAGATTTTTTTCAAAGGAAGTTTGCAGGAAATGAAGGCATGAGAAAGATGGAAAAACAGGAGGATTTTTCCAAAGAAAATACATTTCTTGTGATTTTTGTTGAGAACACCACTGTGGGAGTAGACTGCTTTAGAGGATGAGGATGCAGTCACTGAATAGAAAGTCAAGCTACTTTGAAGTTCCGGGGCCAGAAGTATTTTCAGGGGATTTTTAAATTGTCTAACTGATTTGATAAATTAGGGTGCCAAGGTAGACTGTGCTCCAGGTATCCTTAAAAACTTAAAATATGATTCTGGCCATCTAAGAATTTAATTTTGAAGCTAATATCAAGATTGACAAACTTTTATTTTATATATCACATACAAGCACTCTACACAGACATTATTTCTATATGCTCTACCAGAAAACACAATGCATATATGTGCAATACACACACGCACACACACACACACGATTATTTCTGATCTGAAGAGAGCAGTAACAGAAACGGTAGCCTTTCCTTTCATATGTTAAAAAATGTTGTAGTTAATTAACACAAATTACCTATGGGAAGAAAAGATTGAAAACTGAAGGAGGAACTAATCAAGTATCAAAAATTAAATTTAAATGAATATGAAAATTAATACAAAAATTCTGACTAATTTAAATGAAGATAGAAAGCTGTAGGAAGCTTGAAGTTATAGGTAAACAGTGTCTAAATGCCTGAAAGTAACTATGAAAAATTTCTAAATTTTTTATTATGTTAATTACTGCCATTCTGCTGAATTGCTTCTGTTGTTTTTGTATGAAAATAGTATGTACTTCAGAAGTAAAGGAAAATTTTAATTTATAGCAATAGTATTTGTAAAGACAACTTACTGTAGAGTGATGAATCTTTTTTTACAGAATTGCATATCTCAAATTATTTAAGAAACTAAAATTAAATTTCAAGGAAGTTTGTATGTTTTTATGGTTTTCCAAATATTCCCTCAGTTCAGTGTCACCATCACTGTCTTAATCATGATTTTGAGGTGTACACCGAGAATATATAGTGACATTTTTAGACTTACTAACGTCTATCATGAAAATGAATATGCACACACTTCATAACGAAAATCAGAGGTGTTTGCATTGAAAAATGAGTCTTCTTCTATCCCTGACTTTAAATTCATACTCAAGAGAATATCTAACTTCATTAGTTTGTGTATTCTCTTAAAAAGCCATTCTTATGTTTACATAATATTTAAACAAACAAAATTACAAATTATACTGTATTCCATTGTTCAGAGAGTATAAGTGGGCATGGCAAGCATACTTTATCCCCTTAGTCCGTTGACATTTCTACTCTTCTAGTCAGTTATTTTTGATCTTTACTTCATCGATAGACTCTGCTGATAGATGGACTTATATTCTTATTTCTCAGAAAATGTTACCAAAATGAAATTTCCACATAGTCCCACCACTGTATTTCTATACTTATCTCTGAGCACACATTTACTAAAAAAAAAATAAAAAAAAAAAAATTTTTTTTTAGTTTATATTTTGGGTCATACAAACTTACCTTATTCTTTTCATGGTTGAATATTATTTGTAGTATAGATATACCTTAATGTATTTAACCATTATCTATTGATGGACATTTATTTTGAAGGTTAATTAGAAATGCACATGAAATGTTCAAGACATAATTTTTTCATTTTTGATCTTTGATTACCTTGTCAATTACTTATATGTTATTTCTCAGCAAAATTAATGATATAGGTTTTCCATATTTTGGAATCAGTGTGTTTGTGTTCTTAGAAATTCAACCAACTTCCATATTTACACATATATTTTTTAAATTATATGTATCATTATCTTATATTTATTATATCTTCCATATTTTCTCATTTTTTCCATTGTGATGTCCTTTGCTTTATTATTAACTATTAATAAAATGCTTTAATCATTTTAAATTCAAACATTCTACCCTCCAATTACTGTTTTATTACATTTTCTGATTTATTTTACATACTCAATTATTATAAGTATTTTGTATATCACTACTGTCTCTTTTTTCCTTTCTTTTATTCACTTACATAAATCAAACATTGGTTATTTCTACTTTTTACTCACTATTTTTCGTCACTCACAAAGTTGAATGTGGCTGCACAAGGACACAGAAATTGGCTGATTATTTACATACTAAATTTCTGCTCATACACTTTAAGTAGACATGGCAAGGCTATGTTATCAATTTAGTCCTTTGATACTTACACACTTCTCATTTATGTCTCTACTACATTCATAATTTTTATTGATAGACTGACTTCTATTTTTATTTCTCATAGAACATGCAACCAAAATTAGAACTTCTACATCCTCCCATCATTATATTTATACATTTATCTGCCTCTGAGCCCACAGATTCTATCTTTATCCTGTTATTATGGATTACTTGTGTGTCCTAGATCCCAGTCCTTCTTATCCATTTAAAGTTATTAAAAAATTCTCCCTCTCTCCTCCAGTATCAATTTCCTGCCTGACTATACTTGCCATGAACATACAAAAATGGTAATATTTTCGCTACCTTAAAAAAAAAAAATCCCATGTAGACTAAATATCATCCTCCAGCTATCAACACATTTTTTTCTTTATTTTATAGCAAAATTATTTTTTAAATTTGTCTTTACATTACTGTTTTCTAGTTTTATCCTCAATTCCCATTTGAATCCTTTTCTATCAGATTTTTGTTACTCGATCACCACAGTAAAACTACTTTTGTAAACATTTTTCTGAAATTTTTAAAGAAACTAAAACTAAATTTCAGGGAAGTTTGTTGTTTTTCATTTGTTTGTTTGTTTTTTCAAAGACCTTCTCAGTTAAATGGTTTTTCTCATGATTTGGAGGCATCTAATTTTATATATACCAACAATATATAAAACTAAGAGACATTTCTCTCAGCTATATTTGATACAATTTCACTTGACCTCCCAGGCAATGTACTCACTTAGTTTTCCTTCTAACACACCGGTCACTCCTGCTAAGTATGTATTAGGGGTGATTCCTTTTTTGCCCCTTTTCTAATTTGGAGTGACCAGGACTTTAGAACTGTTTGCCCACACTTTCTCCTTTGGCGATCTCAATACCATATACATGCCACTGAATCCTGAATTAATGTCTCCACACAGTCAACATCTCTCCTGAACTCCAAACTACTACATCTAAACGCATATTCACGAAATTTACATTTGGAGGACTAATAGGCATTTCAATAGAAATATATCCTAAATGAAGTTCTTGAAGCCCCCATTCTCAAATCCCTTACCTTTCATAATCTTCTACATATTTTCTACTACCTACTATACCCTCTCAATTTCAATCTAGGAATCTCTGCTTTTCCTGAACACAATAAGCATATTACTACTTCAAGGAGCTGTTTCATTTGCCTGAAAGGCCCTCCCCCAGATATGTGTATGTTTTACTCATACTTGTCGTTCCTATCTTTACTGAATTTTAATTTTCAATAAGATCTTTCCTTACCATCTCTCTAAAAACTTGTAACCCTCTTTCTTACCTCCTTTTTCTCCTTACTACTTCTTACTGTCTGATATATAGTTTAATAATTCATCTTACTTATTGGCCTGTTGTCTTTCTCTCCATGTTTGATAATTCCACTAAGGGAGGGATTTTATTTTTCTATTTTGTTATGTCTATAATCCTAGAGCATACAATAATGTCTGGTGCACAATGGTTGCTTAATACTTACTCCTTAGATGACTTATTAGATATCTGTAACTATGGTTTCTTTCTCATTCATAATATTATTTTTGTTCACTTGTTGCTGCTTTCTCTTTACCATCATATTTTCAAAGTTTTGCCTATTTTATCAGTCTTTTCAAAATCTATATTTACCTTAATGTAAATTAAACCTTTGTATTTAGGATACTTTATATCATCCTTTTTGTATGTTTGTTTCCTTAGCATCTTGAGTTGAATGCCTAGTTTATTGATGATTTTTCTCCCTAATAAATTTTCTCCAAGGAAATATCCCACATGAATTTCTAAGTTAAGCTTTCATAGTGCTTATTTCTAAGTAATTCCCACTCTGATTACACTTTATATGATTTACGAGAATCTGTTTTCTTTTGTTTTTCTATTAAATTGTGTTTTGTTGTTTTTTTTGGTTAGTTACTCAACCGGTATAATATCCCAGTGAAGAAAATGTTTTGGTTTCTCCTTTCATTGTTCATTTCTAATTTCTTACATAGAAATCAGACAAAATTTTTGTATGATTTATGCTTTTCACTTTTGGATAATTTCTTGAGACAATTTTTAAACCTTCTCAGCTACACTATCAATTTGAACTCTCTTACTAACGTATTATCTTACTTAACACCTACTCACTAGCCCATCTTACCCTTTTTCATGTCAGGAAAGATATCAGAGAGAGGGTAAGATGGACTACTGACTAGGTAGTAAGATACAAATTACCTGAAAAAATTATCCAAAAGGGAAAACTATAAATAATACGAAAATGTTGTTCTTTTCTTCTTTGATTTTAAGAGAATATCAGAGAAGAGGTTCAAGAAAATTTGGAGGAACAACCAGATTAAATTTAATTACCTCAGTAAGTTATGGAAAAAATCTTTTGGGTAGCTTCCTTCCAACCTCTTTAGTTGTTTTGTGAAGAGAGAAAAAAAAGGATATAGATTTTTTTCTATGTGACATCGATCGAGATAACAAGATATCATAAGGCAAAGGGAATGTTTAAATTTTAAGAATTTAGATTTTATAAATAGTCATTTCAAAAACAGAACACACATACACACAGACAAATTGTGACTAAATTAAAACCTTTACTTGCGGAAATGTCTTCTTTTCACAGAACGAAAAAGAACTATTTTTCACAGTGTACCATAAGCTAATACTGAAAGAAATATAGAATAAGCTGGGTCAATTAAATAATATACTGCATTCACTTTCTTCTTATACTTCCAAACATTAATGTAAAACCTTCACTACAATGAGATGAAATTTTAATTAATATTTTTCGTAAGTCAAAAATTGCTTCAGTAATAATTTCCCAAGAATTTATTTTATTCATTCAAACTTCCAAAACAAATATATTATTTACTTTGTTGAATTTAGGGGTAAAATAAGTTAACACAAACTTCTTATTAACATCATATTTAGCAACAATGTATTAACATCAATTGCCAAGCACTAAGATAAATTAGCTTATAAAATAAAATTTATTTGTACCTCTTTTTCATATTTTGCTTTAAGAAAACAATACAGATGCAGCTTAAAGTCTTAAAGATAGAAAGTGGATTAAAAATATATGTTTTAATTAGTTTTAAAGGATTTTTGAATTGAGTCTTTGGGGACCTAGAATAATTTTATCTAAGACCTGTTAAAAATGTGTATGTTTCAGATAAAAGCATAGGAGTATGATTTAGCAAAAGACATTCAAAAGGAGGTATGACCAGGCAGGACTTCTGAAATGGTAGTGTAAGAACCTTAAAGAAATGCCTCTTGTAGAGAGCTATTAATTAAGCTGGTTGAAATTAGCAAAGACAATTATATAAAGTCTCTCACGATGGATCAAATGGCTTTTACATTGAGAAGCATTTACTCAACATGTCTGTGAAAACTCAGTAAGCAGCAGCTGTGGCATTTAAGCTATGGACTGTGCCCTTCCCACAACTCTGTCTTGCAGAAATACTATTTCAAAGCACTCAGCAGACAATTGGAAATTTCCATATCTCCCAGTTACCTGGGTTGAAAGAACTATTCCAAGTAGTTTCAGCTGCTGATGAACCTCAGCAGGTCTCATTTTCCATAGTTCCTTGCTACAGAAAGCTTATGTCAAGCCTGGCTATAGTCAGGAGGCATTATTTCCCCCCGTTTCCAACTTCCACTACCTAGCAAGAATCTTGGCAGAACAGTTCAAGAAGAGAGCAGTGTCCCTTTTGCACACAACTCTGCTGTAAGAAAATGGTTCTGATGGGCTTGGCAGTCAAGTAGCCATGCTCATCTCCTTCAATCTCAGAGAAAAAGTACTATGCTGGGTAAATTCTGGTCTGCACTGACATTTAGTAATCATAGCCAGATATTATTCTTCTGAACTCAAGACTGTGGAAGATCCCTACTGGGCAGTTGCTAGAGCCATTGAAAGTTTCATTCCCTACCCTCAACAACACAAACACATAGCTCTAGCTTCATAGGGAGAATCTAGTTAGAGCTAAAATGAAAAGCAAACAAGCTATCCCTACATGTACCTCCTATTTCATAGTCTGCGTGTTGTACTCAGAGGAGGTTAAGAGTAAGGGTCAAAGGTTGGCAGTACCCTGCATTGACCAAGGAGAGTAACTTCAATTGAGTAAGAACATGGAGTAAAATGTGCACTAGGGTATTGGAAAAAAACAAGTTATTAGCTAGTAATTAGTGGAGGCTAACAGTTGGATTTGATCTCAATAGACCAGTGAGAATCTCATTAAGGAAAGAGAGAAAAGAGACAGCCAAACAGATCAAAGCTAAAGCAACAGTCACCTTTCATGTTCAGGAGATTTGGGGACATAAATATGTTCTCTAAGGAGTGAAATCAGTGGATACTCATAACTGGGGAAAAATAACTGAACCAGTCCAGCCAAGTCACTAAAACATTAATAACCAAACAACTATAATAAGCCTTGTGGGGAGACAAAAATGTCACTACTCAGACTTGCTACAATATATTATCTAACTTACAAAGTTATAAACCAAAGTTATAAGACTTAAACATAAGCAGGAAAGTTTAACTATCTACAGGAAAAAAAAAATGGGAGATTGAAACTGCATTTAAGTTGGCCAGATGTTGCACTTGGCAGACAATAATTGTAAAGCAGCAACTATAAACATATTCAAAAATCTATAGAAAACCATTTGTCAGATAATTAAAGGAAAATACAATGACAAATTTCGTCTAAGAGAGAATGACAGCAGAATGTAATTTATTAAAAAAATAAAATTTCTGAAGTTGAAAAGTACAATAAACCAAATGAAAAATTTACCAGAGAGTGTGAATAGTAGATTGGAGCCAGCAAACGAGTCAGCAAACCTGAAGATAGATTGATAGAAATAATGCAGTCTAATGAATAAAGATAATACAGTAATGAGGAAAAATAAATGCAGCCTCTCAGAATATAGAACCCTATTAAGCACATTGATATACACATAATAGGAGTACCAGAAAAAGGAAAGAGAGAAACAGAAAAAAAAAAAAAAAGGAATAACAACTGAAATTTCTAAAATTTGATTTAAAAAACATAGATCTCCATAACCAAAATATTCAACAAACTTCAGGTAAGATCTGGATGTAGATACAAGAAGGTCCACACCCAGATTGTCATAGACAGAATGTTAAAAACCAAATATCTTGAAAGTAGCAGGAGAAAAACAATTTATAACATACAATGGGACAATACTAAGAAAACAGTTGACTTTATTGGAAAAAAAATGAAGCTAGATGACAGTGAGACAATACTTTCAAAGCCCTTAAAAACTTAAAGCAAAACAAAAACAAAAAGCTGTTCAACTAAGTATATTATGTCAGCAAAATTACATTTCAAAAATAAGGCAAAATAGAGGTATTCTCAGATAAACAAACACTGACAAAATTTGTTGCTAGCATACCCATTTTAAGAAGAATGCTAAAAGATTTATCAGGCTGAAAATCAGTGATGCCAGACAATAATTCAAATAAACAAGAAGAAACAAAGAATTTCAATAAAGGTAATTATGTAGGTAATTATAAACACATTATAATTGCACATTTCTGCTCTTAACCTATTTAAATTTAAGTTTACAAAATGACATTCATATAATTACATTTTTGAGTCTAGAGTACACAGAAATAGAATATATTTTACAAGAATAGCACAAGTGTAAACAAAGATTTCTGGAATGGAAAAACATGGACACCAGATGGTAAACATGAATCTAAATGAAAAAAAGAATAGAAACATAAAGGATGAATAAAAAGATTATTAATTTAAGAAAATATATAAATACGTATATTTGAGCTTCTTTCCTCCTCGGCTTCTTCAAAAAATATATACCCTTACTAGCAATATTTATGAAAATGCATTGCTGGATTTGTAATATCTAAATATGTATCGTGTATTTCATTAATATTTTTATAAGATAATAAGAACAACATAAAATGAAGAGAAGGAATAGAGCTACACAGAAGTGTGTTTTTTTTGAGAAATGCTAAGAAATTAAAGAAAATTTTCTTTAAAAATAGAAAAAAAATACACTTCTATGTAGCTCTATTCCCTCTCTTATTTTGTCCAGACTGGCCTCAAACTCCTAGGCACATGTGATCCTCCCTCTTCATCCTCCTGAGTAGCTGGGGTTACAGCTGCTCACCTTTGTGCCCAGCTCAGAAGTGTATTTTCTATAGCACACTGGAGTTGTTGATATAAATCTGAAGAAGATTCTGACATGTTAATTTACACACATACACACACACACACACACACAGAGAGAGAGAACATTAGAGCAAACATTAACAAAATAAAAGAATATAACTTAGAAATCATTAAAGGAATAAAAAATGTTACATTGGCTAATATTTTAGTGCAAAAAAAAGTTAAAGAGAATTAGAGGAATACACACACACACACACAGAGTCAAGAGACTCTTAGATTAAAGACAGACTTTTAATGGCTAACAGAAAAATTTGCATTGGTCTCTCACACCTAGATTCCCCATGAGGCATATCACCAGTGTGTACACTGATGTTTGTAGCATAAAAGAGGAATTCCAAAATTATGAATTGCAGAATTTATGTAGGTCAGCTGACAAATCCACCTCTACTTCACTCTGAAGAGAGAGAGAACAACCCTTAATCTGAAATGGAAAGAAATCTTCCCAAGGTAGAGAACTAGTCTCCAGGTTTGGAAACCCTAGAATATGAACAAATAGCTTCAGGGAATTGGGAAGTGACTATTAATTAGAAGCAGATTTCTTTTGGGAGTGATACAAATGTTCTAAAACTAAAATGTGGTTATGACTATGTAACTGTGATAACACTAAAACCATTGAATTGTACACTTAAATATGGTGAATTAAATTATCTCTCAATAAAATTGTTAAAAGTAAAAGGTATGTCCTCTAGTAGGAATTTCTCAATTCAGGGTCACAGATTAATATTGGTGTGGAGTGAAATATAACAAAGAATGAGGTTTATTTTTAAACTAAATATATTGAATTTAAAGAATATGAGGAAAGAAAAATAGTTTAGAGTAGTTTGAGCTATGTAGGGTATGCAAAATTTACTAGGCCCAGAGAAACATGAGTATGGGATTTCACACTCATGAAGTCTCCATGACTTAATGGGTCATATTCCTGGAGGCAATTGTTTAAATGCATTTGTTCCTGACTAGCTGCCTCACCCGTTGTCTCTATGTTCTAAACTTATAATACAAAAAGCATTATATAGCCAATCAATAATTGATATTATTTTAGTGTAAATTATTGGTGAATAACTTAGGAACTGCCTCTTCTTTTTCTTTAAAAACTTACTTGAAACTGCTGCTCTGAGTATATATTCAGGACAACTCGAATATGTGCTTCTGAGTTACAATCCTCAAACTTGGTCCAAGTAAAATCTCTACTTATATTAATTTTGCCTCAGTTTTTTCCTTTAATTTGACATATCTTATTGTATTTTGAATTTAATTATCTCCCAATTTTGTGTGTGTGTTTGTGTGTGTAAATATTTCTTTTGTTTTATGATATGCTGATATGAATTAAATGTATTATTAAAATAAAAATGGAAAATGTATCTCCCAAATGCGCCTTCCACCCCGGAAAATAAATACATTTGCAAATATGGAGCCTATCAATTGTCCAAGGGCAAAAGGTACTAATGTTGACCTAAAATTTTTATAACTCAGCTTCTGTTTTACTGAGACACAGTAAAAGGGCTTTTCTTTATATTTTTCTCATGTAGAATTATGAACCTTTTATGCACTAAAGGTCTATTCTAAGTACTATGAGTTGATGCGCTTCTGCTCTTTCTATTTTGGAATCATCATGGTTAAACAGGAAAACACATGGGGAAAGGAGAAAGAGATAGAGAAAAGTTGTTTTCTACTACCCTCTCCCCAAAAGAAAATGGCTAACACCTCCTGCTGTGTAGAACAGAGCTTGCTGAATTCTGACAATTCACAGAAGAGCTTTCTGTAAACAGGAGCTTAACATTTAACTGCTAACATAAGAAATTTAGAGTAAATTGAATTTTCTATGGCCTCTCAGGTCCAGCAATGGAAATCAACAAGCTGAAGAAGCCATGCTTAGCTGTTGCTAAGTTACAGTGAATACCTATTGTAATGCACGTGGATGTACATTAATTCCAAGTACTGTCATTATGCACTGTGGTAACACAAAGAAGAACAAATAGATTTAAAGTGATTTTTAAACTCTTTAAATTAAACAGCAGTCAAATGTTTTTGTTCATGTTTTTCCCCTTTGTCTTCAAGGTTTTTTTGTTGTTGTTTTTATTAAAACTTAACAGTAAGAGAAAGAAGGAAAATGTGGCTTTACAGGTAGAAATACACTATGTTTCTGCCTATAAGGCAACAAACTAGAAAGCAGTTCTAAACAGACATAATGTGTGCATACACACAATATACATGGAGATCATATATTTAATATTTTCTTGGTGCTCAGTGACAACATACAGCTAATACTAAAGCTTACTTAGAATAAGGTTTATTTTGAGACAGAAATTTACAATTTCCCCCTGAAGAAATGACTATAGTTCAGCTATCCAAAGTTCTAAAACCAAGAAAGACAAAATCATTTGTACATCATTTGGCAGTTAATATTCCTTACAATATCTCTTCACTCTGAGGCCCTAAATGCTGACATAATTTTCACATTTTCTAAGAATTTTGAGAAGATATTTAACTCATCGCTTTAAAAAGACAAAGGCTATTTAAAACAGGATTAATTATTATTGATGAAGTATATTTTACATGCAATATGCTAAGCAGTTTACTTAAATTCTTTCTATATAATGTATGCTGTAGTACATTTGTCTTTACCTATGTCAATACCACAAGTATAACTAAAACTAACATAAAGATAAACTTGATATTCATTCCTAATCTCTACTCACTGAGGCCAGTATCCTTTTGTTCTTTTTTTCTGGGTTAATTTATTCCTGCCAGCCTGCCATCCCATTTTCTATAGCATTATATCTCTGGACTGTATTTTAACTGTTGTATTTTCTCATAGTCAGTCATTCAGTCAACGAATAATTGAACACCTAACAGATGCCAGGTGTATGCAAGGCATGAAGAAAACATTGAAAAATAGTATCAGGGTTTCTGTCTTGTAAGAGCTTGTGACCCTCCCCAAAATTAATTAAATGATTACACAAATACATATACAAGTGTGTCTATAATAAGTGCTATGGAGAAGTTTAGGGTGTCATGAAATCACATGCTAGAGAAGCTTGAGCCAATCAGGAAGATCAAGAAAAGCCCACCAAAAGTAAGAACTGAGATGGGACCTGTAGGATGAGAAGGCATTCAACCAGGCAAAGTGAGTTAAAAACAGAGAATTACAACCACAGGCATGGGACTGTATGTGTGGCATGATGAGGAACAAAACTGAGGGTAATTCAAGCTGTGAGTGAAAGGCTGATGTGAAATGAGGCATGAGGCTAATGGGATAGGGACCAGTTCACATAGTGCCTTGAGCAGCATGTTAGGAAATTGGTATTTATCCTAATAATTATTGAACTTTGTTAAAATAGTATAAGCTGTGGTCGGTCAGTAATAGAGTTTGAAAAGTGGGAAAATGGGCCACGCAAGGTGGCTCACGCCTGTAATCCCAGCACTTTAGGAGGCCGAGGTGGGGTGAATCACCCAAGGTTAGGAGTTCTAGACCAGCCTGGCCAACATGGTGAAACCCCGTCTCTACTAAAAATACAAAAATTAGCCGGGCATGGTGGTGGGCACCTGTAATTCTAGCTAATCGGGCTGGGACAGGAGAATAACTTGAACTGGGGAGGCAGAGATTACAGTGAGCCAAGATCATGCCACTGCACTCCAGCCTGGGTAATAGAGGGAGACTCCACCTCAAAACAAACAAACAAACAAACAAAAAATCAAAAAAGAAAAGTGGGAAAATGAATAAATATGGACAAATCTCTTAGAAACGTACTGCTTTAATGTAGTTTAGAGTGAACAATAGTTTGCATTAAGGTGGTGGTAAGTTCCCGGCAAGTAGAAAGATTTGGAAAACATTTAGAAATTAGCATAGGATTTAAGTTGTGGGAGAAGGATGTGTTAAGGATGACTCCTATGAAGATTCCTTTCTCAGATTTTGTGGGGCATGGATAAATCTAGTTTTCAGCACACTAAGTTTGAGGCACCTTTGAGAAATCCAAATTGAAATGTTTAGTTCAACAAGTTCTAAACTAGTGGTTGAATTATGTCAGTTGCTGAGATGTTGGTAGAAATTGAAGCAATGTGGATGCCATACAATATAAAGACATTATGGAATGAGAATAGATTTGGGAATAAACTTTGAGTATGTCCACCATTTAATGACCATATACAAAGGGACATTTTCAAAAAAGGAGCTAAAGAATGACCAAGGACATCAGAAGAAATTTAAGAAAGTGATCTGTACAGGGAGAATATATCAAAGAATGAGAATTTTAAAATGTTGTATGTTACTAAGAAGCCAAGTAAAATAAGTTCTAGAAGATTCCTATCAAACTGAGAGACAAGGAGGTTAGACATCAGGGATCCTAACAGATTTAAAAAATCAGGTAGAAACAGGAACAATAATCATTGTCTCTATCACAGTCATACTTGGGGCACTCTAGGTCTTCACTCCTTTCATCAAGCTGACTCTTACTGGAAAAAACTTACTCCTAAATGAGAAATATAACAAAAAATAGCAAAAAGTAAATAAAATATATTTCATTACTTTTTAAAATTTTTATTATTACTATTTTTTGAGATGGAGTCTCACTCTGCCGCCAGGCTGGAGTGCAGTGGCGTGATCTCGGCTCACTGCAACCTCCACCTCTCGGGTTCAAGGGATTCTTCTACCTCAGCCTCCCGAGTAGCTGGGATTACAGGCGCCCAACATGCCTGGCTAATTTTTGTATTTTTAGTAGAGATGGGGTGTCACCATATTGATCAAGCTCGTCTCGAACTCTTGACCTAGTGATCTGCTCGCCTTGGCCTCCCAAAGTGCTGGGATTATAGGCGTGAGCCACCATGCCTGGCCTCATTATTTTCAAATAAGGAGTAAATAAAATGTGAACAACAGGTGAGATCATTTATTAGATCCTGAAATTGCAATTATTTCAGGAAAAAATAATTGATTATTAAACATAAGAAGGGTAAATGTAAAAAGTGGCACATTCTATACATCTCTACTTGCTAATTTAGTATTTTGCCAAATTGTGTCTAGGAGAAAAATAGCAATAATTTTCTCAATATACTAATTTAAATGACATCAACTGAACGTTTTATTTTTCATATGTTTTCTGGTGAGTTTTGAAGGTTCAAAACGGTCATATACACATTTTAAAAGAGAGAAAATTGGTACATTTTATGTATAATTTTTCCTTTACAGATTTTGATATCTAAACTTTATTGTAAAACTAAATTCTGGAAAATATTAGAAATAGTCAAAGGCAAATCACACTCTCTTTCTGGTAAAATATTTCATATAAATTAGTAATGATATAATATTTTCCTGAATTGTCAATACAATAGATGCTGCCACAGAAGAATAGGGTTACAGGCAGAAGTAACTATCCCTGACAGCTCAACTTCCCATACATTTAAGATGATGGTATCAGTCAGATTAAAATAAATCTTTTGTATGGTCAACCTTTGTCTAGATGATAATATGTCTTCAACAGCGTAGTCAGGCAAAGTCTTTCCAAGCAACACAGACACAATGTATAATTGTTACATCACTAAATACTATGCTTGTCAGAATTATAATCTAGTCATTTATGGCTTTTAAACTCAGCTTCATAATTAATTTTCTGTACCAGCTCAGATTAATGGATGGAAAACCCTAAGATTACTTTGGTCTAATTAGCAGTAGTGCCCACTTGTTCTGGAATAACCTATTTATTAAGCATTTTTATTCCTTAATCGAGATAATATTATTTATCTCTTCCCTAAACACACACATGCAGACACACGTACACACACACACATCCCACATTTTTTCCCCTTAATAACCACCTTTTCTATTATTTTTCCTTAGAATTTCAGGAGAGGGAAAACATAGGTCCAAGTGTTGCATGTGTTAAATTTATTCTTTGCCCTAATAATGGAATCTTGGCGTATTTCCATTACAACCACTACTTGCTCCTTAGAGCACTAACACATAGAAATTCCTTAAGTGTACTGAGAGTCATGCAAGTTCACAAACGAGCAGAAGCCTTGAAAAGTACCTTTCTCTGTCATTCTTGTTGACACATATCCATCAACTTTGTCTTGAACAACAAGTAACACTGCATTATTTATCTCTCTAACAAGGATTTCCATTTCAACAATCCAATGAAGCAAAGTCCAAATCTAGATGCAACTGACCAATGCAAAAGACTCAAATTCTGGGAAATAATAGGAAATGCTAAGATTTTTGCTAATTTGTACCTTTTTTATTTTTTTAATGTCCTCCAAAATGAGCTTGATTTGACATTTCCATAAAATTTAACTTCATTATCCATTTTTAGCTTATTTTTCAGATATTTCTGCCATGACTATCATTACAATATTTGTAAATAAATATTTACTTTGGCACTTTCTTAGTAATATACTTTTTATTGTAATGTCAGCTTTATTTCAAAATATTATGTGCTATGACTCAGAATGTAGTAGAGGCAGGTCCCTCCATTTGTGAGTCATGATTATGAGAGTAATTTAAAAAAATTAAATAGATCAGATAATTTCAAAGAATAAGCCAATAATTTTCATATTTCTACAAGTTACAATAGAGCAGTATTGATTCTTTGTCATTGTTCCCTTAAATATTACAAAAATATAAAACATTATATGCAATAAGTGGTTTCCTTTACTATCCTATGCTTCCCCTTCCCTCTTTAGAGGAAACTATTATAAATTCAGTGTGTATCCTTCCAGTGTGTGTTTGTATGTGTATACATACAAAAATATATATATTTTTGGAGAGTATATTCTTTATTGTCATGAGTGACATACTATAATATTTTATCTAACTCGGCACTGTTTTTAATATCTAGCCATGAGAATAAATATAAGCCTAATTTATAGATCTAGATTATTCATTATAATTGTGTGTTACTCCTCCATGAGCACATACTATAATTTATGTAACCCCTGGAAGTTGGAATCATTTCTGATTTTTCATCATAATAAATAATATTGTAATAAATGGATTCCCTTATGCCCATGCACATGAGTTTCTGTAAAGTAAATAGCCACAAATGGAATCCTGAGTTATAGGATATATTCATTTTCATACATATTAGATATTGCAGAACTGCAGGGGAGAAAATTTCACTTGGCTTAGCTGTGAGAAAATTATTGCTTTTCATATTTAATGTCTTTGCTAACATATATAATCAAAACATCTATGGATCAGGATTTAAAACATTTTTATATCAAGAGCAAGGATTCAATAGTTACAATTTGATAATTTAATGGATAAATAGTAAATAGTTGGCACTGTTTCCGAGCCTCAACTCGATAAACATGAAGCAAGCAAAAGTGAATAATAATTTCATGATTTTAAATTGCCAAAATAATAGTCTTTTTCTGTTATTTTTTGTATAACCAGAATCTTATATTTATATGCCATAATTATCACCTAAAATTTTATATATTTATACATATATATATATGTATGTTTGGCAGGAACCAAATAAACTAATTCATTTTAGCTATAAAGTAAAACAACTTTCAGGCCACATAAATTATTAATACTTTGGGGTACATCACTGTTCCATATTCCTCAGAATGAGTATAAATGTTTTCACAGAGGAAAAAATAATGCCTCAGTACTCACAGTCATTTTAAAATATATTACCTATTACCACTTTCCATTTATTTTTACCTACAGCTGTTCTATTCCCTCTAGTATTAGAATATTTCCCAAATACAAGATTGAATTTTTATTTTGTTTTTAAAATCAGGTAATAATATATTTTGAAAAGGTGATGTTGCACATGATGAAACGATTTCCTTGCATACTGACACTGACATGTTTAAATGTAGTTTTCTTTTTCTGCCATGAGCTTCAGATTTGCACCTGATTAAGTTTAACAGGCGAGAAAAATACTTTCTCTTTGGATCCTGATCTATCATTTTTTTAGTATACTCAAATGGTATATATTTTTAATTAAACTAGTGTTTTTATGCTAATTTGTCATCTGTCTCTCTCGTTTTCATTAATATCACCCTCTCCAATTAAGGAATATCAAACAAATTCTTACTTTTTACCAATATACAACCCCCATCATAATTGTCCTTAATATCATTAGCATAAATTAGGTGATTGACATGACTTGACTTGTGCCCTCTTTCTTTTATTTCAGATGGTTCACATTTCATTGTTCATATGTGTATCAAAATGTATGCTGGTTTGGTTTCAGGCAGATTTCATTATGTGTTCTTTATTACAATGCCTATCACTTTACTCTTACATCCTGATATTTACTTCCAATATATACTGACTTCTTGACATTAGTGGATTCCTAAAGGCTTTGGAAGAAATCATTTACTTCCTCTTTGCAGTGGCTGGCCATGCAGTCCCAGTGAAATCAATCTATGTTCTGTAAATAAATTGTTAATAAACGCACTCACTTATTGGCATCAGCCACAAGAATAGATAAAATCCCCAGCCAATTATTCCACTGTTCTAGGAATTGCATAGTTGATTTGCAGTCAGGTATACCCTCTTGATAACCTATGTAGGTTCTCTGTGGGAATGCTTCCTGAACTGCATACCTATTGCCCCATTATAGAAAAAGCCCTGGAGCAATCCGAAAGTCTCTGTTTCCTGCAAAGTCAAAGAGAAAGCTGCAAGTCATCACATCTTCCCCCTCCTTCCTAATACACGTAGAATTTGTGCCCAATAAAACAGATCTTTTAAAAAATGAAGAAAAAAAGCAACTTGCATAATCAACATTTATAAATTGGATCAAGAGAAACAGATGTTTTTCTTTTTCTCGTTTTCTCTGCGACTGTTTCCAATTCCACCTGAAATAAGATGGAGAATACCAATGGGTTGCTCCCCCTGAGAGCAGTGCCAGCCAGCAGTCTAGTGCCCCGGCTTCGAGAAGAAGCAGGGGCATGATCAGAAGGGGCAGGTGAGGGAAGAGAGTGGTGTTGGGTGGGCTGTATGCAGAGAAGAAAAAAAGAGGGAAGGAGAAATACTTAGCAGGTATTGCAAAGTTTTTATTGGAAAGTGTCATGTAATCTCCCATTTCTGGCATTTAGATATGGATGTGCAATTTTTTTTTTTTTTTTTTTGCACTATGGTTTAAGAATCTTGTCTTCATGATATTGACTACAGTAATGACAACATTTTGGTCAACAATGGATCACCTTTACAAAGGTAGTCCCATAATATTATAATGCCATCTTTACATTGTACCTTGTCTATGTTTAGATATGTTTAGGTAGACAAATACTTACCATTGTGTTACAATTGCCTACAGTAGTCAGTACAGTTACATGTTGTACAGGTTTGTAGCCTAGAAGCATTAGGCTATACCATACAGCCCAGGTGTGTAGAAAGCTATACCATCAAGGTTTCTATAAATGCACACTGTGATGTTCACACAATGATGAAATTGCCTAAGGACTATTTTCTCAGAATGTAGTCTTTTTGTTTAGTGATGCATGACTGTATTTAAAACATACTATGCTCCCTTTGCAGATAGCCTACACCATGGCTGATTTTGTGTGTGTTTGTGTGTGTGTGTGTGTGTGTGTGAATATTGCATGCGATCCCCCACCCCAAAAACAGCTTTCTTTGTTTTTCGGGTTAATGCGTGAACATGTTCATATTTATTTGTCCAAATTTAATTTCTTATTCATACCTATAGCACCTTTGCATATTAAAAATAATTGTTATCTTTCAGTGTTTGAGAAGGGCATGTTAGAATCCCTCACTTTGTCATAGTTTGGATTTCTCTTCTAGGTTCTAAAATTTTTGCTTTTTCAATTTTGGGCTGTCTGTTTGAAGGAGTATAAGTCAATTTTTCCATTTATCAATATGTGTTACTATTCTTTGTGTCTTCTAATGTTTTTATCTCAATTTTCCTTGGCACTTAAGGCTTTCTTTTGGTACAGGTTTTTCTGCCTTTTTAATTTAATGACATGCTATTTAAATCATTCTTTGCAAAATAGTATTAGATTATATTGTTGGTGCAATGTAAGGCTCTTCTCTCGGGCTAAGTTTGATGTATTTACATTTCTTATCGTTTTTGTCATATTAAAAATTACTTCTGCAATCTTATTTTGTGCTTAATATTGTGCCTTTTCCTGCCTTCCACTATATGAATCAGACTTTTGCTTCTAGAACTTAAATCTCATTAACATGTACCCTTACTTAATTTTCTCTATCATTTTTTATGCTCATCAATATCTATGACTCTCATTAAATACACATAGATATGCTACAAGAACCTTAGTATATTCTCCATTTTACTGAATTACAGAACCCACCCTCCATCTTTATTCTAGAAAGTTAAATCTAGATTGAGAATACATTTATTTGCCACTCAGATTTAGATGATAGTTTATTAAGTTATTTAATTCCATATGCAAAGTTCTTTTTCCTCATCAATTTGAAAATATTAGTCCATATTCTTGCATTCAGAACATTGTTGAAAAGTCTGATATCAATTAATACCTGTCTCTTCCTAGGATATTTGCATTTTTGAATGATTTTTAGAATGTGTCTTTGTTTTTTATTTTAATTTTTTCTGTAATTCCTTTGCGGTTTGGAGTGTTTTTTTTTTTTTCTTTTTCTTATAATATAACTTTGAAACTCTACATAACTTTTCAAATAAGACCCAATATCTTTATTTAATTCAAGGAAATCTTTAATTATTGTTTCATTAAATATGTTACCTACTTTACCTTTTTTCCCTTTAAGACAAGAATTATGGATACATTAATATTTTTGCTTTTTACTCTGTGTTTATCTCTCATCTCACTTTTAAGACTTTGCTGTTTTCAGATATTTTCTAGAAGAGTGATGGACCTGATCTTTCCACTAAGTAAATTGTTTTAAGTATAACTATTATGTACCTTAAGTAAACACATACATGTATACTCATTTATATAACACACATCATATGCCATTGATTTCAACATGCAAACATTTGCCCTATTTCTCTGAAAGTGAGATACATCTAACAATTAACATCTCACACTATCCCACTGTCAGGTAGCAGTTATTAAATAGCTACTACTGCCTATACTTGCATGAACTAGGTCATAGGTGTTCATAACATTGTGATAAAAAAATTCTCAGTGCTATTAATACTACACATTTGGGGTTTAATTTCTTTGTAAAATTTAAAAATATTACACTATAAGCTGACCTTAAAAGAAAATTTTCTGTATATACAGCAAGGCACAGGAACAGTGACATTAGGGTCAAGTTGATGTTAGTGAATCAGGTATTTGTCTTTGAAGGAAAGAACACAATTTCATAATGCTAGCAGCACAGTAACCAAATACTTTAAGAGATCTAAGAAGTGAAGATGACTTCCAGTAATGAAGCTATGTTTTATTTTGTAACTGAGTTATATACAAAAGGCTTGTTGAACACAGGCTATATTAGTCAGGGTTCTCCAAAGAACCCATAGAATATGTACACAGAGGAAGAAAGAGAGGTATTTTAATGAACTGGCTCATGTGATTGTGGGAGCTGGTAAGTCTGAACTTTCCAGGGCAGAGTCCCAGACTGAAAATTCTGGCAGGGTTCAGTGTTTCAGTCTTGAGTTGGAAGGCTGGAAACTCAGGCAGAATTTCTATGTTGCAGTCTGGAGGTGGAAATTCTTCCTCTTCAAGGATCCTTGGCTTTGGAATGATTTAATGAAGTCTACCCACATTATGGAGGGTAATCTGCTTTACTCAGTGTATACTGATTCAAATGTTAATCACATTTTAAAACACTTTCAGAGCAATATCTAGACTGGTGTTTGATCAAACAACTGGGCACTATAACCTACTCAAATGGACACATGAAGTTAACCATCATACAGGTCAAGCAAGCTAACTGAAGGCAGGATACATTGTTAAATCCCTGGGAATTGATCAGAGAAATTTCAAAACAGTGAGAGGCTGGTGTGACCAACTCAGAATTAGGTGTTGAACATCAGTTTTTAAGAAACTTTCTGCTGACTTTAAACAAAAGTTAAAATTTCTGCTGTTTACTTTCCAATGCTGTATTTCAACAGTGGGGGGAAAATAACTGCGTTTAGTAAAATTTGAATAATTGCAGATAAAATCTTGGTGTTCGTACATATGCTTTGAGCCAATACTGTGCCTGCTGAAGATCCTAAACAGATCAATATACAACCACAGATTATGGGCAATTTACAACATAATATGTCTAGAAGAGTTTTTATCAATAAGTATAATGAAAACTTTAAAAGATAAAAGATAAGTATAACAAAAACTCTAAAGTATAACAGGTAGCATTTTTTCTTATGGAAAAATATTGATGCATTCTGCAATTAAAAGCAACTTGTTCACAACTTTTTATTTCAGCCTCATATTTCCAAGACTGTCATTTAATTCTGATAAAACTTATTTTAAATTCCTGCTGTTTCTGGCCCACTAATTTGTCTTCTTTTTCTATAAATGGTTCAATTTTCTTTCTGGAATTTATCAGCTACATCAGGATTGTACCTGTAAGTAAAAATAGAAAATCTGTATCTTAACTTGTACTCCTCCAGGGGAAGGAACTTACAGCATAGGGGATAGGGTGAGGGAGGTGCAGTATATGTCAGAAAAACAGAGAGCCTTTTGGGTAGCAAATTATGTTCATTCACTCTTTGCCTTCTTCACATCTAACAAGGCTACATTATCCTGCAGAACACCTCCCCAAAACTCTTCACAGCAACTGATGTTTTAGATGGCTGCCTCTCTTTCGTAATTCACTAGCTTACTGAGTTGGAGATGAATGGGAGGTTGGGTTGATATAGAGGTGAGGCTCATGTTCTGATGTTGTGAGCCATGACAATTATACCAATTGGGAAAATGTGTTACCAGTTGTTAAGCAGATGCTGTTTCGAGTCCCCCATCTACCCCAGTCGCTCCGAATCTCCCTCATTATCCAACAAGCAGAGAAATACTGGCTGGCACAGAAGGGATCTCCATGACCAACTACACCATTTGGATTAGTCAGGAATAGAACACAGTGTATTTCCTCATGGGTCATCACTGCAGCCACTGTCTGTTCTAGCTAACATTATTACCTATTTTGCTTCTAAAAGTGGAAGAAACAACCAGGGCTGTGTAGCCTTGTGTGCTTGTTATTGTATGCTCCTTACTCCATCCAGGCTACAGCATTATTTCCAAATCACCAATTTGCTCTGACAGATGTGGGATGCTACTGCTGTAGCAGAGCGTACACTCAAAGTATAATAGGGTCACGAGGTATCTTCCTAGAGGGAGGAAATACGAAATGCCGCCATGAGAAACATCAGTCTCTCAGTTTAAGCTTCAACATTAGTTCTCCGTCATTTTTGACCTTAGAGCCATGCTCACAGAGCGATTCAACCACCTTTAGTATTCCCAAGGCTTCACATAGCTTTGCGTTGGAAACCTCAGTCCACCTCTCAATTCTGTGTTATCTTCAAGTTTGTATTTGGTGAATGTAGTAAACAGCATTTTTAAATTTCTGATGATGTTCAGAACTACCTGCAATGAATCTCAGCAGATTAAATCTTACCTCTGGTTCCATATAATTTTCAAGTGATCATCTTCTCTTTATCTCTAATTCTTCATTAAAAATTACAGCTGTACAGTAAGTATTGGAATCAGCTGTTTTCCATCCTTAAATATGTTACTTTTATAGCATAAGTAAATAAATAATTGTAAATGTTTAAAATTAACATAAAAAAGAAATAAAATGTTTTAATTAATCTCAGTCCTCAATCAATTTCACTTTATTTTTATAGCTATTATGCAATGAGTGTGTTTTGTCATAAAGCTTTTGTTACGTTGCAAAGCTCTAAATTCATAGGTGCTTTACGTAAATTGAAAAACAGCTTTCCTATTTGAATAACCCTAATAAATTACGTAAGTTTTGTTACCTATTCTCAGGTAGTATTCTAATACACCTGACAGGAGTATTAGATTAGGGTGTGAATATTTGTTCCAGATGGCAATGGCAATGACATTTGCTAGTGGAAATAGGAAACTAGAATAAAACATATTGCAAATTTCCAAAGCTATCCAATCTAAATCACCACACTTAGTGTTTTCCAAGTACTTCAAGAAGTGTAGTATATTAAAAAGAAAATATTTCTACCAATAACTCATCCCTCTCCAATCTGTCATTCTTGCATCACAGTTGGGACTAGATATTTGCCCTCAGGATAGATGTGGCTGGTGATGAGTATCTTAGGACTCATTTATGCTTGGCCATGGTTGGCTCTCATTGGCTCCATCTCACTCACCTCTGTAAGGGCATCTAATGAGGCACTCTCAGTTCTCAAGGTGATTCCAAAAAAGCAGGATGAAAAAACCACAGAAGTCAGTCCATATTACTCAGGCTTAGTCTTTTTATGAAGTCTAATCTATTTTTGGAAAGTAATTGGCTTTCTTAATCAGTTTTATATTGTTCTGAAAGAGTCTAGAAACAGTGCTCTTCTCCTTTCCTTATCTCCAAAATGAAGACAATTACAACCACTTTTTTAAAAAATCACCTAAGAAACCATCTAAATTCAATTTTTATTGTCCATAGCTGCCATTGTTAAGGATAGATACATTGAAACCAAGGGACAACAGAAACCTCGTTTCAATAGTTGTTAGTTTCCACAGGTACACTGGTGACTCACAGACACTATTTCCAGCTGAGGTCATTTTGCCAAACTTCTACATTCCAAATCTCACATCAAACTGGACATGTCCACCTGGATTTCTACTAAAATTAACATTTCCACACCAAAGTGATCTTTCCCTTTTTAAAACAAATTTCCACCTCCATGGACTCACCACTGGCAACTCATATGCAACCGCTCACCAAAGTTAAGAAGCATCATTCTTGGACTTTGTTTCCTGTTTTTGTTCAATTAACGCTCCACTCCTCTGGGTTTTACTACCTGGCAACGCCTGAAATGTGTTTTCTTCTTTCACCCCTTCTGCTACAACATTAATTTAGCTCTTTACACATTTTTGGACTTTGACAATAATATTATAATCTTTTTGCCCTCCAACCTTCCTTATTTATTTATTTATTTATCTTTTTTAGACAGAATCTCACTGCACACTCAGGCTGAAATGCGGTGGCACCTTCTTGGATCACTGCAACCTCCATCTCTTGGGTTCAAGCTATTCTCGTGCCTCAGCCTCCCAAGTAGCTGGGATTAAAGGTGTGTGCTACCATGCCTGGCTAATTTCTGTATTTTTAGTAGAGACAGGGTTTTGCGACGTTGAACAGGCTGGCCTTGAACTCCTAACATCAACTGATCCACCTTTCTTGGCCTCCCAAAGTGCTGGGAGTGCAGGCGTGAGTAGCCACTCTGCCTCCTACCTCATTTCTACTCTTCAAACATCAACATGGAGATCTATTTACAACTCAAATTTCCTCCTTCAGAATTCCTTATATTTTGTATCAGGTTCCCCCCCGAGTCACAGAATACTAAAGTTCTGGAGCGCTGCTGATTGGTGGTCATTAAAGGACAATTACATACGTGAGGACAACAAAATAAATTTGTGAGTGCTCAATATTAGATCTCTCTTTTGTAGAGTCACAATACATATTAGCATATTGCAATTTTGGGAAGTCCTGCTGTAAGGACACCTAATTAACTTATTTCCTCCAGCCTGAGAATTTCCTAAAAATCTATGAAAAGAGAGCTTTTAATGAATTCTTATCAGCATTATATTGAGCACTACAAAGAACATTTGGGAAATCTCTGGCCTATATGATCAAGTCCAAGTTGCTTAAAAAACAAGTTCAAGGTGTTCCACGTTATGATGCCCATGTATCTCTCTAATGCCATCCCCTGCCACTGACTGCTTCAAGCAAGATAGAAATAATTGCTGTCTACCAAGTTGTCTACATGGTGCTATTTTAATTTTTTATTCTTTCTTGGGCCTTTTCCCATTATCTGGAATACCCTTTACTTCCTCTCTACCAAACCAACTCAGACTTAACATTAAAAATATTCCCTACAAAAAAAAAACATTCCCTAATGGCACAACCGCACTCCAACCTGGGTGACACAGTGAGATCCTGTCTCAAATAAAACAAAACAAACAAACAAAAAACAACCAAACAAACAAAAAACAACACTCCCTGACTCATCCCAGGTAAGAAAATTGCCTTTAAATTGTTTTTCTATAATTTCCAGTGCATATTTCTATTCTCAGGGTTTTTACATCATTTTCACTAGACTTTGAGTTCCTTAAGGATAGAAAACATCTTATTAATCTTATCCACAATGATTGGATTTATACAGTTACTGGACATAATAATTACCAGATAATTACCAATGAATGACTACATATTTAAAATCAGGTAAACAAGAAAAGAATATATTACCTACCAGTTTATTTTGCTATCCAATTAGAGCAATTCTTTGAATTAAATAGTTTACTAACTGCAAAGCCCAGTTTTAGGCGTATGTGTCATCTTTGATTAGAGTTTGTGATATAGTAGCAGAGACACACATGAAAAGAGCCAACTCTAATTCAAAGGAAAATAACATATGTGTTATAATGAGAGTCAAAATCCAATTTTTATGAATTTTTATGAATTTAATAAGAGGAAGCACATAACTTTTACTTGTTTCAGAGAAGCAATTTCTGAGTTGAGATTCAAATAAAAAACAAGTTTTTCATACTCAGAAGGTTATACGTGAACAAAATTATGGAGGCCTGAGAATGTGTGATACTAATACTGCATAGCTCACTATGCCTGAAATTAGAATCCATTAAGAATGCAATGGGATAAGAGGCTGCAAAGTCCCAGAAGATCTGAATGCAATTCTTAGAAGATGATCATGGTTGTTACATTTAGGAAGTACAATGTCAGTTTGGAGCAATTTCTTGCTTTCTTTTCCCTCACTGCAAAAAAAAATTTACATAGGAGATAGATTTCTAAAAGGCATTATGTTTGAGAGTATTCTGTATCAAATAACTATATTATTTATTCAATTATTTTCCCTAAAAAGAAAATTAAAAAAAAGAAAAACATATATTAACCAGGATAATGTACCATCAAGGAGAAGACCAAAGCTTCCATGAAAATTTCATTTTAATTAAAATATTTGCTTGCCTAAGCGGGTCACTTCGAAAGAAACCTGAGAAAAGATACTTTCATTACCAAAATGACACATCCAGAGATTTCAGAGAGATTTAGCTTGAAAGAGAGTTCAAGAAGGATGGAGTGAGTGCAGAAGAATTTAGCATCTATGAACTAAAGAGTTGCATGTTTTGAAAATCAGATTTTTAAAAAAGGAAGAAGAGGGAAAAAAGAAAAAAAAGAACTTGCTCTATTGAAATATTGAGGTTAGCTGTAGACAGGAAAGGAATAAAAGACATGAACTGGTTTTCAGCCAAGTATTTAGGACAAAAACTTGAATTTAGATTTGATGATCTTTTGGACCTAATTTGTCCGCATAGTAGGGTAAGCAAATGGGAGTAATTTGGATGGTACTCTTTATAGAGGTAACAAGTTGAAGTAGTCCCAAAGAGCAGGATAAGAAAGAAGAATTCAAGTCATCAGCCAGAATTGTCTACAATGGAGCTGGGCAGGGGGCATCAAAAGGTTGCAACTTCAGGTAACTGTCAGCAGCTTTTCCAGAAGTTGTTTTTTGTTGTTTAACCCCAGCCCTCAAGCAGGTGTTACTGTACAGTAGTGGGGGCCAGAGTTGCTGTGGAGAAGAAATTGAGACTCTCAAATTACATAATGAAGAGACTTTGTGACTCTGTGCTAATCCCACCAGGTAAAATTGAGAACTAAACTGATTATCTGAAAAATTCAAGCAAATAAAAATACCATCTTTTTACTCACAGATTTGGGTAAGAAAGATTTGAAAAGAAGTCAAAGAACCATTTCACTTTTCCTTTGCAGAAAATGTACAATGAAAAAAATTAATATTTTTTAGAAATCTAAGAAATAATTCATATTTACAGATTGATGATCTATTGTTATAAATATAATTATATCTTATTCTTAAATGAGAATCAGGTTTTTGAAATAAAGTTATGGCCATAAATATTACATATATTTAATACATTTATAGATATCCTTAATTGTTTTGTTTTCAAGCAACCGTGATTAATTCTCTTTGGCATGTATTCAATTACATCTCCTAGAAAAAAACATACAGGCGTTAAAACAACTACAAGTTATGAGTGGCCTAATATATGAGGACTTTGGGCAGACACAGGAAAAATGCCTGATGGTAAAAGATGCTAATTGCTGTAATTGCTTACCAAGATAGACTTCAATGTTTTATGCAGGAAAATTCAGAGTTTACTTGTGTGTTTTAAGCACATGAAGATTGACTGTGTAAACACATTACACTGTAAGAACATATACAAAAGAGTAGGGATGAGAAATATAATGCTAGTTAATTGTTTTCATTGAAACTATGTTGAACAGACATTATCAGAGAGGCTTTGCGTAGATTTATGTTTACTAGTGCAACTTTCCATGACAGGATCTGTTTTAGCCTTTGTTCCTTGTTCTCTAATTTTTCTCTCATTGCCATATAATTTTACTGTGTCAGTTTTATACGGCCTATGCCTCCAGTGCCTTGCCCTTCAGACACTACTTCGATGTATGTTCTGCTTGACTGGATCTGCATCCTCAGATGCCTCCCTGTCAGATTGTCAGAGGAGACTCTGGCTTTATTGCCCATAACAAATAAAAGTTATCTCCACTCTTGAAAGCTTATCTGTGACTCTGAGACACTATAAGTTCAACAGCACTCAGATGACAGGAAGCTATAGCACCAATAAGCAGATGAGACAATGAGATTGTAACCATTTGTTTAAAGGATTTAGGACCTGTTTATAGCCATAGCAAGCACTATTAATGCTTTATTGTCTTCCTTTAGAAGGACAGATAAGTCAAAAGATAATCTTAAGGTGTGTTTATGAGTAGATAACACCACAGAATCATTACACAAAGGTTTCTGGGAGTTGAAAAGTGAGGGAACCATAGTTTTGAATATCAATGATTAGAGAAGAGTTAATTAAAAGTGAACAAAACAATTTATATTAAAATGTACAACTTTTTGTCACTAAAATCAAATAACCTTAGAGTATTTCAGATACTGCCTCTAAAGTAACTTGTATACTATGAATTATATTTTCTACCAAATACAATTTTGCAATTAATGGTTGTATGTGACTACTGTCTTATCTGGCATAGAAAATGTAGCTTCTAATTGGGAAATTTTTTGATTTTGAAACATGGTCGGGGAAATTTATCCCAGAAAAGAGGAGATAGATAAATAAATGTGGTGGTGAAACTGCAGTCTGAAGCTCAACTGCAGGTTATAGTTCTCAACAGCTTAAAATATAAAGAAAATTATAACTCACATTTCATATTGAAAATTCATTGCCTTACCTCCGAGTTAGGAAGACAGTTTTTCTATTATGATAATTCCAACCATGTCTTTGTTTACTGTATGCCAAATTCTGATTACCACTTTACATTGGCCATCCAATTTAATCCTCGTAATAGCTTATGAGTAAAAAATACTTACTTTTATCATTCGTGTTTTACAGGCTAGCTAAATCACGTTTAAGTAGTTTACCTAAAATTACATATTATTTAAGGCTGGTGGATCTGAAATTTGAACACAAACAACTCTGAAAATTGAAGTCAGCTTCTGTAGAGATAAATAGGTTCATATGAAGTAGACAAACTTAAAGCATACCTATCATTGGTGCCGTAGAAATGAATTTTTCAGGAACCTTGTGTACATTGCCTACAAATTTAACTTTGCTAAAATAAGGGAAAATGAAGAAATAAAATTCTGTAAGGCATGATATGAGTAAGATAATAATATCAATTATAAAAACCATGGGGATATTATAAGACACCTATTTACAATAGTTGGCTTCAAATTGAAAAACATTCAATATATTCTCCTTAAAAGGTTCATAAAGGAAAATTATGTATTTAGTAGACCTGTGTGGCTTGTATAACCTCCCATTGTCCACTGAAGTGGCACACTTACTGATGTACTAAGGCAAAAATACATGTGTCATGTCCAAAATGTGTGCGTATATATGTTCATTTTGTGTGTGGACAAGTATACACACCCACACAAAACATATACAAATACACCTCCTCATAACAAAAAGTCCCTGCTTATTATGTGCACAAGGAACCCCACAACAAATAAATAATTATTCTTGCCAGCTAGGAGCTGTGAATCTGAAATGAAGAATTTTATTGAAAAAGTCCATGTAGTTAGCCGGGCGCAGTGGCTCAAGCCTGTAATCCCAGCACTTTGGGAGGCCGAGACGGGCGGATCACGAGGTCAGGAGATCGAGACCATCCTGGCTAA
>NW_012114932.1:12743682-12914644 GCF_000951035.1 Colobus angolensis palliatus | reverse complement strand
CTGTAGTCCCAGCTACTCGGGAGGCTGAGGCAGGAGAATGGCATGAACCCAGGAGGCAGAGTTGCAGTGAGCCAAGATCACGCCACTGCACTCCAACCTGGGTAACAGAGTGAGATCCTGTCTAAAAAAAAGAGAAAAAAAAAAAAAAAGAAAAAGTCCATGTAGTTTTAAGAGCTTGATCTCGATTGTAGTTCAAATGTAGATGTTTTAACTGCGTTATACAAAAACCCATGTGCACTCCTGAGGAAAATAGCCAAGTAGTTATAATAACAATAATAATAACAAAGAAGTAACATTTTTTCTACGTGTGTGTGTGTGTGTGTTTTTTCAAACACTCAGATAAATGTTTTTCGTCATCGGTAATTCTTTTGGACCAGATAAGTGACATATCTCCCAGTATTTCTTCATTATATAGAGAGACATATTATTTCCTTAACCTAGGCCCTTAAGAACCTTTCAACACAGAGTTCTGCTTGCCATCAATTAATAGAATTGATATATAAAATTTAACCCATCTTTTAGCTCAGGTTTAAATACATTAATTCAGAAATCTGGCACTAGCTTTTCTAGATTAATGCAAACTACTTATGTTCATAAATGATATAAATAGATTTATTAATAGTAGAATATTTATTAAACTCAATTTTAATTGAGCAACTGTTTGCACATTACCCAGTAAAAACACACTATTTACTTTATACTTAATACATTTTAAAATGTTCAGAAATAACCCTTGCTGAGCTGAATTCTCCTTCCCAGTGATAAAATGACTTATTATGCGGTAGTTTCTCACTTGTAAAAGGTGAGGCCAGGAAATGCCTGGAAAGTAAACCTATATTTATATGAGTCATGGAAGTTTCACTAATTCTCACAATGAGATGCATCAGCAGCTTTAATCCCTTTTTTAAAAAATTAGTTTGTCTATCATGTCTGGAATCCCAGCACTATGGGAGGCCGAGGTGGGCGGATCACAAGGCCAGGAGTTGGAGATCAGCCTGGCCAACTAAAAATACAAAAAATTAGCCGGGAGTGGTGGTGCATGCCTGTAATCCCAACTACTCAGGAGGCTGAGGCAGGAGAATCACTTGAACCCAGGAGGCGGAGGCTGCAGTGAGCAGAGATCGCGCCATTGCAGTCCAGCCTGGGCAACAGAGCAAGGCTCCGTCTTAAAAATAAAAAATAAAAAAAGGTAGTTCGTCTAAGTATACTGTAAAACTACACCCAGGCAGTGATTTCTTCCATTTAAATGTGTTATATAGGACATGGGACATGGGACATGTTATAATGTATAAAAAATTCTGTTAAACATTAATATATTACTGTCTTCAAGATGCCTTAACATTAAGATAATTAAGATAATTTTTATTGCTGGGTTAAAATTCCATCCATTTTAATAAATCAAGAAATAGTGTTTCATGCTCAAAATGTAAGATGAATATCATCTTTAGATGACCTGATACTTCTACATCCTGCAGCTGCTCTTATGATAAAACTCTGCTCCCTCAAGTTTTTTTGTAGCTACTATGGAATGTAGCCAGGGAAGCAATTCACATAATTTTGTGTCTTCATTTCATTGGTATTATGTAGGGTTTTTAATTGTTTATATTATTTTGAAATATAAAATCACCCTATACTTTTTATGACATATCAATTTATAGAGTTGAATAATCAATAATTTTTGTGGCTGGAAGAGATAAAATTAATATTTTCAAATTGTTTTCTCAGATTATCTAGGGCTATATAGAATCTTTTGGGGAGCACTGCAGAGATGCAAGGGAAGACAGCTCCCTGTCAGTCTCCAATCAAGCACTTCTGTATAATTGTATAAATGTGTGTGACTCTTAACTGCAGTGTCCTAATCACGAGATATAAATAAGCCAAATTCTCTCTAGCATTCATTGTACACTAAAGATTTATAAGTCATGGTTTACAAAGAAGCACCCCATCCCTAAACACACACACACACACATTTGAAAAATAGGAGATCTGCTATATATTTATTGATTCAATATTCATAATGTCACATATTAATGAAATAAGAAACAAACTACACTAAATTTTTGGCAACTCTATACTTTCATTGATTAAATTTTAGATCACTTAAATATTCACTCATTTGTTAAATCATCGAATAACTATTTTTTTTAGAATATTTTCATTGATTTCCGGAATAGGAGTATAATTTTTTTTATGTGAGTGAAATATTGCTTTGTGTGAAAACGAATGAATTATTCATATTTTATCCATCAAAAAATTCTATTTTATAATACAAATTACACTGAAAAACAATCATTTTTGCCAAGATAAATCTCAGTAAAATTGAAGAAATAATTTTTAAATACTACTACGAGGCCATGGAGGTGTGTATTGTTTTCAGAAACATTACCTAATCTACCCGTCACAGCAGCCTTCAGGTCTGTTTGAGATCACACAGACTGCAGCTAGTGGATCCAGGATCCAATCCCTCCTTGTCTAACTCCAAATCTCATCTGAATTCCACCGTACTTCACTGCCTGTGATTGTGACAAAAGAAATCAACCAAACCCTAAAGAAGTCTTTGTATCCTACCTAGGTAGGCAAAAGTGTTTCATAGTGTACTAGGGTATTAGAATAAGACAGTCTGGCTGGCAACTTCTAATTATCCTTCATTATATTAATACATGAAATGGATGAAAATATTTCAGAAAACTACTACTATCAGCAGTGTATTATAAGAATATTTTATTTCTTAGAACACAGAACAATTGTACTCTAGAGAAAAACACCTGTGAGACATAAAGAAAATTAATAGTTGTGATGATGGTGTTAATATTCATTTTTACCTAAACAATGTTTTAGTTATTATCTCTCTGCAGAGCAGATGAGACTCACTTTTAGATATCCCACTTAAGTAGCAAGTAGAAACTTTTCCTGAAATGTTTATGAAACCGCTATTCTCTCTCTTCTCAGTAATATGCCACTGTGGACCGAAAGTTCACGCAGAACCACACAAAAGGCAATTAACTCATCCAGCAGAGCACTGCGCAGAGTCAATTTGTCTGACATGTAAGCATTTGATTTTCAATAGTTGCTATCTGCCAAGAGAGCATAGCAAGTTTACCCTGTAGGAATTTTCTAGGGCAATATGACGGCTGTATGCCCTGAGACTCAAGGATACCATTTAGTTCAGGATTTATGAGGATGGCATTAGAAGAATAAAGAGTAAGCAGTTAAATTATATTATTTTGAATAAAACAGACTGAAATATTGAATTAAACAAAAAATATAATTGGCTGTATAGTCATTGTGCATTTGCAACTTGCCCGTGAGAATTGGTGGATATATAAATATAGCTAGCTAGCCAGACAGCCATGCCATCCTCCCACTGTCTCCCCTCAACTATCAAAATCAAGAAGTCTTGACTCATGCAACGTTCCCCATTTGTGGAGTGAGGGTAATAGTAACACCCACTTACAGTGTGTCATTAGCATTAATTGTAAAACACATAGAACAGTACCTTGTTCATAGTAAGCGCTCAATAAATTTAGCTACAACTATTGGTGGTGTTACTGTATTGATGGTTATGGATACAAAGATCAGTTGTTAAACTGGGACTTCTTTGTTTTAATTCCTGTGTATTCTACTCATAATTACAATCATATATAAAATCCTAAATTGATTTCATCGCCTTAAATTGCCACCCTGTCAGTGAACTCTCTAAAGCAAAGATTGTGTCTTTTCTGTGTGACCTTCAACCCTGCAGCTTCCAAACTTTTTGACTGTTCCTGATTTCCAGATCTATGCTTCTACTTGATTTTTGGGAGTTTCCCTATGTGTATTGTGGGTGTATGAGTTTATATCAAAGAGAGAGTGAGAGAGAGAGAGACAGCTAGCTATGCATTTTCAAAGATGTTTGTTATGTAGTGTGCAGCACTTCCGAGTGTTTTTAAGTGGGAAGATTTTTCATATCTTGTTCGCACTAATCCCACTTCTTCAAATTTCAGTAGAGAGCCAAGTCTTACATGTTTAGGTCTTACGTGTTTAGAGCCTCCTGTCTTGCGCTTGCATTGAGGATATCCCAACACAATAAGAAACTAGTCTATAGCTTCTTTATTTAATCCCCAATTGTAGGGAAAAAATGTTGTCTTTGCTGCAACTTTCTATGAAGCTCCCGAAACCCTTCTTGAGCCAGGGCCCCCAGCGGTGGTCTCAAACGCACTTCCAGCTTTCATCCCTGAAAATCAGGAGGTCCATGCCAGCCCCTCTCAGGGCTTTGAATTTCGTGTCCATTTTACAACCTGTTAAATTATTTATCTTTTTTGAGAGAAGTTATGTCTCAGTGGTTTCTCTTTGTGAATTTTATATATTCCTTCTAAGTGCCTGAGGCAGAGTAGGGTATCAAAGTGTGAATTGTTTGTTGTATCTTCACTGGACATCAGATATGCCTTTTAGAAAGAACATTCTGGCAGCAGGAGATGATCAGATTGCAGGGGGTGTTATATTAGACCAGTAAGAGGGCTGTTGCAATAGTTTGCATATAATTAAAAAGTTCCCCTAAGCCAAATAATTGACTGTCGTAGTAGAAAAATGGGGATTGATTCACGAGAATATCCAATGGAAGAACAAGTAAATTGCTGTAAAACTAGATATTGAAGAAATCTAGGAAAAAATCCAGACTTTCAATAACATTCATTGAATGCCAATAGTGTTCACATGTCTAAGTCAAACTTTAAATACATTGTCTTTTTTACTATAATATTAGAAACAATTTTATAAAGTACATTCTTGGGCAAGGTGACAAAGCTGAGGCTTGCATACCCAGGATTCAAACCTAGGTGGTCTATTTCCAGAATCGTCATTATTAATCTCAAGATTGTACTCAAGACTGTGCAATCTGTAGTGTGATGAGATATCCGTAGGAAGAGACAGCTGTGAATGTGAATGAGTTTCAACTGCCAGACTGAGGAAAATGCATAAAAATTGATAGCATCAAATAAGAAAAATATTTCCCCTTTTTAAAGAAACTTTAAGTTCAGGGGTGCAGGTGAAGGTTTGTTACATAGGTAAACTTGTGCCATGGGGGTTTTCTGTACAAATTATTTCATTGTCCAGGCATTAAGCCTAGTACCCATTATTTATTTTTTCTGATCCTCTTCCTCCTCCCAACCTCCACCATCTGAAAGTCCCCAATGTGTGTTGTTCCCCTCTATATATCCATGTGTTCTCATCATTTAACTCCCACTTATAAGTAAAGTAAGAACATGTGGTATTTGGTTTTCTGTTTCTGTGTTAGTTTGCTAAGGATAATGGCTTCCAGCTCCATCCATGTCCCTGCAAAGGACATAGCCTTGTTCTTTTTCTTGTTCTTTTTTATGACTGCATATTTTTCCATGGTGTATATTCTTTATCCAGTGTATCATTAATAGGCATTTAGGTAGATTTCATGTCTTTGCTGTCTTGAATAGTGCTGCAATGAATATACGTGTGCATGTGTCTTTACAGTGGAATGATTTATATTCCTTCAGGTATATACCTGGAAATGGGATCACTGGGTCAATGGAATTTCTCTCTATGTCTTTGAGGAATCACCACACTCTCTTCCACAATGGCTGAACTAGTTTACACTCCCACCAACAGTGTGTATAAATGTTCCTTAAGAAAAACATGTGTTTACACGAATAAATTAAAGTCTCCTCTAGCAAACAGAGTCAGAGACCATGGGTTGAGCCAAAACTCATCTGGGTGTAATTTTTGTGAATTCTCTTATTCTTTCCTGGTCCTTTATCTAAAAGAGAAGAACTTAATTTATTCCTAAATTTCTTGCATTTTATGATTTTTTGCTCTAATAATAGATATTTGTAAAATCCTTACTCATGTAAACAGAAAATAGTGCCTTTAAAACTATAGTCAATAATGTCAGGCTTACTGTGGCTTCAGAAGCGCTATTTCAATGACCTGTTTACCTTAACGATAAATAGCAAAAGGTAGCAAACACAAACATAAATCATTTAGAAAAAGAACCTCACCATTTATAACAATTGTCAAGTGATTAACACAAAAACATAGGTTTTTGTTTCTTAACAAATAAATTCTTTAGTACAAAATATGAAAATAATATTAATTATAAGGTGTCTTCAATTTTCTCTACTTCTTCCCACTCATTTATCAAGCGATAACTAAGGTGGGAAAGAAAATATTATCAGTAATTTATGCCAATAGGAAAAAAGAAAACTTATATGGAACATACTTACATAATACAATAACAGTTATAATTATGAGGTACATGTTGAAAGTCATTTTATGTGCCATTTTCTGTATTTTGACCATCAGGCTAACAAATATCTTTTACTTAACTGGAGTATTCCATTCTATAAAAAAATTACTTATTAAACACTTTTATGTACTGGGAAATGACCAGGTTATAAATAAGAGCAAGTCCTTTATTTTCCCATCAACGTTTATTTTATGTTCCAGGGTACATGGGCAGGATGTGCAGGTTTGTTACATAAGTAAACATGTGTGCCATGGGGATTTGCTGCATAGATCTACCCATTACTTAAGCATTAACCCAGTATTCATTAGCTGTACTTCCTGGTGCTCTCCCTCCTGCAACGGCCCTAATAGAACCCACTGTATGGTGTTTCCCCCAATGTGTTCATGTGTTCTAGGGCCGAGTTCTGTTATAACAACAGAAGAATAAGATTTCTTCAAAGAAGGAGGAGTAGTCCAAAGTAATTGGAATTTGAGTTCAGCCTCAGAGAACCGGAAGATTTCAACCTGTGGAGAAGGTGGAGAACATTCTCTAAGAGCATGAAGGTGAAGGTGGAAGTGGGAGTCCACATTGGTTTGCTTTAATTGGTGATAGGGACTTCGCCAGTTGAGTTAGGACATAGGTCACTCAGACCTCAGTAGTAGATTAGAGTGGAAATGCCAAGTCAGCAGATTATGTAGCAGGTTATTTATCAGGTAGGCAAGAATTTGCGGAAATACCACTTCCTTTAAATTTCACATCGGTTGCTTGTCGTTTATATTTACCTCTAAAAGCCCAGTTATCTCTGATTTTTGCCTGTTGAGAATAATGTTTTATTTAAACATCTATTTACTTTTCTTTTCTCTCCAGTATTTAAATATATCTGGAAGTTAATTTTTCCCAGAGGTTGGGGAACACAGATTTTGCATTTTTATTTGTATGAAAGTGGATTGATTCCTTCCTTTTTTCAGAAACGATAGGAACTAGCATATCAGAAGATGAATTAGGTATAACGAGTAATCTTCCTCTGCACTTCCTGTGTTCTTATCATTTCTCTTCTTGAGAGCCACAAAGCTAGCTTCACACAAGCCAAGACCTATTTAACTAAAATGAAGAATTTTAATAAGAAGTGAGTCATTGTGCAGCAGTTATTTGAAAAACAATGTCATTAATTTAGCTACTGCTATGAAGTATTCTTTCACAATAAAATCAGAAGTCCAAATATTCCCAATTATTTCTACTTAATGAAGCATGAGGGGGTTTTGCCATTTCCTTAGAAATAGTAAGCAATACTGTAAAGCAAATTTATTTAGTAGAAAAAAGGTGATACATTGAAGTTGTGTTAATGGAGGTGTAGTTATCTCATGAAAGACAGTTGGAAAGGTAATTATAACACGCAAATTAGTTTTCACGGAGTTGCCTATTAAAATTATATATTAGTGTACACCATCTCGAGGTCCAACCTGTGCTTAGGCTTTTCCCAGGTAAGCAAGTTACTGAGGCTTTTGTGTTACATTTGTGGTCTCTGTATTCATAATTCCGTTGTGCTATTTTATTTAAAGTCCTCTAACATTCTTGTCTAAAATCTTTCTTTTTTCCTGTTTTTATTTCCAGTCTATGAGATAAGTTATTTCTGTAACCCCCTCGGTTGTTCACTTGTCTGTTACTTATTCATCTGTGTCATTACTACAGTGTTCTTAAATCATCAATATGTTCAATGTTGTTGTTTAACAGTCAGCGTAAAACCCAAATAAAGAAATGAACCATTCTCAGAAAATTCAATACTATGACATTGTGATGATTAATATTAGGTACCTTTAGTGTTGCAGCTTGTGAAGTTAAAAAAGATTCTAAGTATATTTTCTTGGTCAGCTGAAACATGGATCAAAACCTGCCCGCTGTGAGCGAGCTGAAAATGCCCGATCTTCCTTGGTTTAGTGTACAGGAAGGAATCTAAAGGCTTAGGGATATTGGAATGCTAGATTGGATTTGTCATTTTAGATCTTCTTATCCCAACGGAGAGAGTCCATAAGACATGCCCTTCACCAATACCATGCGAAATAGATTTGTGAGGGGAGTGCCTGCATCCTTGAAGAGCTCTATGATTGCTCTTCTCTGGTGGTGGCACTCAACCATCAGAAGCAAGGTGGTCATAGTTACCATAGTGGACAGCAAGGCAAAGCAGCAATCAGAGTAGTCTGACTCATGTAGAGCTCTGGCATTGGCTAATTAATCACAGTGTTCCTAGAAGTCAAATCGATAGGAAGCCTACTACACTCTTACTTAATTTGTATAAGCAAAAAACTTCCAGGTCCAGTGGACAAAAGACTAATTTGAATTATAAACATAGAGAATCACCACCCCTCAATCAATTTCCAGATTTGAGTCAGTTCACAGATCCAGAACCCCTTGAATGAAGGGAAGGCCAGGTTCCTTTGAGGAACCCCCACTACACTACCCACAATTCATACTGTTAATCTTTCTCCCATCTTTCCCAAGGAGACCTCAGGCCTTTTACCAGGGTAACTGAGCACTGGGGAGAAGGAAATAATCAGACTTTTCAGGGACTACTGAACACTGATTCTGAGGTGACATTGATTCTGCGGGACCCAAAATGTCACTGTGACCCTCAAGTTAGAGTAGGGGCTTATGAATGTCAGGTAATTAATGGAGTTGTAGCTCAAGTCTGACTTACAGTGGGTCCAGTCGGTCCAGTGGGTCTCTGGACTCATCCTGTGGTCAGTTCTCCAGTGCCAGAATGCATAATTGGCATAGATATACTTAGTAGTTAGAATCCCCACATAGGCTCCCTGACCAGTAGGGTGAGGGCTATTATTGTGGCAAAGGCCAAATGGAAACCATTAGAGCTTCCTCTACCTAGAAAAATAGTAAATCAAAACCAAAATCTCATCCCTGGAGGGATTGCTGAGATCAGTGCCACCATCAAGGACTCAAAGGACACAGGAGTGGTGATTCCCACCACATCTTAATTCAACTCTCCCATTTGGCCTGCACAGAGGACAGATGGATCTTGGAGAATGACAATGGATTATCATAAGCTTGACCAAGTGGTGACTCCAGTTGCGGCTGCTGTACCAGATGTGGTTTCATTCCTTGAGTAAATTAACAAACCTCCTGGTACTTGGTATGCAGCCATTGATTTGGCAATGCCTTTTTCACGATTCTTGTTCGTAAGGCCCACCAGAGGCAATTTTTCTTCAGCTGGCAAAGCCAGCAACATACCTTCATTGTCCTACCTCAGGGTATATCAACTATCTGGTTTTGTGTCATAATCTTGTTTGTAGCAATCTTGATAGCTTTTTCCTTCCACAAGATATCACACGTGTTCATTACATTAATGACATTATGTTGATTGGACCCAGTGAGCAAGAAGTAGCAACCACACTGGACTTATTGGTGAGATATTTGTGTTCCAGAGGATGGGAAATAAATCTAACTAAAATTCAGGGACCTTCTACCTCAGTGAGATTTTTAGGGGTCCAGTGGCGGTGGTTGTTGTATTTGGTTCCTCCTACAACCATGAAAAAGGCACAATGCCTAGTAGGCCTATTTGGATGTTGGAGGCAACACATTCCTCATTTGGGTGTGTTACTCCAGCCCAAATATCGAGTTACCCAAAAGGGCAGTGATGTGTTCTCACTAGAATAGATACTTACTGTGGATATGGATTTGCCTATCCTGCACACAATGCTTCTGCCAAGACTGCCTTGAATATACTCACAGAATGCTTTTTCCCTGTCATGGTATTCCACACAGCATTGCCTCTGACCAAGGCATTCACTTCACAGCTAAAGAAGTGTGGCAGCAGGTTCATACTCACGGAATTTACTGGTATTACCATGTTCTCCTTCATCCTGGAGCAGTGCCTTGATAAAATGGTGAAATGGCCTTTTGAAGTCACGATTACAATGCCAATTAGATGACAATACTTTGCAGGGCTAGGGCAAAGTTCTCCAGAAGGCTGTGTATACTCTGAATCAGCGTCCAATATATGGTACTGTTTCTCTCATAGCCAGGATTCATGGGTCCAGGAGTCAAGGAGTGAAAGGGAAAGTGGCACCACTCACTATCACCCCTAGTGACCCAGTAGCAAAATTTTTGCTTCCTGTTCCCACGACATTACATTCTGCTGGCCTACAGGCCTTAGTTCCAGAGGGAGGAATGCCGCCACCTGGACACAAAATGATTCTATTAAGCTGGAAGTTAAGGTTACCACCTGGCCACTTTGGGCTCCTCCTGTCTTTAAATCAATAGGCTAAGATGGAAGTTACAATGTTGTCTGGGGTGACTGACCCAGACTATAAGGATGAAATCAGACTACTACTCCACAATGGAGGAAGGGAAGAGTATTACTGAAAGACAGGAGATCCCTTAGGGTGTCTTTTGTACTACCATGCCTTGTGATTAAGGTCAATGAGAAACTACAACAACTCAATTCAGACAGGGCTACAAATGGCCCATAAGCTTCAGCAATGAAAGTTTGAGGCACTTCACCAGGTAAAAAACCACAGCCAATACCTGGTTATCAATACCCAGTTGCAGAAACGAGGACTGTCATTATCATGAGTATTTCCTCCCTATTTTGTTAAGAATATGTTTGTGCATGTATATGCTTGTACAAAGAAAATATTTTCATTTGTCTTTTCTTTCTCCTTTATAATGTGACATAAGATTTATTGACTTCTTGGGAGGCCGAGGCAGGCGGATCACGAGGTCAGGAGATCTAGACCATCCTGGCTAACATGGTGAAACCCCATCTCTATAAAAATGCAAAAAATTAGCCGGGCGGGTGCCTGTAGTCCCAGCTACTCAGGAGGCTGAGGCAGGAGAATGGCGTAAACCTGGGAGGCGGAGCTTGCAGTGAGCTGAGATCCGGCCACTGCACTCCAGCCTGGGCAACTGAGCAAGACTCTGTCTTAAAAAAAAAAAAAAAGATTTATTGACTTCATATCAACATTTAAGTGTTGTTGACTTTATGTAATAGCATTTAGGTTAAGGATTAGTGTGCTTCCCATTGTGTAAAGGATAGCTGTGTTATGTTAGGCATAATTATGATCTTATTATTGTTTTTATTTGGAGATTAAGTATAATTTCAGGAGATGTGTATGGGTGCCAAGCTGACAGGTACTGGATTTGTGAGGGTTAGTATTAGGTGTCAACTTGATTGGATTAAAAGATGCCTTGATGGCTAATAAAGTATTGTTTCCGGGTGTGTCTGTGAGTGTGTTGCCAGAGTAGAGTGGCATTTGAGTCAGTGGACTCGGAGAGGAAGACCCGCCCTCAGTGTGGGTGGGCCCCATTCAATCAGCTGCCAGTATGGCTAAAAGAACGCAGGCAGAAGAAGGTGGGATCAGTTGGCTTGCTGAGGCTTCTCGCTTTCACCTTTTTCCCTTGCTGGATGTTTCTTCCCATTACTCCTGCTCTTGGACATCAGACTCCAGATTCTTTGGACTTTGGACTCTTGGACTCTTTTTATGGATCAATATTAAATAACTTTAATGACCTAAACTCCATCACTGGAGATTCTGTTAATTGGGATGTCACAGAGGACTACTACTGTTTTTACAAGTTCTGATACAATTCCAGGACAAAGAACCTCTGCTTTAGGTTCTTAGGAATGACATTAATGTACTGTAAGTACACTCTACTACACTTAGTTTCTAAATTTATTATATTATGTTACAGTCTGATCAAAAGTGTATAAGAGCTTTCATTTTTCTGCAGTACCACCTACACTTAGAATTTTCAGTTCTTTAAAAGATTTTCCAAAATGATATTACATTACTATTTGAACTTGAATCGGTATGATTTATCTGTATTATCATGACATTTGACATAAGAGCTTTTGTTCATTACTTCTTATTTATATTTTCCCTTTATTCCCTTGGGCTGAATATTTGCTTTTTTCATTGGGGAGTTGTAGCATTTAATTTTTGTAGTCTAAATCTTAATGTTCTATCAGTTATATATGTTACATATATCCTCTCTAATTCTGTGGTTTACTACATTTTAGTCTTTTGTTTTGCTTTGTGTTTTAATATACCAACGTTATCAGTTGCTTCCTTTATAATTTGTGTATTTAGGGAGTTTTAAAATAAGTCTTCTAAAACATAAATCTATGAAAATATATTTTTCTATACATTCTAAATATTTTGAAGATTTACTTTTCCCATTGGAGTATTCAACCTATGAGAAATAGGCTGTTTGAGTAATATGGAGTAAGAATTCAGCTGTAGTTTTTATTCATATGGATAAGTAATTGTCCCAACACCATTAATTTTATTTTTCAGTTTTTCCATGTTTGGGCCTGTTATTCTATGACTAACCAACATTTAAAATTATTATTCTGTGTATTCTATCAAGTTTCTGGAATAGAATTCCGATTTTTTTTTTTTTGCTTTGTTTTTGTTTTACCAATTTTTTCTTAGCCATTCTTACAACATCCACAAATGTTTTAAGATAAAACCATAACAATTAAAAAAACACACATTCACACACACACACAAACATGTATACATACTCTAGAGATTTCAGTTTAATTTAAATTTAATTTATATATTGTAATTTGGAAGATTTGCATCACTTCTAAAATATTTGTTGTTTTAAATATTGATGAATATGGCATACATATTTATTTATTCTATTCTTTATTAATGACTTGAAGTTTTTTAACTTTTATTTTAAGTTCGGGGTACATGTGCAGGTTTGTTACATAGATAAACTTGAGTCAGGGGCGTGTGTTGTACATATTATTTTATCAGCCAGGTATTAAACCAATACTCATTATTTATTTTTCCTGATCCTTTCCCACCTCCCACCTTTCACCGTCTGAAAAGTCCCACTGTGTTTCCATGTGTTATCATCATTTAGCTACCACTTATAAGTAAGAACATGCAGTATTTGGTTTTGTTCCTGTGTTAGTTTGCTAAGAATTTGGTTTTGTTCCTGTGTTAGTTTGCTAAGAATAATGGCCTCCAGTTCCATCCATCTTCCTGCAAAGGAAATGATCTTGTTCTTTTTATGGCTGCATAGTATTCCATGGTGTATATCTATCACATTTTCATTATCCAGTCTATCATTAATGTGCATTTAGGTGGATTCCATGTCTTTGCTATCATGAATAGTACTGCAGTTTTATAATTTACCAAAAAAATTGTATCTTTCCTTGATACATTGTTAGGTACTTTGGAAATTTTATTTTGATTATAAATAATATAAATTTCAACTTTTAAATGAACATTTAATTTGAAAATAGTTCAAGATTTACAGAAAAATTTCAGAGATAATATAGAGACTTCTCGTATATTCCACACCCAGCTTCCTTTATTTCAAGTCAGTCGTTGAATTACATGGTATGGTTATTTTTACCGTTAAGAGAAACTACCAAAGTGTCTTCCAAAGTGACTAAACTGTTTTGCATTCCCATCAACAATGAAGAAGAGTTCCTGTCATTTTGTGTCCTCAGCAGAAATCTGAATTTCAATTTTTGGATTTAGGCCACTTAGAAGTATGCTGTGGTGTCTCATTTTTCTTTGAATTTGCATTTTCCTAATAATGTGATGTAAACCATCTTTCACATGCTTATTTGTAATTTGTATATTTTCCTTGGAGCGGTAGCTGTTCAGATATTTGGCTCATACATTTAATTGGGCAGATTTATTTTTTTCTTTTACTTTTGACTGGTAAATGTTCTTTCCATGTTTTGATCTGACTTCTTTCATAGATACATATTTTGCAAATGTGCTCTCCCAGTCTGTGGCTTGTTACTCCATTCTCTTAACAGTGTCTCAGGAAGCAGAAGTTTTTAGTTTTAAGAAATCTAATGGAATAAATTTTGTTATTTAATTATTAATTGTAATGTCCAGATGAGCAATTGTCTATTTTATGGATCATACTTTTATATTGCATCTAAAACCTGTATCCAACTCCAATGTGCATTTAGGTGGATTCCATGTCTTTGCTATCATGGATCACAAAGATTTCCTCATATGCTTACTTCTTCAAATCATATAGTTTTACATTCTACATTTAGGTCTCTTACCCATTTCCAGTTTTTTTTTAATGAATTGTAGGGTCTGTGTCTAGGTTTATTTATTTATTTGTTTGTAGGTGTCAAATTTTTCAGGTACCACTTGTTTAAAAGGCCACCTCTTCTCCAATGAATAGCCTTTGTGAGTTTCTCAATATTTATAGAATATCTTGTGAAGATTTTGATGGAATTGCATTAAATTGATAGGTCACGTTTGGAAGCACTGATGTCTTAACAATATTGAGTTTTCCAATCCATGATCACACGATATATCTCCATTTATTTAGATTTTCCTTGTAGTTCCAGCATGCAGATTCTTACTTGTTTTGTTAGATGTATACATGTTGCATATTTTTGGATGCTATTGTAAATGTATTTTTAACTTCAAATTTTGTTAGTGTATTGGGAAGTGAGAAAAATTGATTTTTGAAAACTGAACTAGCCTTTGTACCTGAAATAAATCCCAGTTGGATGTGGTCTATAATAAATTTAAGACATTATTGTATTAGGGTTGCTAATATTTTGCTGATGGTTTGTGCCTCTGTGTTCATGAGAGATATTGGTCTATAGTTTTCTTACGCATTCTGCATATGGTTTAGTATTAGCATAATGCTGGCCTCAAACAACGAGTTAGGAAGTATGTCCTTTGCTTCTTTTTTCTGGAAGAAATTTTGGACAGCAGGTATTATTTTTTCCTTAAATGTTTGATCAAAATAAACAGTGAAGCTAAAACTGGCAAGGAGTCATTTTTTTAGAAGGTTATTACCAATTTCACTTGTTTAAACAATGAAAATCTATTCAAATTATCTATTTCTTTCATGAATTTTTTGTACTTTGTGTCTTGGAGAAACTGGTTCATTCTATCCACATTATAAATTTGCAGAAATAGAATTTTTTTATAGTGTCTCTCTCTTCTTAAATCTTTAACATTTATAATATTTTTAGTTAAAAATCATAAATGTGTTACATTTACAGAGTATAATGTGTTATTTTGATATACACACAAACTGCGGAGTGATTAAATCAAGCTAATTAACATATCCACCACCTCACTTACTGGAGATTTTTTGTGATGATACATTTGCAATTTACTTTTAGTACTTTTGAAATATACATTGCTATTGACTTCAATCACCGTGCTGTGCAATGGATTTCAAAACGTATTCCTCCTAACTAGCTAAAATTTTGTACCTTTTGATCAGTAACTCCTCATTACCTCACTTGTCTTTCCCATCAGACAGTGATAACCATCATTCTACTCTCTATTTCTATGAATTCAACTCTTTCAAGATTCCACAAGTAAATAAGATCATGCAGTATTTGTCTTTATGTGCCTGGCTTATTTCCCTTAGCATAGTGTCCTCTATACATACCCATGTGGTCTCAAATGACAGAATTTTGTTCTTTCTTAAAGTTGAATAGTATTTCATTGTGTATACAGGTGTACGTATATTGTAAGTTCAGTTCTAGACAATTGAAATAAAGCAAATGTTGCAATAAAATGAGTCACAATTTTTTTGTTTTCTCAGTTCCTATAAAAGTTATATTCATATGACACTGCAATCTATTAAGTGTGCAATAGCATTATGTCTTAAAAAACAATGTACATACCACAATTTAAAAACGATTTATTGTCAAAAAATACCAATGATAATCTGAGCCTTCAGCAAGTTATAATCTTCCTGCTGGTAGAGAGTCTTGCTTCAACATTAATGGCTGCTGACTGATCAGGATGGTAGTTGCTGAGGGTGGAGGTGGATGTGGTGATTTCTTAAAACAGAACAAATATGAAGTTGACCACGTCAATTGACTCTTCCTTTCATGAAAGATTTTTCTGTACCATGTGATGCTGTTTGATAGCATGCTACCCACAGGAGGACTTCTTTCAAAATTGGAGGCAATGCTCTCATACCCTGCTGCTACTTTATCAACTAAGTTCATGTCATATTCAAACTTTGTTTTCATTTCAACAATGTTCACAGCATCTTTACCAGAAGTAAATTCCATCTGAAGAAACCACTTTCTGTGCTCATCCTTAAGAAACAGCTCTTCATTTATTACCATTTTATCATAAGATTGCAGTAATTATTCACATCTTCAGACTCTACGTATAATTCTAATTCTTTTGCACTTTCTATTACATCTGCAGTTCCTTCCTCCACTGAAGTCTTGAACGCCTCAAAGTTATCCAGGGGGGCCTGAATCAACTTCTTCCAAACTCCTGTTAATGTTATTTTAATCTCCTCCCATGAATCTATGTTCTTAAAGGCATCTAAAGTGGTAAACACTTTCAGAAGGTTTTCAATTTACTTTGCCCAGATCCATTAGAGAAATCACTATCTATGGAAGCTGTAGCCTTACAAAACGTATTTCTTAAAAATAAGATGTAAAAGTCAAAATTACTCCTTGTTCCATGGGCTACAGAATGTATGCTGCATTAACACACATGAAAAGAACATTTAATCTCATGTGCATGTGCATCAGAGCTCTTGGGTGGCCTGGTACATTGTCAATCTTTCCATAATATGAAAAGGCTTTTTTTCATATGAGCAGTAGGTCTTAATGTTGGGTTTATAGTATTCAGTAACCCATGCTGTAAAACAGAGGTGCTGTCATCCAGGCTTTGTTGTTCCATTTGTAGAGCAGAGTAGATTCAGCATAATTCTTTTTTTTCTTTGAGCCGGAGCCTTGCTCTGTTGCCCAGGCTGGAGTGCAGTGGCACGATCTAGGCTCACTGCAGTCTCCGCCTCCTGGGTTCACACCATTCTCCTACCTCAGCCTCCCAAGTAGCTGAGACTACAGTTGTCCGCCACCACTGCTGGATAATTTTTTTGTATTTTTTAGTAGATATGGGATTTCACCATGTTAGCCAGGATGGTCTCGATCTCCTAACCTCGTGATTTGCCCACCTTGGCCTCCCAAAGTACTGAGAATACAGGCGTGAGCTACCGTGCCCAGATTATTCAGCATAATTCTTAAGGGCCCTAGGATTCCTAGGGGGCATCATCTTCCAATATAAAGCTGTTTTGGTCCATGGAAAATCAGTTGTTTAGTGCAGCCACTTTCGTCAATTATCATAGCTAGATCTTTTAGATAACTTTCTGCGGCTTATACATCAACACTTATTTCTTTACCTTGCACTTTTATGTTCTAGAGATGGCCTCATCTCTTGAACCTCATGAACCAACCTCTGCTAGTTTGAAACTTTTTTTTTTCTGCAGCTTCCTCACATCTCCCAGCCTTCATAGAATTGAAGAGAATTAAGACCTTGTTCTGGATTAGGCTTTGGTTCAAGGGAATGCCATAGTTAGTTTGATCTTCTATCTAGACCACTCAAAGTTTCTCCATATCAGCAATATGGCTGTTTAATTTTCCTATTACTTACATCTTCACTGGAGTAGCACTTAGTTTCCCTCAATAACTTTTCCTTGGCATTCACAAGTTGTCTAATTGTTTGGCCCACCTTGCTTTTGGCCTATCTCAGCTTTTGAAATGCTTTCCTTACTAAATGTAATTATTTCTAGCTTTTGATTTAAAGTGAGAGACAAGCGACTCTCCCTTTCACTTTTACACATAGAGGGCATTGTAGGGTTATTAATTGGCCTAATTTCAATATTATTGTGTCTTAGCATATAAGGAGACCTGAGAAGAGGGAGACAGATGGGGTAACAGGAAGTGGTTAGAGCAGTCAGAACACACACAACGTTTATGGATTAAGTTTGCCATCTTATATGGGCAAGGTTTGTAGTGTCCCCAAATAATTATTACAATAGTAACATCAAGATCACTGATCATCATAACAAATCTAGCAATCATAAAAAGTTTGAAATATTTAAGAATTACCAAAATGTGACCTAGAGATACAAAGTAGGCACAGGCTACTGGGAAAATGGCACTGATACACTTGCTTAATGTATGGTTGCCACAAACCTTCAACTTGCAATTGTGAAAAAATGCAATATCTGAAATTGCAGCAAGGCAAAGCATGATAAAACATGGCATACCTGTATATACCACATTTGATTTATCCATTCTTCTGTTGATAGACGCTTTGGTTGATTTCTTATCTTGGCTACCATGAGTAATACTACAATGAGCATGGGCATGCAGGTATTTCTTTGACATGCTTATATCAGTTTCTTTGGATGTATTTCCCAAATTGGGATTGTTGGATCATATAGTAGTTCTAGTTTCAGTCTTTTGAGGAATCTCCATACTGTATTCCATTATGGCAGCACCAATTTACAATACTGTTAACAGTGTGCAAAAGTTCTCTTTTCTCTGCATCTTTGCCAATACTTTCTTTCTTTTTTTGGAATTTAATTTTTTTCTGAAGTATTCATTTCCATTTTATAGAAATACAATTTTTTTCATTGCACTGGCCTTATAAACTACAACCTTGCTAAATTTAATTATTTTAAAATTTTATTTTAGTAGACAAATAATAATTGATGTATTTATAGATAAATGCCCTTCTAACAAATGTGAGGTGATAAATCATTGTGGTTTCAACATGAATCTCCCTAATGACCAGTGATACTAAGCATTTTCTCATGAATCCACTGGTCATTTGCATGTCTCAGTTTGAGAAAGGTCTCTTCAGGTCCTTTGCCCAATTTTTGGTATTTTATTTTTTAAATTGACAGATAAATCTGTATGTGTTTATTGTGTACAACATGATCTTTTGAAATATATATACAGGTGGAATGACTAAATCTAGTTAATTAAAATACATATTATTTCATGTTATTTTTGAGGTGAGAACACTTAACACCCACTCTCCTAGCATTTTCAAGAATACCATATGTTGGTATTAACTTAGTTGCCATTTTGTACAACAGGTCTCTTGAATGTATTTCTCCTATCTAACTGAAGTTTTATATCCTTTGACCATCTCCCCAGATCCCTACCCTCACCAAAAATCCTAGCACCTGGTAACCACTATTCTACTCTCTAGTTCTATGAAGTCACCTTTTTAAGACTTCATTTGTTAATTGGGTTGCCTTGCTCCTGAGTTGTTTCAGTTCCTTATGTATTTTGGATATTATCAGATGGGCGGGTTGCAAATATTTTATCCCAATTTGTGGGTGATCATTTCACGTTGTTCATTGTTTCTTTTGCTGTACAGAAGTTTTTAGTTTGATACAATCCTATTTGGCTGTGTTTGCTTTTCTTGGCTGAGCTTTTGGGGTCATATCCAAAAAATTTTTGCCCGCACCAATGTCGTGGAGTTCTTCCTGTATGCTTTATTCTGGTAGTTTTATAGTTTCAGGTCTTATGTTTAAGTTTTTAATCCATTTTGGATTGATTTTTGTGCACGACGTAAATTAAGGTTTTAATTTTATTCTTCTACATGTGGATAACCAAGTTTCCCAGTCTCATTTATTAAGTAGACTATCCTTTCTCCATTGTGTATTCTTGGCACCTTTGTCAAAAATCAATTGACCATAAATGTGTGTTTTTTTCTAGGCCTTCTATCCTGATCCATTGGTCAGTGAGCCTGCTTTTATGCCAGTACTAGGCATGAGTCTTCTTTCATTTCTGATATCGATCGTTATGTCCTCGTTTATTCTTGACTAGCATGATCAGAATATTTTTAGTTTTATTGATTTGTTTAAAAGAGTAAGTTTTTGCCAGGTTCTGCAACATAGGAAGACCCTGGCTGTATTAAAAAAAAATGAAATAATTAGCTGAGTGTGGTGGTGCATGCCTGTGATCCCAGCTACTGAGGAAACTGAGGCAGGAGGATCACTTGAATCCAGGAGGTCAAGGCTGCAGTGAGTGGTGATTGTGCCACTGCATTCTGACCTGGGCCACAGAGTGAGAGCCTGTCTGAATAATAATAATAATAATGATAATAATAATAATAATAATGTTTTGGTTTCATATTTTTAAAATCATTTTTGTATTTTTAACTTCATCAGTTTCTAGTTTAATTTTTATTATTGCTTGCTTTAACTTGATTTACTCTTTTTTCCCTAATTTTCTATTGATTATACATTTTTCTTCTTTAATAATATTAATTATTGCTATACATTTTTCTCTAAGCCCTGCTTTTACGGCATTCTATGCATTTTGTTAAAAATACATTAAATTTATTCTGAAATGTCTTTGATCCATGGGTTATTTAAGAGTGTTATTTTATAATTATTTCCTTTTTATTATATATTTATTAATTGTCTTCTTTGTAGGAATGGGGTCTTGCATTTTTGTCCAGGCTAGTCTCCAACTCCTAGCTTCAAGTGAACCTCCTGCCTTGGCCTCCCAAAGTGCTGGAATTACAGGCATGAGCCACTGTACCTGGCTTAGAAATGTTGTTTAATTTCTAGATATTTGGAGTTTTTCATATATCCTTCTGTTATTGTTTTCTATTTGAATTCCATTATATTCAGATATACTTTTTATGAGCTTTATTTTAAAAAATTTGTTACAGAGTGTGTTATGTAAGTAAATTAATTCACCTTTATGTAAGACTCTGCCTTAGAAATTGTTTCCTAAAGAATTCAACCAGTGATATTTTGTTACAAAAAACAAGTTACCTTAAAATAAGACTTGAGAGCTGAAAATATCAGCCTAGTAAAAGTAAGAACGACATCACCAGTGATAGGTGAAGTATCAGTAGTCGCTGGTGTGATACAGCAATGCAATTATTAAAACCTTCACTGGTAGTGAATTGTAATTGTCAGCCTTTTGTAAGGGATGCATTGGAGGGCGCAATATTTTCGGCCATTGAGAGATATGGGAAAAGTAGTAATTAGATGTCTCTTGTTCAGGGCTATTTATGGGGGGATGACAAAGACAAGATGAGAATAATTAAACATCACTTTGAGGCAAATAGTAATAGCCAAAAATTCTCCTTAGAATTGTAAATCAAACATTTCATCTCCTGCAGCTGGAGGGCAAATAAAAGAAAGCTGAGGGTCTAGCACAGGACTTAATCAGTGAGTAACAGAGCTCCAGAGACAATTAAACTCTCCATCCAGAGAAAGCTGCTTTATTAAGGTCAGAACTGGGAAGGAGGGGGACACTGACATTTAAAAGGGAAACATCTGGATTGATGCACAAAAAATTCTAGAATGCCCAGATTTCCCTGAATCTTCCACGCCTACCTAATGGGCTCATTTCTCTCTGTTGAAAGGTGGTGTTCCCCCTTGCTTGGAGAAAATGCAGAGACTGCCTTGAAAGCCAACACATGCCTCCTTCCTGAAATTTCTCTGCTCTTGTCCACAAAACCAACAAGATGATCTAGCTAGGGAAGTGACGGACTTACTACAAAAAGAAATTATCTGTAATTGAAAGGCCCTGCATTACATAGTCCATAAGTACGGGCAGGAACCAGGAGAGGATGTACAGGACTGAATCCTGAGGGTTCTGGATCAAAGGAGTTGAAATATACCATTGGATATGGAAAAGTACGCCAATATGTTATTATTGTATAAGGTGCAGAATTGTATACCTTGACAATGAACTCATTAGAATGAGTTTGGATTGCTCTCAGAAGCAGTAGCCACAGAATAAGTGAAGTAGAAATAAGAAAACTGTATGAAATATGGTAGAAGTAGGGATCGAAGTCTTAGAGAAGTCGGCATGCTAAAGTGAATAAACAATATCTTATGAGAGGGCCTGAAGGACACTTCCCAGAGTGATATGGAGTGCTCTTGTGAAAAAGTCATCAGAATCTCTGAGAAGCTCCACGGTGTCTGTCATTTGCAAGTCAGGGCTAATAATGTGAGATATTGTAGAGAACTTGCCTTTCTGATTGCCATGGGAATGACAGGGATTTAAAAATTAGAGAGGACCGGGGGCAGCACTTCATCATCATAAATAAGGTTGGTGCAATTATCGTAAAAAGTGGTAAGACTAGAATTCTAGGCAAATTATACTAATGCAAAGAGAGATATAGACATGTTGAGAGAGCAAGGGTTTTTCTGGGAAAAAATGTAGACAGGCTACCAATAAGTACATTGATCAATGTATACAATCAAAAAAAATCAAGGATGGATGATCATGAATCTGAGGGCAGCCGCCCCAATGAGTAGACAAGTTTTGGCCTAGTTGCTGGACCTACTTTTCTGACCTGGAACCCTTTGGAAGGCAAGAATGTCAAATAAAGCACAAATCTGGACAGAAGTTAAAATATTAATTCAACAACTTATTGCCATAAAGGAAGGCAGATTATTATTATAGATTAATGGGAACTTGCAATAGAGAGAAAGCTTCAAATGTAGGATCTATTACTGTCTCAATAGACAAATAAAAGAACTTTTATAGGGTGATACGGTTTAGCTCTGTGTTCCCATCCAAATCTTATATTGAATTGTAATCACCAAGGTTGAAGGTGGGACTTGGTGGGAGGTGACTGGATCATGGGGGTGGTTTCTAATGACTTAGCACCACTCCCGTAGTGCTGTCTTCTGAGAGAGTTCTCACAAGAGAGTCGGTGCTCGTTCCTGAGGGCAGTGAATTCTCAGGAGAGACCATATGAGGAGCAGATTTTCCAGATCTCAAGCTCACTAAGGATTGGAAATGAGCCAAACCTAATGGTCTCATGAGGAGGAGAGAAGCTTAACGAAAATTTGATCAAGTTAACAAGCATGCTGCTTTGAATGATTAATGGGGATGAGTAGTTCAACAATTATTTGTGAGACAAAGAATGAGAATTTGGAGGGTCTTTTCTAACCTTCTCTTCATTTGGGTTGCTGTAACAAAATGTCATAAACTGGGTGGTTTCTAAACAACATAAATTTATTTCTCACAGATCTGGAGACTGAAAAGTCCAAGGTGAAGGCACTGGTCAAACCTGGTGTCTGGAATCAGCCTGCTGTCTTCTTCGCAGAGGGTGCCTTTCACTGTGTCCTCACGAGGGAGACGGGGCTACCTTATCCGGTGTCTCTGAGAAGGGCACTAATTCCATTAATGAAGGATCTGCCCAAAATTACTTCCCAAAAGTTTCATCTCTTAATACCATGACGTTAGGGATTAGGGTTCAACATATGAATTTTAGCAGGGGCAGGGGAACACAAATATTCAGACCATAACACCTTGTCAAAGGTAAATAAGAGTTACCCCGGAGTCTTATCTGAGTCATATGGGAAGGCGGGTTCTTTGCAGTGAACATTTTTCTCGTATAAAAAAGAGTAGAGAGATTTCTTTAACCGTCACTGTTTTCTAGGATCATGGGGCTCTGGCAAAGTTCAGCACTGTCAAGAGTAAAAACCCAGTGACAAGACAATAACTGAATATGGCCGTGATGATCCCCTATAGGAACTATGGCCATTTACTCAGGTAAGTGTATCCTAGGAACAAAAAAAAAGAATACCTGGAAATTTTTAATAAAGGGGTGAGTTGATATTGCTAGTAAGGAAACTAAAGCAACATCATGGGTCCCTTACTAAAGTGTAAACATATGTAAGCCGGGTAATACATGAGGTCTTGGCCCATATGTAGTTTACAGAGGATCTACTAGCTCTATGAAGTCATTCAATGGTAATTTCTCCAATCCCTACACGTACAACTGAAGTAGATTAGATATACCTGTTAGGTGGGAGAACTCCCACACTGATTCATTGGTCTTGGAGTAAAAACTATTTTATTAGGGAAGGCTGAGTAGGAGCCTTTGAAACTTCCCCTATATCCAGGCAAAGAGTAATTAAAAGCAATACTTTATTCCAGGGGCCATGGTAGGAGTTAGGCTCTCCCTTTAAAGTCTAGATGATGCCTGAGTGGTGGTGATCATCATATCCCCATTTCATATCCCCATTTCATTCACAAAAATGGTCATACAAAATGTGGTCCCTACAAAAAGTGAATGGGCCCTGTGGACTACTGCAAGTATAAAGAATTTGTTTTTCCAATCTTATTATTTTCCTATTCCTATGTGGAAAAAGGAACACAAATAGAAATAGTCCACTTTCACTTAGGATGAATGATTCCATACAAATATGATTTTATTCAAGGGCTATGTTAGTATTCCCATCCAATGTCACACTATAGTTCAAAAGGATCTCGACTATCTGGAAATTCTGTAGAATATCACATTAGCCCCTTTTATGACACCATGTTAATAACACCATGTTAATTAGGCCACATGAGAAAACGGTGATAAGTACATTGGAAGCCTTAGCAAGATACCAATGAACTCTCAAAGTTGGAAAATAAATTCCACTCATGTTTAAGAGCCAACTGCCTTAACAAAGTTTTTACAGGTCCAGAGGTATGGGAAGACTCCCCAAAAGTAAAGAACAAATGATTGCAGTTTATACCTGCACCCACCAAAAGGAAAGCATAAAATTGAGTAAGTCTATTTGGTTACAGGAAACAGCATATTCCAGCTTGGGAATTATTTCCCTGAAGACATGGAAGTTTGCAAGCCTTGAGTGGAATCCAGTGGATCCAGGCTCTTGTGCAAACAACCCTGTCACATTGGCCATACAATCTGGCTGACCCTATGATATTAGATCTATTGATGGTAGAAAAAAAATACTCTGGAATCTGTGGCCAGCTCCTGTAGGACAAATCCAAAGTTGTTCCCTAGTAATGGGGAGCAAGCCCATGTCATCTGCAGCAAATAATTAGATGTTATGCTATTAGACCCTGGAAGAGAAGGTGTGCCTGTCTGGGGACACTAAATGGCAATGAGGCCAGAACCTACAGTGTCATAAATCAGGCAGGCCAGGACTAAACCACTGTAAGATGGGTGTGGAATATTACTAACTGGGCATAATCAGGGCCAAGGGCACAATTAAGCCACGAGAGCAGCCAGTCCAAACTCCCATGATATCTACCATATCTGCACTGGTGCCTCGTCCTCACATCAGCCTATGACCATATGGGAGTCCCTTTATGGTCAGATGTCAGATATTGAAATGTCAACCTTAATTTATGGATAATTCACCTGGTATGTAAGTGCAAACCAGGTATTGACTATGACTATCTATCTATCTATCTATCTATCTATCTATCTATCTATCTATCTATCTATCATCTATTTTTTTTGAGATGGAGTTTCACTCTTGTTGCTCAGGCTGGAGTACAATGGCATGATCTTTGCTCACTACAACCTCTGCCTCCCACTTTCAAGCGATTCTCTTGCCTCAGCCTCCCAAGTAGCTGGGATTACAGGCATGCGCCATCACGTCCAGCTAATTTTGTGTTTTTAGTAGAGATGGAGTTTCAGGATGCTGGTCAGACTGGTCTTGAACTCCTGACCTCCAATGTTCTACCTGCCTCAGCCCCCCAAATTGCTGGGATCACAGGCATGAACCACTACACCTGACCTGCTTATGGGTATATTATCTCCATGGGCAGTCTTCAAAATATCAGAAAAAGAAATTCTTCCAGTGGGCAGTTTCAAATGGAAGACTAATCTACTTTGTGTATAAAGACAAGAAGCAGCTGTAAAGCTCATGGTAATAGGAAGTAATCTGACTGGCTAGTCACAAGTAAGGAAGAAAAAAGTTTGGAAAGTTGGGAACAGGGAGTTCAGAAGAAGCATGTAGATGGAGAGATGGTAATGATTATGAAATAAGAACATTTTTGTAAGGAATGTTAAGGAAGACCAGACTATTGTGAAAAAGACAATAAGCAATCAATTAAGGCACTAAACTACTAATTAAAGCTTTAAAATGGCACTGAGAATTATTCTGTTCCAGTTGATATCAGCCATCTCCATCACTGCTCCTCCATCCCCCCAGTGCTAACACAACAGGGCCACGAATGGTGTAGTCATATGGCACGGATGCAGGTTATGCATGACCTAAATTGCTGCTGTTAAATTCCCAAACTGCTAGCAAAGGGGATTAAAATTGCGCTCTGTATACAGATCCATCTCTCAAAAATATCCGCCAACCCCTTGATGGTATTCTAATCACTTTAGACTCCATTCATCCTTGAAGAGGCAGTAATTTCTCTTGACTAAACTATATGACTATCATGCTTATGGTTTTGCCTTCCCTGCTAGGGGAGGCTCAGGCAACACTTCTGTTCAAGGGCCTGCAAAATGTTTAACCCATAGATCCAGGCTTTCACATAACACTGCATTGGAACAAGGAACTCACATTACAATGAAAGAGGTACACATGACCATAGGACCGAGTAGACTAGTCACATTCTGTCTTGATGAAGTGTTGGAATGATATTTTTAAGGTACAGCCTACTTAGAACTGATACGTGAAAAAATGGGAAGTTATTCTCTATTTGATAGTGTGTACCTATGCCAATGATTCCTGTTTTTCTGTTTTTGTTGTTGTTGTTGTTGTTGTTTTTTGTTTGTTTGTTTGTTTTTGACAGAGTCTCGCTCTGTCGCCCAGGCTGGAGTGCAAGCATGATCTTGGCTCACTGCAACTCTTGCTTCCCAGGCTCAAAAAATTCTCCTGTCTCAGCCTCCTGAGTAGCTGGGACTACAGGTGCATGCTCCTACGCCAGGCTGATTTTTGTATTCTAGTAGAGACGAGGTTTCATCATGTTGACCAGGCTGGTCTCCAACTCCTGTCAGTGATTATTAAGTGATCTGCTAAGCCTTTATGGGTAAGCCCCACCTAATTTTGAAAGTAAATGGAAAAGTGCAGCAACTATGACAGGAGAAGGTCATAGTGGCCCCGGGCTCAAATCTCTCAGGGATACAGGTCTGGATTGCTGGGACAGGTAAGTCACCTAGTCACACAAAAGTGCTGGCCAAGGGTGGGAAAAATTTAGCAGGGATTTGAAAGGTTTTTCTTCCTCCTGATACCAAATACATAGAGTCTTTTCCAACATTACTTCTCCAGCTCTCTGCTACCAAACAAGTGTCCAGCAATTTAATTCAATTGTGATAATTCTCCCTGAATTTAATGTCAGATCTCACACATTACAGGACTCAGTCCCACAAGACTGACCTGACTTTGGACCCCGGGCACCAGTCCTAGGTCATTCATCCTTACTTCTAATCAACTGGCTATAAGTCAGGGCTTCCCATGACCCCTTTCTCAGGCTTGATAATATGCAAGAATGGCTCACAGCACTCAGGAAGTCACTTTGGTTACCAGTTTACCAGTTTATTATAAAGGGCACAGAATAATGGCCAGATGAAATGATACCTAGGGTGAAGGATCCTGAGTGCGGAGCATCTGCACCTACAGATTTGTGGTGTACCACTCTCCTGGCATGCAGATGTGTTCAACAACTGGGAAACTCTCAGATCCCTGTAATATAGGAGTTTTTATGGAGGTTTCATTGTATAATATGATTGATTACATTCTTGGCCATTAGGGATTATCTCAGTCAGCAGCTCCTTGCCCCTCCTCAGGGATTGGAGGGTGGGACCAAAAGTTCTAAGCTTCTAATCAAGGCTTGGTCTTTCGGGCAACAAAGCTCCCCTCCTGAAGCCTGCCAAAAGTGACATCATTAAGACAAAGGTTCTTCTATCATCCTTATCACTCAGGGAAGTCCAAAAGTTTTAGGAGCATTGTACCTAGAATTGTGGCACAAAGACCAAATGTCATTTTGTGATACCACAGTACTGGAAGAGAAAGATAATAATCAGTTGTGCTCCAGTTGTGGTGCATGTGTGTATATGTGTGTGGGAGTCAGTGCAAGGGAGGCTGTATTTATCCCATTAATTTTCTCATAAAAATTTACCTGAAGATAACAACAGTGATTCAGTAGAAAATGTTGACAGAAGAAATAGAATTATTAAGTGGATCAAAGTCATAAAGTTGTGGATTATTACTGGTTAATGTGCTATGTGACATAATTCTCACCCCTTAGGACCAAAGTGCCTAGACACCTAGCTGCAAGTGTTATTTTTTGATGGATCACAGCTAGCTAAGTTCCTTTACAGGCTGGGTGCAATGGCTTACACCTGTAGTCCTAGTTACTCAGGAGGCTGAGGCAGGAGGATCACTGAATCTAAGAGTTAGAGGTTGCAGTGATCTATGATTGTTCCACTGAGCTCCAGCCTGTGCAACAGAGCCACACTTTTTCTCTAAAAATAAGTAAATAAATATTTTAAACTCCAGTAAGTGTTTTCCTAGAAATTGCTCTTGGACAAAGGACTGCCTCAGTCAAGGTTATAGCTCCTATCCAATGTCTTGTTGACATGCGGGAGATAAAGGAACTTCACTGAGAAGCCCTGCCTAAATGCATGAAGTTTCTGAAGGGTTTACCTAGCTACAGAGCACCCTGTGGTATTAGCTGAGTCCTCTATTGCATCTGCATTGCAGTTCTACTTCTCCCCATCCGTAATTCTGTTTCCATCACTTCTTTACAGATGTGGTTTCCAAAATCATTCCCCAATAAACCAACTCTATGCAAATATCTGTCTCAGAGACCAATTCACAGAGAACAAACTTATAACAGCTTCCCCAAATTTCAAGACTCAACAGTGTATTGTAAAGGAATATCTATATGTATAGTAATAATATTTAAAAAGCACATAATTATAAGGATTTTCTTTAGACTAGTGGTACCCCTACTAGGAATGAAATGTGGTATGATTTACAGTTGGATTTTAGTAGAGTTTAGGGTTCCTTTCTTCAGTAGGTTCCAGTGGAAGGGAAGAGGTACAAAGGAGTTGAGAGTATATTTAAAATAGCAGTTATAGTTTTAGATCATTAAATGTAATCTGGGTAAAGAGATAACTGATGCCGTGATGAGGATGACAGAAATTAAATGTAGCTGGGTTGGAATAGGAATCACAATGGGGCCAAAGCATCGCTAGATTAAGGGTAAGGGTTTGAGGTATACAAGTAAGAGACAGTGTTCTGTGAGAGTAAAGTTTTATTAGGTATTCATATAGCTCCTAGTAATCACAAAAACTAGAGTATAACTCACGCATGGGTGGTAATATAGTTTGTGTATTTGTCCCCTCCAAATCTCATGTTGAAATGTAATCTCCACTGTTGGAGGTGGGGCCTGGTGGGAGATGTTTGGGTCATTGGAATGGCTCCCTCATTAATGGCTTGCTGCCCTCCCATTGGTGATTAACGAGTTCTTACTCAATTAGTTTATGCCAGAGCTAGTTGTTTAAGACAGTCTGGCCTCTCTTTCTCTCCCTCTCTCAACCTGTGACATATCTGTTCTCCCTTTGCCTTCTGCGATGAGTAAAAGCTTCCTGAGTTTTCACCAGAAGTAGATGAAAGCGCTATGTTTCTTGTACAGTCTGCAGGATGGTAGGCCAAAATAAACCTCTTTTCTTTATAGATGATATGCCCTCAGGTGTTTCTTTATGACAATGAAAAATGGACTAACAGAGCTGACCACATTGGAAGGAGGGATAAAATCATTTGAGGTGAAGAAGTTAAGGAACTGAGGGTCAAGATGCTTGAAGAACAGTCATCATGAATGTTTACATCACTAGGAATTATGAAGAAGTACTGTCTTTAGGAGAAATACCAACATCAACAAGTTTAAGGCTATTGACCTAAATATCGGTATATTACCAAAACAAGAAGGAATATTGGTGGTAAAGTTTGATGAAATACATTTTCAGAACTACAAATAGCATTAACGAATGGGTGAAGCAAAAGGGTGTAAAGAGGATGCCCCCCTAACCTCCATGATCAGTGACTAAGGAAACCCACACTTGAAAGAATTCCAAAGGATGTAGTGTCCTCAGAGGACAGCCAGACTTCATGCAGAGAAAGGTGAAAAGAACCTTCAGAGAAGAGCCTAGGAAATTTTATGATGACAGATCTTGAGGTCCATGGTGGAAACGTTCAAGGATACAGAGGTTGTGAGAGGGAGAATGCATATCAGATGAAGAGATGCACAAAACTGTCTGAATCAGAGTTCAAGAGATGGGTGCGGGTCTTGAAATCTTGGACTTAGTGGTGACTGAGTTAAACTGAAACATAAAACATCAAAGGATTCACCGTGTTGGTCACTTTCTAGAGAGAGGGTGAATAATTAGTTTTACTAAAGTTTCCCTTTGAGAAGTGAACTCTTTGGCAGATGGTGGACATGAGGAAGGAAATATGTGGGTGGCAGACACTAGCCAGCAACACTTGAAGTTTTCTTGGCATCCTCTTTAATTCTGCCAAGGATAGCATTGAGACGAGGGAAGGGCCATATTGCCAGGAACATGCAGTGCTCTGTAGATGCCCTGTATATTCCTGCTGATAAATATCATCATTACCATCATCTTGGTAGCAAGGAGCCACAGTAGGAAGGATTATATCAACACATCAATAAATTAAAAGAGAAATATCACATGATCATTTCAACAGAGGCAGGAAATAATTCATGGTTTCATAAAAATGTGCTTAGCAAACTAGAAATAAAAGAAAACTTTTCTTAATTTTATATAAGATCAAAAATCTGCAGTAAGTAATGTTCTTCATGGTGACATCTTTGTATCATGAGATGGATATGTGAATGAATGCATCACTTCTACTTACCACATCAGAGGAGCTACAAGTCAAGGAAATATGACAAAAGAAACCAACAAAAGGCACATGGATAAGAAAGGAAGAAACAAAAATATCATTAATATTATACATACTTTATAACATCATATATGTTTCAATATATATGAGTGTATTATAAATCTAATGATACAGTGCTATTGCTTTAGTCAACTGACTTTTACAGAATTTAAGAATAAAAATAAGTACTACTTTATATTTACCCACACAAAGAATCATATATGCGTGAGGCTATATTGGTTATAAATACATGAATATAATATACATTGGAATAAAAGTATGCATCAAATTCAGGATTATTACTACCAGGGAGGAGAGAAGGAAAAAGGATTGGTAGTTTTACATAGGTAGTTTCAAAGTATCTTTAACATTTTATTACTAAAACAAAAAATAAATCTAAAGCATATATTGCAAGATTTTATATTTTGAAAATGCTATGTAGTATACGTATGGATGTTTATTGTTTTAATTATTATAAATTTATAATTTTTTAAAATACAAAGAGAGATATATGTATACATACATATATAAAATCTCATCACACTATTGCACTTTGAAAATACTTCCTGAATAGAATACCACCCAAACTTTTTAGCGCAGTGTAAAATATTATCCATGATTCATCCCTGACTGTCTTAAGACTTGTTAAATGCACTTCAAGATTCAGAACAAGCATCAACTCTTTCAAGAACCCTACCCTAGCCCCACCATTCTGGGACAGATTCTCTTACATTGCCCTGTGTTAGCACTCAGTGCTCACATGCATCATAGCATGTATCACACAGGATTATAATATGTTTACTCCTTTGTGTGTTTCACCAAGTAGATTATGAATTCTTTGATGGCAGAAACTATATCTTTAATCGATGTATACCCAATTCTTAGGTATATAATGGCACATATTAAAAAATAAATGGCTTTTGAATGAATAAAAATTTACTTAAAAGTTAAAGAAGCCATATTTACCAGAAGCTAAAATTGAGCTGTGACAATGATATTATCGAAAAAGAAAAGTAACTCTCCTTTTGTTGCTCTGAACACCTGAAAACAAAACTATATTGTCTCCAAATGAGGGATCAACTCTCATTTCTCAAAGCTAACTATTGCAAAAGATTTATTTTCCTGCTCAGATCAATTACTGGTATTGATAATGGTCAAAGTTTTTAGAATCCCTGTGATTGTTATTTTGTTTGAAAAATGATTTGTAATGTATGTAGACTAATTCATCTCTAACTGTTGATGTAGCAGGAAGCTGAACATTTTAATATAATTAATTTCCCTTGTGATGCACCACTAAGAAACAGCCTGCAATTAGAGATGTATTTTCATAATACTGTGCTTCCTGAACTGGTATTTTATGTATATCAAAATGTTCACAATATTTCTCAAAATCAGTTTAAATTTCTCCACATTTGTCCTACAGACAAAAAAAAAAAAAAAATCTAGTGACTTCAAGAATAATTACCTAATGTTACTGCTTCAATGAGATAAAAATATCCATTGCACCTGATATTTAAACTCAAAATGTGTAATTCCTTGTACTCTTTACCCATTTACGACTCATAGAGCACTCCGAATAGTGTATATGGCGAGGCTTAAAATTTTGAAGTGAAACAACCAGTGTCCAGGATTAAACAGCAAGTTACCAAACCCACTGTGTGGTTTTCAGCAGGTCACTTATGTATCCAGTCAATTTCTAAATCCCCATTGGGTAAAATACTACTTTTGTCAAGGTTTTCTAGTACAAACCAAATAATATTATTATTGCTTCTTGAAGGCCAGAAAGCACCTTGACATGCACTGTACCTAACCATAGCTGATCACCATTCCACGATTCACATAGCTTAACCTATAAAGATGTATGAGATGATTGTTATCACAGGCCAGTGTCTTAGGGGCTAACAAATGAGTTCTTATACAATGAGCTCTCATTCTGTTTCTGTTGTTGATAGTCTAATGTAAATGCAAAAAAAAGAAGTGTAGAAACAGTAACAACGATATCTGTGACAGTTTATCAGAAATATATGATATTAATCAAAAAAGCAAACATTAATTTAAACCAAATAATGACATAGTGATTTGGCCCAATTTTTCATTGATGCTAATGAAAATAAAACTTTTATTTCATATGTTGGTATATTTCTAGTATATAGAATGCATTATTATTAAACGATTAGAGCTCTAATACTTCCTTTAAAGAGTTGACTAGCATGAAAATATTAGCTACTATTAAAGCATTACCATTTATAAACAGACTTCAACACCTATATATATATATATTTTAATAATGATAGCAAATTCATTTGATCATTCACTTGGCACCATCCATTTTGTAACCAAAAGCATATATTTTCAAGAAAATTGGCTGAGGCTAACTGGAAATCTTAATTAAAATTAACTAAATCAAAGGGGTCAATTGTAGGTCAAAACTGATTGCCTAGGCCTCATTAGTACTGAAGTCTAATCAAATGAATCTGCTAACCTCAAGTCACCACCCACCAAATTATTGCCTTATGGAATATTTTTATATGCCATGGATGCTACTTTCAAATGATGCCATGTGAGACCAAATATAGACAATCAGGAGGCTTTTTTGTACATGATTACAAACATCTGGACAATCTAAAGTGCTTTAAAAATTGTAATGAAATGTTTGATATTTTTGGTAATTGGTTATTTCTAAAATAAAAGATGATTCTATGCTTTTAAGAGGTAAGCAATTGTTGGTTTCAACTATTGATTTGTCACTTTTAATATTTGCCATTTTTGTTTGGCAGTCCTTTACTAAACAAATTTCTAAAAAGACATTTACAAATTCATTTATTAGTCAAATGAAATAGACTTTTATTATCTTTAAACTGTTTAGCATGGATATACATAACCAAATACATATAATACTGAGAGAGTATCTTTTAGTAACCGAATATGACAAAACTTAATCCAATTCTTTGTGGAATCCTTAATATGGTGTACTTTTCAAGAGTACAAAGTAAAGTGGGAAGTGAAAAATCCATGAGTAAAAATAGGAAAGCTCTCTGCTGTATAAATTTGCTTTCTGAGAGTATTTTTGATCACTCTGATAAAGTTAAAATGAATAGAAGAAGGCAGAAAGGAAAGTGGTTCTCATAACCAAAGAGAAAAGGGAAGTTGAAGAGGCAGAAAATGGTGGTAAGAGTGAGGCAGGACAGTTAAGGCACAAAAGTAGAAAAGCCAATATAAAGTTTAATTAAATGAAGAATGAAAAGAAATGGAAGTATCTAGAGGGAAACAAATGAGATAGCAGTAACATATTTTGAAAATTGAAGGCATTCTAATCATACAGTAAAAATGAAACAACAAAAGAAAGCCAAGGAATAATTAGAAACTCTTCAATTTTATACCTTTTTGAAAAATATAATTTTTAGGAAATACAAGAAAATTAAAAATGGGAAAATCTTACGAAAGAGAATAATACCTAAATTTATGTTTTCTATAAATATCAAATAACTGCTTTGTATAGGCATTAGGTACGCTCTGAGTGCAAAGAAGACATGTTTGCTCAAGGAACGAACAATTGTAACATAATTGCAGAGCTTCTTTTTAAAGGTATGTACAAACTACAGTGTGAGAGCTTGGGAGGGAGGATGGCTAAGTTTGCTAAGAAGATAACAGAGTAGGTAGTATTTGTTTTGAGACTGGAAAGTTTATAAAATATGGTGAGATACAATTTGATCAGAGGGAACAGATTGTGAGATGTTCTAAGGAACTTAAAGGACTCTTAGTACTGCAGTGCTACAGAGAGCAATAGTGATGGTCGTGAGGCTGGAGACAAAAGCAGGCCCCAGATCCACAATAGTCCTGTGTGCCTGAGGAGGAGTTCTAGATTTTATCCTGCAGGTGAGTTGAAAGAACTGGGTCATTTTGAGTCAGAGAGTGACTTAATCAAATTTGTTATAAAAGATTACTTGATGGAAGTACAAAAGAATGAGTTATGGAAATATAAAATGCAGGAACATTATTAAAAAGATAATTGCAGCATTACAGGTGAGAAATGATAAAATCCTTAATGTGGGCGATGTTAATGGACTAGAAAAAGAGGAGATAAATATTTGAGGCACAAAGATATCAGCACTTAGTGATTCTGTATCTTCCATATTTATGGATTTTAGGTGTGCCCAAGATCTCTTTGTCCTTAGGATATCCAAGATGCCTTGGCCGTTCACTCTAATCCTACACATAACTATTTGTCGTCATCTATGCAAACCATGATGTGAAAAATAAGTTGGTAAGTACTGATCATTCTTATTAATGCTTTTTGAAAAGATTTCTAATAATAAAAATGTAGTTCCTAAAAGATTTATTTTCCATTAAAAATAAAATCAATTATTTTTAATTACAGACAGGATGGCATTACTTCAATGCTATGCATTTCTGTAATACCAGGGCAAAGTAGAAGAGACGTATATCAATCTGTTCCCTCCTTGCTCACAAACTTCTAATGCTGTTTTGAACTCACAATGCCCTATGTTGCCATGAACAACCAACTATGTATCAAGCACTGTTTTTAGACACAAAGACAGTAGTAAGAAGAAGCGAGGTCCATTCCCTTACAGAACTTGAACGTAGTGGGAGAGACAAATACGATACAAATATTCACAGGAATAAGGTCATAGGGTGTTGTCAAGGAAAAATGCAGGACATCATGAAGTTGCTTAATGAAAAGAATCTCTAATACAGGATTTGGTGAATGAGAGGGAGCTGAAAGGAAGTGGTCAGAATAGAGTGAAATAGATAACTATTTTACCAGAAGAAATACGCAGAATATCCTTGAAGTGTTTAAGATACTGACAAAAGACCAACGTGGTTTGAGCCAAGAGAGGATGAGACAGACCCTGACACAGACTATAGACGAGGCACAGGGAAGCCCAGGTATTGCAGGCCTGTTAGGATTCTGAGTTTATGCTTTGGTGATAGCAGGACCTTGAACAGTGTTGAGCAGAGGAGTGATTTGCTAAATCACAATGCTTTCAGATACTTGATTCCACAAGTGTGACTTGGACTATCCTACACAGACCAAAATAAATGTCCATTTGAATACCAAAAATTATATTATTCTGATATATTCACAAGTGAAAAGGGGAAAGCAATACATTTTAAAATGTAAAAGAGCAATTGGCCCTCAAGTGCCTTCCCTTTTTGTCTAAATTCAGAATAGTAGAAAGCTATAATTGAGCATAATTGTAGAGAACAAAGGGGGGAAATATGACCTCAAGCATTTCTTCCACGCTCTTGCTGCTTGATGGAGAAACGCACTTACATTGAAAAGGAAATGACTACAGGAGATAATATTCTATTTTATCACTGTGAAACTTTAGAGACAGTAATGAGCATAACAAGTGTGAAATATGCTTAATGTATAGCTTCCTCAGTTCCGAGTGAGCATTCCTTTCAATATATACAACTATATATATTTTTCCATATATATATAACATATATCATGTTTCATATATATGTATATTATAGGTATATTTATTTATTATAAATATGCAGAGGTCTGGAAACAGTATATAAAATTTGAGGGGAGACAGAGTCTAAAGGTTTTAGTCTAAGGTTTTTATACTTTCTTTTAACCAGCTTTGTGTTGTGTTTGATTTACCATGTGTGTCTGTGTGTGTGAATACAACTACAAGGAAATACATAAGTAGCTGTATTTGGGGTGCGGTCCTACATCTCAAATTAAGTAATAGGCCACACTCCCTATTTTGTGCTTTTATCATTAGGCATGCTAAATGACTCATCAGCTTTTAGGGACATGGTGTATATTATGTTTCTTTGTGGATGTGTGGTTTGGAGATAGGAATAAAAGCTTGCATGTCATAAATATGAGCTGAATTTCTGGACTTTTAGTGAGTGTGGTAAGCATGAACCTTTAATTAGAGAATAATGTGAGTGACCGATGAGTTCCTGCTTTTTATACTCTATATCATCTTTTATTCATTTACCGAGGCTCTTGTCTAGATCCAAATATAAGTGTGGCAATGCACATTCAATTCTTTTTTCATGGTGATACTCATTCAACTTTTTGGCACTCTGTAAAGAAATAAGCAAGAAGAAATGGTCAATAGAGAAAGTATGTGGTATCTTTTTGTACTTAATAATAACAATGATGATCAAATTCTAACTAGGGTCTATAATAATTTCATTTTAAAATAAAAAATTGATGATATGAGAAGGTAACAAAAGTATCCAAACTGAAATACAGCTTAGAGAAAGAAATTACAGAGGTAAATTACCACTTGAATAGTCATTAAATTATCAGACTGGGCATGGTGGGTCACACTTGTAATTCCAGCACTTTGGGAGGCTGAGGTGGGCAGATGGCTTGAGCCCAGGAGTTCAAGACCAGTCTGGGCAACATGGTAAAGCCCTCTCTTTAAGAAAAATACAAAAATAATTGGCTGGGCATGGTGGCCTGTGCCTGTAGTCCCAGCTACTCAGGAGGTTGAGGCAGGAGAATTGCTTCAGCCAGGGAGGTGGAGATTGCAGTGATCTGTGATTGTGCCACTGCACTCCAGTCTGGGTGACAGAGCAAGATCCTGTCTTAGATAGATAGATAGATAGATAGATAGATAGATAGATAGATAGATAGATAGATAGATAGATAATACACTATAGAGGTCATCACCTCCCAATAATCATATTTCTTACATCATATTTTATTAGGTTATCTTTATAAAATACCATTTTTACTTGTATAATACTTTTGCAATGAAGTATCTCTCCCTTTCCTTGAACTGACGATCTGTTTCCCACATTCTTGAAATTAAGTTTTATCACACTGTTCTCATATCTTTCTCCTTTTCCTGCTTATAACTGTGCTAAAACTTCTGGCTTCTCAGATGGCTATATCTCCCCATATAGGTAATTTTTCTGCATCAATACAACAACAGATTGATTAAGTAGATGAAATATGTTTAGAATACAGTACTATTTTGAAAGGGACAATCACTTCTTCAGATGCCAATGGGATGCTAATGACCTTTGTAAAACTTTTATTGATATAATTCTTCACTATAAATTTGCACTTATTTTGTTTCTGTCAGTCACAAGTTTCTTTGTGAGTCAATCATGCATAAAATCTTTTCCAGTTGTTAGAAATCAGTGTTTGGCTATTTTTCCATGTATATCCAAAATGGTGTTACGAAGTATGAGCATTATGTGGTTACTTTGTTCTGGATCATTTTTTATTATGTTTGTTTTCTCTTGGTGTTCATATCATCACCCAATTTAGTATCATTTGTGATTTGAATTAATGTGCTGTGTACCTCTATGTCCAGGCTAAAAATAAAAGTATTAACATTCTTCTGGGATACTGGAAACTGACTGCAATTTAATACCAATAAAGCAGGGCCATGATGTTTTTCAGAAACAGATTGACAGAATATTTATACTTAGGGGATGTGCAGCAGCATATTGATCATAAAGGGAGACTTAAAATTTCCTTAAAAAAAAAAATCCCTTAAAGCCTTAACTTAATCTACAGTATAGCTGCAGTAAAGAAAGATAATAGTATGGTGGCTGAATTTTTTTTTTTTTAAAGCACTTACATTGAAAAGGAAATGACTACAGGAGATAATATTCTATTTTATCACTGTGAAACTTTAGAGACAGTAATGAGCATAACAAGTGTGAAATATGCTTAATGTATTAACATGAGAAGTACTGCAGAGTGCTAATTTCCATTTAGAATTTCTACAATTTAAAAGATAAACTGTATCCCCACTCTGGCTGTATTCTTTAGCATTTCTGATTTTATTACTCTACACATGGATAGACAGAGAGACTTTGAGTTTCAACAAGAATGCCCCGTATGTACTTCTACATTCAGAGAAGCTTATGAGATCTTAGAAATGGCTCCCCCAAAAGGTATGAAATACAGAACCTAAAGCAGCAACACCTATCCATATGGCTGGAAATTTCATGCCTGGCAACACTGCTTGCAACTGTGACATACTTTATATTCTGCCTGCAAAATCTTATTGCATTCATGGTTTTTATAGGTATTGCAGTAATATAAATTTTCACTATTTCATTCTTTCTTGGAGGCAATGAAGGGGAAAAAGGTTGGACTATATGGAACTAAGGAAGCATGGCCTTGATTCACTGCCCTTCTGAAACACATTTATCAGCTTTATATGGTCAACCATAGTATATTGAGCTTTAAGCATTGAAGCATTCTAAAGACACTGTTATATTATTTAAGATACTTTGCAAAACAAAAATCCTTACTTTCTCTGGACATATGAACATATATATGAATTCAGTATTGTTTTGATGTTCATAGGCTTTTATGTTGTGTCCTTTTCCTGTAAAGATTTAGAAATCCTTTTCTCCTGTAAGTCTCTGCTTACTGCCACCTGCATTTTCCCTATTTCACTAGTTTAATCATAGTGCATAGTCCATAGCGCAAACTATGGACTATAATTCATGTGGTTCTGTGTATTTCTGTACTTTTTTCTTAATGTGGAAAATGTTGGTAAAATCTGTTTCCAAAACTCTATCCTCCCTCTTATCTGCTTTATAATAAACAATTCCAAGGGATATAGAATAAATAATGGAAGAATATAGAATAATAGAATAGAAGAAGAATAATAGTAGAAGACTGCTTAATTATTTATAAAATCAGGGTTGCTGTTTCGTCTAAAAGCATGAAAGCATATAGAATTAGCTAAGCCAGTGACTAGAGTATCCAAGACTTGAAGGCAGTGGACATTTCCTCTTAGCCCTTCTGAAGGAAATCAGGACAATTCTGAGGGGGCTCATTGTACTTACCATGAGGTAAAGTATATACAGACTAGGCTATCTGTAAAGAAAAGAGAAAAGCATGATTTTATGAATAATTTACTTTCTTTGTTAGAAATATTTGTCATCATCTAAAGAGATTATTTGCAGAACGAATCTTCAGGTCCCAGGGCCTCTAGAAAACATCCAATAAGCTTGACTGAATAAGAACAATATTACAAATCATATTTTAAACTATTAGAAAAAGACTACCTGTTTAAAGTAATTAAGATAATTTCAAGAATCCAATAAACTGTTAGGGAATTATGAATGGGGAAATGTATGGAAATTGAGATATTTCCTCCATCCGACATGATAAATAAAGTTTTGCAACTTATTGGATAGTTTGTTGATCAGAAAAGCTTGCAAACCTCAAAAGAATAATGAATAGTGAATAAAATTAAATAGTATTTCTACAGTTCTTCTTGCTACAAAGCTACTTTATCTTCAATATAAAAGTAGAACAGGTGTTGTACAAGAAAGAACTGGACAAGAAGTTCATCTCCTATATATATTAAATACTTTGGTTAAATTTTCTCTGTGCTTAAAGAAATAGCTGATTTGTTTTAGATTAAATTTGGATTATTTTCAACTTTTGAAACATTCAAATTATTTTGAATGCTATTTAAAGAACTATGTTTATCAGAATTCTGGGTCACTCATAAATACTCCCAAACTCCTATACTCAGTGCCCCATTGTCTTTGCTATGAGCTCCTAAAAACACATACAAATATTCACAGATACACACACAGAGAAAAGCACAGAAATATATATTCCAAAGCACACCCATACATTTCAGTAGTCTCTAGCACCTGACATATTTAGGCATCTTACGTTAATCTAAAGCGACTGAATTAATCATTACCAACATCATAATGATTTTAAAATTTCCGATGGTTTTGAAATTTTTCATAATAATGTTTTTCTTCAAGTTACTGAATTGTAAAGATTTAATGAAGGAAAAAAATCTTTGTCCGAAGACAGTGGGAAAATGGAAATGTTTCTGCTTGCTTTTATGATGGTTAATTTTGTGTCAACTTGACTGGGAGAGCAGATACTCAGATATTTCATCAAATGTTTTCCTGGGAGTATTTGTGTCGGTGTTTGGCAGGAGCTTAACATTGGAATCGGTAGACTGAGTAAAGCGTATTGCTGTTTCTAATGTGGCCCTCAGCCAATCAATTGAAAGTATGAATATAAAGCTGACCCTCTGGAGAATAAGAAGAAAGCCTCTCTCTGCCTTTTAAAAAAAATTTATTTTTATTTTTTTTTAGATAGGTCCTACTTAGATTCCTGGACTGGCATGCAGTGGCACAATCTCAGCTCACTGTAACCTTGATGTCCTGGGCTCATGCAATCCTCCCACCTCTACCTCCTGAAGAGCTGGGACCACAGGCATGTCATGTACCACCACACCTGGCTGACTTTTAAATTTTTTTGTTGAGACAATGTCTACACTATGGTGTCTAGTCTGGTCTTGAACTCCTGACCTCAAGCGATACTCCTGACTCAGCCTCCCAAAGCACAGGGATTACAGGTATAAGGCACTGAACCCAGTTTCTGTCTGTCTTCAAGCTGGAACATTGGTCTTCTACCTTTGGACCCAGGCTTGGACTGGAACTTACAGCAGCAGCTCTTCTGCTTTTCAGACCTTTGGACTCAGACTTAACTCTACCACCAGCTCTCCTGGGTCTCCAGCTTGCTGACTGCAGATATTAGGCCTTCTCACTCTCCATAACTGTGTGAGACAATTTTTTATAATACATTTCTTTATCTCCTATTGGTTCTGTTTCTTTGGAGAACCCAGATTAATACAGGCTTATTCCATAGGAAACAGCTATAAATCCTTTAAAATATTTCTCTAAAATTGTGACAAGCAAATAATTGCTTTACATTTAAATATAAATGATGTTTTCTATTCAAGTCCTGGTATCATAAATTTAGCTAAGCAGATAGAAGACTTACGGGTCAAAATAAGTTTGTAGATTATACGAAAGGAAAATTGTAGACAGTATTTTTAAAGTTCATTAAAAAAAATGTAAAATGATTACCAAAAAAAAAAAAAAGAAAAGGAAGATGCAAGAAAATATTTCAAATGGTCTCAAGGCAAGAGACAAGATTATCCTCAGGTTATCAGTGTTTGACCACTGCCAGCAATGGCTATCTCTGCAGATTCAGGTGAATGCTACCTTTTCTAATCAGAAAAATATAGTTTGTGTAAGCACCAAAGAGTGAGTCAAATGTAACAACAGATCTTTGAACTGAAGTTTATACTCACAAATCAAAGCAAATATATATATTTTTTAAGCAACGAATATCCCTATATGTCATAGGATGCAACAGTCAGAGACAGAGCAATGATCTGGAGAACCTACCAATTTGAACCAGAATGGAAAAAATGAATTTGTAATGAATATCAATATATTAAGTATATGTATTTTTAATCAAAGCACAGAAACTCCCTCTTTATAACATGATAAATAAAATTTAAAATTATTTATAACATGATAAATAAAATTTTTAACATGATAAATGAAAGTTATCTTTATAACATGATAAATAAAATTTAAAATTCTACCAAAGTCCACCGTCACAATATTGTTGGAGTTCAGGGAACTGACCCCAGGTACAATTTGGAGCCAACTGGTGTCAGTTGTCCATTATGGCTAATATACCAAAGCAAAACGGTATTCTGATTTCAGAGGATTTCTAGAATGTGGGAGGAATTTGAATAATTTCCATCTCACTGGCATTTGTTTTATAAACTCAATGGAGGTTTTTTTTCAATTATGGTAAAATACACACAATGTAAACTTTGCCATCTTAATCATTTTTAAGTGTATAGTTTAGTGGTGTTAAGTGCATTAACATTTTTGTGCAGCCAATCTCCAGAATTCTTTTCATTTCACAAAACTGAAATTCTATAACCATTAAACACAATCACCATTCTCCTTTCTATCTCTAATATTTGACTACTCTTAAGCATCTCATATAAGTGGAATCCTGCAGTATTTTTCCACTTACATACAGAAAAATCTTTTTGTTACTGGTTTATTTTACCTAGCATAATGTTCTTAAGGTTGATCTATATTGTAGCATGTGTCACAATGCTCTTTCCTTTTAAGTCTGAATAGTATTCCATTGTATGTCTATATCACATTTTATTTTTCCATTAATCTGAAAATGGGCACTTGTGTTGCTTCCTCTTTGTGGCTATTGCTAATAAGACTGCAATGAACACAGGTACACAGATATCTCTTCACGAACATGCTTTCAATTATTTTGGGTATATACACAGAAGATTTGCTGGATTATATGGTATTTTTACTTCCATTGTTTTGAAGAATAAGGAGATCTTAGGCTAGCAAATCTCTGGAATTGAGTGCATTCTGTTCTTTGTAATACATGTAACTGCTCTTTCACTACCTGGCCTTACCCTCTTCTCCACACCCAGTATGGAGACTAAGTGGAGGATGAACAAGAGTAGAGATAACCTAATCACATGTTACCTAAATCTATGTTCATACTGAGTTTTACAATACTATAAAATTTTGTGTCCTTCTTGATATATAAAGATGACACGATAACCCCTTATCATTAAAATAGGCAATCAGAGTCCTCTAAGAGTATGTGGATTTATATTCATTCATGTATATCTCTCACCCAGTCTTTCTTGTTGCTGTGGGATGAATAAGAAACCTATGCTATCTAAAGAATTGTAAATGTCAAAAATAGATAGAGATTATGTATTTTTATTGTATTATATATGTTACATATAATGTTACAGTAAAATAATTATATATGATACAGAGAAATTAACAGGATAATAAAAATGTTCTTTTTAAAAATTTTTATTTTATTTTATGTTCTGGGATACATATACAGGGTGTGCAGGTTAGTTACGTAGGTACATATGTGCCATGATTGTTTGCTGCACCTATCACTCTATCACTTAGTTATTAAGCCTACATGCATTAGCTATTTATCTTATTATATATGCTCTCCCTCCCCTGCCTCCCCTGACAGGCCCCAATGTGTGTTGTTCCCCTCCCTGTGTCCATGTGTTCTCATTGTTGAGCTCCCACTTATGAGTGAGAACATGTGGTGTTTTCTGTTCCTGTGTTAGTTTGTTGAGGATAATGGCTTCCACCTCTTCCATGTCCCTGCAAAGGACATGGTCTCCTTTCTTTTTATGACTGCATAGTGGGAGTGAACAGACAACCTACAGAATGGGAGAGAAAATTTTTGCAATCTATCCTTCTGACAAAGGTCTAATATCCAGAGACTACAAGAAACTTAAACAAATTTACAAGAAAAAACAAACAACCCTATTAAAAAGTGGGCAAAGATATTCCATGTTCACAAACAGACACTTCTCAAAAGAAGACATTTATATGTCCAACAAACATATAAAATAAAAGCTCAACATCATTGATTATTAGAGAAATGTAAATCAAAACTGCAATGACATACAATCTCACACCAGTCAGAATGGCGATTATTAAAAAGTCAAGAAATAACAGATGCTGGCAAGGCTGTGGAGAAATAGGAAAGCTTTTGCACTGTTCGTGGGAATGTAAATTAGTTCAATCATTGTGGAAGAAAGTGTGGCGATGCCTCAGAAACCTAGAAACAGGAATACCAAAAGCATTCTTCTTTATTCCCTCTTTGTAGGATGATATAGCTTACATCCTTCAAATATACGGGACTATATTGATATAACTACATAAGATACAAATAATTCTGGTTAGTCTAGCCAAAATGTTTATTCACTAATGCATGCATTTAGTAATTTAACAACTATTGAGCACCTACTATGTCCCAGGCATCATGTTTTGTACTAGGAAGAACTAAACAAATAGCAGAGATGCCCTAACTTTACTCAATTATTTTTTAAATTGAATTTCTTTTTTTTTTTTTTTTTTTGAGACGGAGTCTCGCTCTGTCGCCCAGGCTGGAGTGCAGTGGCCGGATCTCAGCTCACTGCAAGCTCCGCCTCCCGGGTTTATGTCATTCTCCTGCCTCAGCCTCCCTAGTAGCTGGGACTACAGGCGCCCGCCACCTTGCCTGGCTAGGTTTTTTTTGTATTTTTTAGTAGAGACTGGGTTTCACCGTGTTAGCCAGGATGGTCTGGATCTCCTGACCTCGTGATCCGCCCGTCTCAGCCTCCCAAAGTGCTAGGATTACAGGCTTGAGCCACCGCGCCCCGCCTAAATTGAATTTCTTAAACGTTTGTGTTTATTATTGAATCTAGGTGACGTGAATTAAGTATATTCAATATTTTAAATGTTTACATCACTCTTCAAAATTATTCCAGCAATAATTTTGGCATATTTAAGAATGATAGCCACTTGTTTCTTTTTATAATAAAGTAACCTGAACTGATCATTGTGGTAGAATGAAAAGGAAGATGTGTCTTTAGCATATTCTGCATGAGTCTAGATGAGCATTCAGAGAGGTAACAGTATTGACAAGATTTCTATAGGTTCAAGTAATAATATATTTTGTTACCTGATGCACAACGTTGATAATCAACATTTAAATATTGATAATAAATGTTTAAATAATAAATAACATCATTAACACTTAAATATTGATAATTGGTATTAAGCACTTAACTGGTTGTTATAATGAAAGGATAGATGAATGTAAAAAGGAATTAATGACTGATACATGTAATGAGGAGAGAATATAAAATATAAATATATTATATTTATAAAATATAAAATATAATTTCACCTTATTGATATCCCTAAGTATCATATGAGAATAATGGCATGCCAGGATTATTGGTTGGTGAGAAGAGAAAGTAGTTGAAATCTAGACATGCTTAGAATAAAGAACATGTAGAAAAATAGAATACCTAGAAATAAACTTAACCAAAGAAGCTAAATATCTCTACAATGAAAACTACATATCATTGATGGAAAAGATTGAAGAAGAAAATTTTTAAAAAAAGATATTCTAGATTCATGGATTGAAAGAATAAATAATGTTAAAATGTTTACACTGTCGAAAGAAATCTATAGATTCAGTTAAATCCCTATCAAAATACCAATGACATCCTTCACAAAAATAATAATTCTAAGATATACTTGGAACCACAAAAGATTCAGAATAGTCAAAGCTATCCTCAGCAAAAAAAACCAAAACAAAACTGGAGGAATCACATTACCTTACTTTGAATTATACTGCAGAGCTATAGTAAACAAAACACCATGGTATTAGCATAAAAACAGACTCATAGACTGATAGAGCACAATAGAAAACCCCAAAATAAATCCACACATCTATAGTGAACTCATTTTTAACAAAGGTGTCAAGACCTTACATTGGGGAAGGGACTTCAATAAATGATGCTGGAGAAACTGAATATTTACATGCAGAAGTATGAAACTAGACCCATATCTCTACTGTATACAAAAATCCAATTAAAATGGATTAAAGACTTAAATCTAAAACCTGAAACTATAAGAAAACATTGGGGAAACTCTCCAGGTCATTGGGTTGTGCAACGAATTCTTGAGTAAGACCTAAAGAGCATAGGCAACCAAACCAAAAATGGACGAATGGGATCACATCAAGCTAAAAAGCCTCTGCACAGCAAAAAGAAAACATTTAACAAAGTTAAAAGAGACAACCCAAAGAATGGCAGAAAATATTCACAAGCTACCTATCTGAGAAGGGATTAATAACCAGAATATAAAATGGCCTTAAACAACTCAATAGGAAAAAAAAAAAAATCAAATAACGCCATTAAAAAATGGGGAAAACATCTGAACAGTTATTTCTTAAAAGAAAATATATAAATGGCCAACAGGTATACAAAAAAATACTCAACATCATTAATCATCAGAGACATGCAGGTTAGAACTACAATGAGACATTATTTTACCCCAGTTAAAATGGCTTTTACTCAAAAGACAGACAATAATGAGTGCTGGCAAGGATGTGGTGAAAGGGGATCCCTTGTACACTGTTGGCGGGAATGTGAATTAGCACACTCACTATGGAGAACAGTACAAAAATTCCTGAAAAAACTAAAAATAAAGCTGCCACATAATCCAGCAATCCTACTGCCAGGGTATATATTCAAAAGAAAGGAAATCAGTATATTGAAGAGATATCTGCAATTCCACGTTTATTGCAGCACTATTCACAATAGCCAAGATTTGGAATCAACTTAAGTGTCCATCAAAGGATGAATGGATAAAGAAAATGTAATACATATACACAATGAAATATTATTCAGTCATGAAAAAGATTGAAATCCTGTCATTTGCAACAACATGAATAGAACTAGAAAACATTATGCTAAATGAAATAAGCCAGGCATAGAAAGATAAACATCTCATGTTCTCACTAATATGTGGGAGCTAAAAATTAAAACAATTGATCTCATGGAAATAGAGAGTAGAATGATGGTTACCAGAAACTGGTAAGGGTAGTGGGGATGGAGGAACAAAGTAGGGATGGTTAATGGGGGCAAAAATATAGTTAGATAGAAAAATACTATTCAGTATTTGATAGCGTAATAGGTGACGATAGTCAACAGTAACTGATTTTGTGATATAAAACAACTCAGAGTGAAATAATGTTCCTAACACAATGAAATGATAAATGCTTGAGATGGTGGCTATCCCAGTTAACCTGATTTGATTATTACACATTCTAGGCATGTATCAAAACATCACATGTACCCCACAAACATAGACACCTATTATGAATTCATAACTAAAAATTTAAAAAATAAAGAACACGTAGAGAGATTTAGGAAAACTATTTTTTTATGAGCCAATATGGGTAATAACGAGGTAGAGAGATATGGAACACCTACGGTATGAGGGGTAAGATAAAATCGGCCGTTTCATTTATTATTATTCAGTAAACATGTATTATTATTATGTAAACATGTATGTATTATTCAATAAACACATATTTAGTGTTTGTTATATGCCCAGCACAGTGGGGTAAAAAAAGATTACAAAATAATTTCTTTCACTGACATGTGAAAAGATTTATCTTGCATTCAACAAGTATTTGCTGCATACTTACTATGATGTGACAGACTGTCATGGGGAATACTACAATGAATAAAAATAGATAAAATTCCCTGCCTTGTGGATTCTAGATTCTAATGGTGATGGGTTGTGGGGAGACGGTCTTTCTGGAGTAAAAGATTAAAACAAAGACAAGAAGAACAGAATGGGTAGGAGAAACAGAATTATGTGTATAATGGAGCTATCCTGTATGTGGGTTTGAGTTCCATTAGATTTCTATTAGGTATCATTAAAGAGTATTGAGGAGTATTTAAGGAATAACTGAATTTTCTAGAGGTAACTCAAAGTCATGGAAAATCTGAAACTCATCATGGAAATAAGAGTGAATTAGACATTCATTAAAAAAAGAGATTCTTGTAAGTTGAATAGCACTTAAAAACTGGCTTGCATTCTACAAGCATAATATGAAACTAAAAGTACTTTAATGGTTTATGTCTGTCAAAAATATCCAAGCCCTCTCATTCCAACATCTTCCCTAAGAAGCGTGATCAGGTGACTCAGAAACCCAACCCTTCAATATGTGTTTCTCATCCCAGCTCTAATTTGTGTGAAATTCTGACCTTTTAACACCTTTTCCTGTTCTCAGGAAAGAAAGAACATTGGCTAAAAACAACAAATTCTAATAAATGCAAGATGGGTTGATTAATCTGATTTTCATTTTATTAAATCATTTTATATTGAAGCCAAATATGGTTTTCTGTTTTATGTTCTCCACACTTACACTGACTCTAGAAACGAAGAGCTTTATCTCTTCTAGGAAAGACAAATTCTAATTTTGGCTACCTGCTTTTTTGTCAATTTCTTTGTTGTAAAATTCGATTGCATTGATCTTCAAAACTGAAACACATTAGAAACCATAAAGGAAGATACTACAGATTGTCCCAACTTTCAAATCTCTAGATAGCTAAATGTTACTTTAATGTTAACCATAGTGTTTCTGAAATATTGCTGTAATATTTCAGTAATGGGATAGAAGCTGTCAAGGTCAAACAGCCTCAGAAGGGAGATGTGCAAAGAGAAAGCATTAGATCTGATAAGCACAGCTGTAGCTGCTCTAAGGAATCTTTTTACTAAAGTAATGTTCCAAATGATATTATATAGAACTGTGAGATCCCAGAAATTGCTATGTGTCAAGTACTCAGAGATGAAAGTGAGTTTTGGTTTCTGTTTCCTTTATATATTAGCATATAAAACACCTGGCACCTTTCATTCCAAGTAAAGCATATATTTAATATATGTAAAGCTCAATGAAAGTGTTTTTATCCCCTACAGAAAGATTGATTGGATTTTTTATGCACTGAACAGAACAATACGATTTGCAATATGCCTGGTGGTCTGTGGGAGCACTGGACTGAGCAAATGTTGGTGAGTGCACCCTCTTCCACCGTGGGCTTCCTACCTTTTTCCATTTTGCTCTACCTGGGAGGTCCTGTTGAATGACTGTGTATATAATACCAGGAGCATGGCTTGGTCATTACTCTCTCCTTCCTCACCAGAAAACAGAATGTCTTATCTAGTAGCTCTTTCTCATATACAGTTGCTTAATATGTGGTCGGATTTCAGATCGTGGGAAAAATCTGGCACTTCCTTTCTCCTCACCACACTGTTATAAAAGGAACAAACAAACAAATAGAAAAGAAAGCAAGCCTCTTAGCAAAAAAAAAATTAATATAACCCTACTAACCTCTTGCATTTGTATGGCATTCAGTTTTCTAAGAGTCTGTTATCTACATTTGTTTTGACTCCTCCCACTACCCCTCTAAAGTCTATTCCCCTCATTTGGCATCTGAAAACTCTGCAGTGCAAAAAAAAAAAAAAAAAAAAAAAAATCACATACCTGATGGCAATCAGATTAATAGTTATTACACCCAGGACCCAAATCAAAACACTCTTACTTTACATTCTGCAGTCTTTTCTCTGCAAGTAGGCAGTACCATAATGCCAAACAGAAGCGGGTGAGTCAAAGCCTAGAAAATCTATGCAATGCCAGCGAAGAGTGAAACATCCCACTGCATTTTTTTTCTTTTTCGAAATAAATTGGATATAAGCTTAAAAATTGATTTTTTTTTTTTTTTTTTTTTTTTTGAGACGGAGTCTCGCTCTGTCGCCCAGGCTGGAGTGCAGTGGCCGGATCTCAGCTCACTGCAAGTTCCGCCTCCCGGGTTCACGCCATTCTCCTGCCTCAGCCTCCCAAGTAGCTGGGACTACAGGCGCCCGCCAACTCACCCGGCTAGTTTTTTGTATTTTTTTAGTAGAGACGGGGTTTCACCATGTTAGCCAAGATGGTCTCAATCTCCTGACCTCGTGATCCGCCCGTCTCGGCCTCCCAAAGTGCTGGGATTACAGGCTTGAGCCACCGCGCCCGGCCAAAAATTGATTTTTTTTTAACTGAACTTTAATTATCATCTCTGACAAAGTCTTTCTCCATACAGGTTTCTAGTTTATTTCTGTCTAGTTATGTCAATACTTTTATAATTTATTTTGTAGTTTTACAGTTACACTTATACTACATCTTACAGTTATATGAATACTACCAATGCAAAGAACTGTCAAGTCATGTTGCTTATCCTTTCCTTTGCTTACACTAGACTTGAAATAAATGCTCTTAAACTGACTCATTCATTAAAATATATTTGGAATCCAAAATAATGTTAATATTATGTAATTGCTAAGTTCCTTGCCATGATTTATTAAGTCAATGTATAGACCTTGATGCATCAAAATTCTATTTCAATGAGTTTACTGGACTATAAAATGATTGTTTTGTTTTTCTCTGCCATTTAACCAACAATAATTTTTGCAGCGTTTTCCATGTAATTAAATGTGTCTGTAAAGCATTAATGCCCTCTAAAAATTAAACATCCATAAAATTGTTGATTTGACAGTAATATAAATGTGAGATAGGAGTTTGCTTAGATAGTTTGAGATGCAAAGCCTCTTTTGGAAAATATTAATAATTTGCCCCTGTGAGATTTTTAACTCTTAACCAAATACGAGCTAATTATTCTAGTTGAAATGGCATTCAGAGACTTCTATTTTGGCATAGCAATTCAAAAATTCTTGAGAAAAATATTATTCCATATGATTGTTTGTAAGAGCAAACCTATCTCCACTTGAAAATAATCATGAACTTATTCCAAGTGGAATTTCAAATGTGAACAATTATTAATTTGAACGAAGTTAAATATCTCAAGTAAGATTAACGCAAGGCTAAGCCAAAGGTTAGTATTATCACAGGAATCCAAACCAGACAAGATTTCTTAATTCCCTAAAGAGTTTTGTTTGTTCTTTTTTCAGGAAAACCAAGATTCCTTCTACGGTAGAGGGGAATGGGCACATCAATATGCTTTCACATACGTTCACCTGTATAATTACAGTTTACCAGACAAATTATTCCCCCCCCCGAAAAAAATCTAGTTACAATTGAGTAGAATATTGAAATATTTACATGGTTTTTATTAATATAGTACATGAGGGAGGACATAGTGTTTTCATCACGCTGACTTGACTTTAGATACCAGTTCTGCCATATTTAGTTTTTTGATTGTAAGCAAACAGTTTAAACTCTATTATAAAACTCTGCTTATCCTCACTTAAAATAAAAAATGTGGAAAGAGCTGCCTCACAGATTTTACAGACTTTTAGGATGGTCTGATAATCTGACAGTTCCTAACATACAATAAATGCCTGATAAATAGTTGCTGTTATTTTGCATATTGTTATTACATGAATGTATCTAGAATACTTGCTTATAATGTCCAAATTTATTAAGCAATTACATGATTACCACACCCATTGGACAGATTCTTTTTAGTCATTCATTTATTTAATAAGCATTTATTAAGTTTTTATTATATGTCAGCAAGGTACTGAGGATTCAGATGTAAATAAAACAAAATCTTTGCCTCAAGAAATTTGTGGCATTATTAGATCCATGAAAGCTCCTGTTTTTTGAAAATGTATTATATGAAAAGAATTACATTAAACATTTTGAAGACATTATATTATTTAATTATAGCTGTTGTCAAAGTTAGTATTTGAACCTCTATTACACTCTGACTTTTAAGCCCAGATTCTCAATTGGTACAAAGCACTACTATGAAAAAGAAAACACATTTTGTTACAGGGAGAAAAGTGTAATAACTAATTTGCTTAATAAAAAATATCCACTTTTATCCATTTTTAGCAGCATATTAATTTTAGCAGACAAAAAAGTGGATTTTATTTCTTTAATTTTTTCTTTTAAAAATAAAATTTTGGTCAAAATAAATTATTAAGGTCATTTGTAAATCTCATTACAAATCAGAAAGCTCTGTGTGTCTCTTTATTTGAAATTATGATGACACACGAATTTGTGAAGCGTTCCACATTTTTAACTCAAGGACCAATTACCTGCTGATGAGTGCAACAAGCTAAAAGAAGACATTTCCAAAATGAAGGAGCTCCTGGCTAGAAAAGACAGAGAAACAGGAGAAAACATTAGACAGGCAGCATCTTCTCTTCAGCAGGCATCATTGAAGCTCTTCGAAATGGCATACAAAAAGATGGCATCTGAGCGAGAAGGTTCTGAAAGTTCTGACACTGGGGAACGAAAGGAAGATCAAAAGGAGGAGAAACAGTAATAATAGCAGAACTTTTGAAGCCAAATTGGATAACATATGAAGCTTAGGAGGAAAGAGACTTCCTGAGCAGAAATGGGCAAACTTCAGTCTTTTTACTGTGCTTTTGCGGTATTCTATATATAATTTCCTTAATTTGTAAATTTAGTGACCATTAGGTAGTGATCATTTTATGGAAAGTGATTCTAACAGTATAAAGTTCACAATGGTCTATGTCCCTGGCCTGTCATTTTTCAGCTGCACATAAAAGGAGTAGGAAGAATTAATTGATCATGATAAAGATTTAACTATTACATGCTGAAGTGGCCATATTTTCAAGGGGTGAAACCATTTTGCACACAGCAATGAAGGTAGTCAGCCATAGACTTGGAATGAGATCACATATGGGGATGAGATCATCCTAGTACTGCTGTACTGGCCTGTGTGTACATGGGGTCCTTTAACTGAGGCCTTGCAAGGCAAGCTGCCATGTTTGTAGATGGGTCAGAGGAAGCTAGAACAATGGAAAACTAAACTATTTATGTTAGGTACAGCTATTAAAACAAGGTAGGAATGAGGCTAGGCCCACTTCCCTAAGGCAAGCTTTTCTAGCTACCTTCTGCCCTGTGTCTGGCACCTACATCCTTGATGATTGTTCTCTTTTATCCATTCTGCCTTTCTGTTTAAGATATGAAAAGCATCTAAAAAATTATGATTATTCTAAATGTTCATTGGGAAGGTAGAAATGTCAATGATTTCAAATTTAGAACTTTAGATCACCTTGGGGATTCTCAGTCATTATTGACATTTTATTTGTTAGTTTTGATCCACCAAAGATCCACTTAGTCAATGCTGAATGATAAATTCTTAATGAAACTGTTTTCGATATAAACAAAGTGTTTATGAAATAGAAGCATTTTTCAAGCTAACTGGTCTGCTTCAAATTTCTACATAATAGATTTATTGTCAATACAGAAAGATCCCCCTTTTGAATGTTCTTATTATCACCCATGAAAATGTATTTGATACTTTGGAAAATCTACTGTACCAAATACATTCAATAAGCTTTCCTAATTTCTACCAATAATATTAATTTATGTTTTTCTATTTATGACCCTACTAGGAGAAATCTATTGTATTCATAAATTTGTTTTATTGTTCTATAGATTTCAAACATTTCATTGAAGGAGATCAAGACAATTAAATACTGATGAAGAGTCCACCTAAACTTGCAAGTATATTCATATAGTTCATAGATTTGACATTTAAAAATTACTGTAAACTGGGTAATTACTGTAAAAGGCTTAAAACAATGAATGGGTATGCGACCAGGGTTTTGGATGATAGATGTCTGAAATCAACCTGGCAGAAGGGCCATGTTCCCTCTGAAGGCTCTACAGAGTAACCTTTACTACATGCTTCTTCCAGCTTCTGGTAGACCCAGGAGTTCCTTAGCTTGTGGCAACTTTACTCCGTTTTCTGCAGCTTTACATCATTTTGTCTCTGTGTCCACTCTCCTTCTTATAAGGGGTTAGAGTCATTACTTTGGGGTGCATGCTAAATCTAGTATATCGTTCATACTAATTACATCTACACATACTATTTTAAAATAAGTTCACATTCTGAAGTTCTAAGTTGACATGACTTTTGGAGGGATACTGTGCAACCCATTTGAATTCATAATTAGTAATTTATTAGAAATGGCAGAAGTTCTCTATTGAAAATGCAGTCATTGACATGCATTTATTAAGATAACAAACTTATTAAATGGGGCATATATAATGTAGAATCTATCTTTAAGTAAAGGATACCTTGAAATTTATTCTGCAGATTTATTACTACATGTAATAGATAAAATAGGTATGAAGTCCTAAATTCATGGATACATTTATAGTCTAATAGTCTAGTAAAGAATCTAAGCATCTAAGACCTAATTACACAAAAGTATTAATTATAAATGTAATAAGTGGAACAAGGCAGAAAAACAAGTACAATGAACACATATATGAAGTTCATTCTATCGGGTGGACTTGACTCAGTCTTAGAAATTGGATTCCTTGAGAGAGTAATATCTAAATTGAGATTAAAGATGACAGAATTAACTAATTGAAGAGAGGTTTTCTATGCTTTTATTATATTTTCTGAACAATCTGTAGTAAAAAATCAGTAATTCTAGTTTTCTGAGAAGCATGTTAATTATACCTTTTCCATCTATTCACTCTCATAGTATAACCTAATATCTGCAAAGGAGAAACAGATGTATTATCCGGTGAGTAAATCCAGCAAACTCACTTTTGCATTACATTTTAGTATTCAGATGCAGCTGAACAGAAACAGTGGGAAGTTTCAAGGTTAGAAAAGCCCTAATTTGCCCTATTAATTCTAGACTTCTAAACTCTTCTGAAAAATCGTATTTTGTGAAGGTGGACTTATAAGTAGAACTCTTCCAGTGTAGCACTAAGCTATAGCTCCTGGTAAAATTCAAAACACTCTCATTTGTACAGAAAAAAGTGTAAATACTATATTGTCCTAACATCATTGTCTGTAATCTACTCTGCATAATGGAGCTGCCCCTGAATTAAATATATACAAATATATATAAGTAAATAAATATATATTGTACCTATATCTTCAGTAAAGCTTTTATCACTTATAATGTACAGTAGAACTCCTAGAAGATTACTGCTTCTGCACTTTCTTCTGTTTCCTTGAATACCTTTGGTAATTCTTGGAAGATGGGGATATCCTGAAATTTAACAGAATCTCTACAATGCTGTTCCCAAGTTTTTTTTTTTTTTTTTTTTAAAGAAGGACTAAATTGAAAATCATGTTGACCGTAACATCCAGGGTAAATAACCATATTATAAATAAGTCAAAATTTCTAAGTAAAATTGTCCCATGTGGAAACATGTCTATTTCCTGATAATATAGTTGATCGCTTTCTATGAATCCTTTCTTCAGAATATGCTAGGAACCTAGAGAGAAAAGAGGGAATTTCATAAATAAGCCTCTGTAATAAACAAGCAAGTCCATAAGAGACAAAGAAGCTTAAAAGAGCAAGGTGACAATTTAATTTAATTTAATCTAATCTAATTTAATCAAATCTAATCATATTCATCTCTACTGTACCAAATAAGACTATCCTTTACCTAGAGACAGTTTGTACCTTTTTTTGGCCTCTTATCAATTAAATAGTCAATTGAAGCCCTGATTCCACTATGATTCAATCATAACACTTGATTAAAAAGACTCCAGAAAACTCCTTGTTGATTTAGGAGAGTTTTGCATACATCAGGTGGGAAATGCATGTCATTGAATGCATGATGATAGTGCTATCTTTCTACTTTCAGTATTGAAAACCAATTCAAAAAAGACACTTGATTATATCCTCCACAGCTCTTAACTGGAAAAATTTTACTCCTTTATTTTAGAGTATAACTCATTTGCCTGGAAATGAGTGTATGTTTGCTATATATATATCCTTACCAGAAGTATCTAAAAACCAAACTTTTTACCTGCAGATTGCAAAATTCATTTAAATTCTGAACACCAGATATACATTGGTAAGCTTGGCTCTAGAGGTACGTGAGTAAATTTGTCCTTTCTCCTAGAGCCATCTGTAACCTAGACAAAACAATTATGCAGAACATTTCCATACAATGTTAAAATTGCTATAAAAACATCTGATAATTTACCAGTTTCTCACTCTGTGGCTAGAACTTTTCTGAAATTTCTTTATGTACCAACTCATTTAATCCTAACAATAAACCTATGAGCTATATCTTGTCACTGCAAAAAGAGTTACATGACAAATTTAAGTCATTTTCCAAATGTCACAAAACTAAAAAGTAGGAAAACACAAGCTGTTTTGTGCTTTAGTCAAATCACTAATTAATATGTTCATAAATTGGTGGATATGAAAAAGTATTGTTTCTTCTATCTTCATTGTATATTCTCACTCCTTCCATCTTCTAAAAGACCTTGCTAGGGATTCTTTGTTTCTTTCACATAAAATTTCTTTTAATTGCATTCTTTCATTAATATTTAAATAGGCTCAAATCTCCTACCTTACAACAAACAATAGTAAATATAAGAATACATTAATGCCCTACCTCAGAATTTATTTTTCTTTAGTACAATCTCTTTTGAGGAAATTTGACATTATTATAGGGCTTCCATTATCATTATACAACAATAACTCCAAATTTATACCTTCGGTCCTTAACTCTTCACACCATGCTGCCACCATTCCTCACCTCCTAGGCCTCCTACTACAGGTAATGGCTTCTTCATCCATTCATTCTGTAAGTCAAAAGCCTGGAAGTCACCCTACCTTACAAACCTCTCTTCCATTCCCTCACAATGTCCTATAACTTCTACCTTCTAATTCTCAAGTATATCAACTTGTATCACATGATCCTAGATCATGTTATAATTTTTTTTTCTAACTGAAAAGAAATGCTCTAAAAAAAATCCCTTCTTACATTTTTGCTGTGCTATAATTTATTCTCCACTCTGTAACCAGGGTGATTATTTCAAAAGAGATATATAATAAGGACATTTTCCCAAAGAAATCTCTTTCAATAGCTTCAAATATTTCCTATGATAAAAATCCTTAGCCTGACCACAAAGATTTGAGTGGTCTGGTGCCTAACCACTGCCTGACCACACTGCAGGAGACTGGCCTGTCCATCTCTGCATGTCAGTCTCAATTCCCTTCCTCAGTTCCTTGCTCCTTCATATTAGAAACTATGGACCTGCTTCTCTCTCTATGCAGAATTTTCCCATATCGTACCCCAATTTCAACTTCGAATTGAGTTTCATTTCCTCAGAGAAACCATAACCTGAGCCCTCAGAGTAAATTAGATCCTTTTAACATCGTTTAGAAAGCCTATCTATGTTTCTTTTTATAATCCTGATCAGTTCTTTTGACACATTGATATTTACGATTATTATTGTGTGTCTCCTTAACTAGAAATGAAACTCTGTGAAGATAGCTAAAATGTCTTTTTTTAAATGCACATGTCCCTATCATTTGACATGTAAATTGCACTTGGTAGATACTTGATATATATTTGCTGTATAAATGAATAGAAAAAAAATGAAGTTAAAGATTTTTACTTTCCAGTGCTTTGATGGATTTTCCATCATAAATCTTACATATTATCAGTTTTCTTTCAGTTTAAAATAACTTTTTAGGAAGAATTATTATTTCTTTATCTAAAATGTTTACTTGGGGGGGTCTTAGAAAAAAAAGCTGTTCCAAAGTGTAAAATAGAACTCAGAAAAACTGAAGATAATTTTTCAAGGAATTTAGTCCATTATGCCTCCACTTTCTTGGCTTGAGAACAAAATTATTCTTACCTAAAACTCACTGGCACTAGGATTTAACGGGCATAACACATGTGACAGTCCTTCTCAGGAAATGAACACAAAGAAAATGAAAAAGAGTGATTGACAGAAACATAAATACAATAGAGCAGAGAATAAACTGGGAAAGCACATGTCTGGATTACTATCTGACACTAAAAGCTATTAAAGGTGACAATAGCTTCGTCATTTTCTACACTGTCTTTTATGCAAAACATACTCAAAGTGACCTCGAGTGACCTCTCGCCAAATGGCACAGCTTGGGGGTTTTCAGCGTGTGTTGGATTGACATTACATTTTACTCATTTTTGCACTGACAGTGGCAGAAGTATCTAATAACATAAAGACCAGAGAATGTGCCTGTATGATATTCAGGTCACTTCTTCCAGGTCCTTTCTGTTTTAGACAACTGTGATGTTGCCTGTGCAAAAGTAGGAATTGAGGACGAGAGGTGAGGTGATGAAGGAGGAGCTTCAGTACTTTTCTAGAACCAACTTCTTAGGCCTACGTTAAGTAAAAAGTCAATCAATAATCATCATGCAGGAAGTGAATATGGCTATTGCATTAGTCCGTTTTCACACTGTCGATAAAGACATACCGGAGACTGAGAAGAAAAAGAGGTTCAATTGGACTTACAGTCCCAATGGCTAGGGAGGCCTCAGAATCACCGTGGGAGGTAAAATGCACGTCTTGCATGTGGTGGCAAGAGAAAAATGAGGGAGAAGCAAAAGCAGAAAGCCCTGATTAACCCATCTGATCTTGTGAGGCCTGTTCACTATCAGGAGAATAACACAGGAGGGACCAGTCCCCATGATTCAGTCAAACCATGTCAATTATATAATACTTTTTGAACAATAGGTCATCCAGTCAAAGAAATTGAACACAAAGGAAAAGGGAACATGCAATTAAAATACTTTCTACAGTGCAGTCTTTCTCCTCCAACTCTATATTTTTCTTTAAGGTTTTTGGCTATAAATCCTGACCTTCCTGTTTGCAATGTGAAGTCAAGTTGCCCCAGTGATGGAGCTCTGCCAGTTATGGGACTTTCAATCCTGTTCATGCTGTTGTGCCTTCTTTTACTACTAATACTGCTAGGGCTTGTCCATTTTCAGAAGGAGATAAATGCACACAATTATTCAAAATTAGTGCGTTCTATAATGCCACATAGCTTTGAGGAACCAATGGTCAGAGTCATATAAAGCTTTAATATAAATATATCCTCAGGGCTAAAAATTGACTAAAACTATTACAGACTTTTAGATCTACCTTCTTCCCAGCCATAAGACAAAAAAAATTCAAATGACTATAAGAAAGGGCTGACCCCATAGTCATTGCTTTCTAAAGATGGAAAATCAAGGTCATTTTTGGAGTTTTCTGGTTCTTTATCACAATAGTTTTTACCCTGGCCAACATGGTGCAACCCTGTCTCTACTAAAAAAAAAAATACAAAAATTAGCCAGACATGATGGCGGGCACCTGTAATCCCAGCTACTTGAGAGGCTGAGGCAGGAGAATCACTTGAACCCGAGAGGTGAGTTTGCAGTGAGCCAAGATCACGCGACTGCACTCCAGCCTGGGAGACAGAATGAGACTCTGTCTCAATAATAATAGTAACAATAATAATGAACTGGACAACAACATGATCAAACTGATAAACAAAGACATCTTTAAGACTCTTATGAATGAAATCTTTTGAGTCCATATGTTATTAAAAGTGTTCCTACCTACTTAATGCAAATAAGAAAATATAAAATGAGAATTAAATGCATCTAAATAAATTAGGTTAAAATGATGGAAACACTCTTATTAAAAGTTCACTGAATAAGCAGGAACACCGGGAATGGGAAACGTAGTTTGAGTCACAGGGTATTACTATGTCATAGGCATAAGCAATAATACCTAAGTGGTATTACTAGTCAGGGGAAAGTAAGGAAAAAAGTGTTTCTGGCCATTTCAATTAAGCATAAAAGCTGCTGAATATATAAAGTGCAAAAACACTCTAGCAGCCGAAAGAGAGAATAACTGAACAAGAGAATGACCTAATCTCTATTGTGAATGCATTACCAATGTGATTTGCAGAAGGTTAGAGAAACAAAGGGATACACAAAGTGGGAACAATGCCTGTGGGATCAGCAGAAAAAATCAATAACAATTTGGTGTGTGTACTATGGGAGAAAACATCTCTCCGTTGTGTTATTAAAATGGGAATAGGTTAAACTGGAGACCCAGGACTTTGTTTAGGTGTGATAGATGGCATGCTCTCAGTAAGTTTATTTGGTTTCTAAGATTAAACTCGTCTGCAGTTCTTGGGAAGAGAGAATGGAGTGGTTGAGCTTTTATGGAGTTCTTAAGACTTCCTTTTTTAGGGCAGTTTTTTTTTCTTAAATACTTACTGTAATATTATCAAATATGAAATCTAATTTAAAACACACATTTGACTTATGACAGTAAAAATTAACATAGAACAGTTTATGTGCATTAAGATTTGAAAAAATGAATCCGTAGCCCTCACAAAAGCAGATAGCTACATTATATTCACTGTGTCACAGGAATGAGGTGCTAGATTGTCAAAACAATAAGACAAATCAATATAATTAATTGGATGTTATAGTGAAACAAGAAAGTAAAACAATCAGCATCTTAAATGGAATAAATCAGGTAGGATACAGTTCCAGAGCCATTGAGAGGAAATATATTATGATTCCTTGTCATCTATAAATCGCCAGACGAAAGAGAATGGGAAGCACAGAAAACATTTTATATTTCCACTCTAGCCTGGTTTTCACCCTTTATATCAGGACATTCAAATGGGTATTTACGTATAATCACCTTATTATACTGTGAGAAGACAGTATTATATAAACCGGTAAATTCTTGTTTTCTTCAAAAACCACACTGTCATATAATTGTTGTATATATTGTAAGTCGAGGACAAGATAAGCTGGTTTTCCATGAATAATTCAGTTTTATTAATTCATCTGTATAAAAGAGAGTAAATTACCTAACATGTACAAGTTAATATGACGGAACACCTTTATATTATTTAACATTCAATTTATATTTTATTGCCACAAAATGCATTCTGAAAATAAAACATGGTCCTGTACAAAGCAATGTCACTGTAACATAAGCATTTCCATAGAGGTATCGATATGTTATTAAAAAACAAATAATAGAGGAGGCTTTGTTTTCAAGACTGGGGTAAAATCTTGTATCTTGAGTTTGTTCATTTAATTTTTTTACTAAGTTTATTTATTCAGTAAAGTTATATTTATTGGAATACTACTCTGTACTAAACATAGTATTCAGCCTGTACTTGAACATATAAAACTGAAGTTCAGGAAAGATGTCTTGGTTGGGAATACAGATTTCAAAGTTATTAGCCTATAGATTCTAATTGAAACCATGGGAAAAGATAGGGTGATCTAGAAAGAGTAGGCAGAATAAGGGTAAAGAAGCAGTTTAGTAGTGAAACATTGTAGAACACTTACATTTTGGGGTCTAGAAAAAGAAGATTCCATAGGTGTTATGAGAAATCACAAGAAGGTGGAAAATAAGTAGAATGATTGCTATGGGAACTGAGTATCCAGTGAGTATGAACAAAACAATTTGTGGAAGCATCAGTCTGTAAGGATGCATGATTTTCTCTAGCAACTTTTAGCATTATGAGGAGTGGAGGTAGATGGCTTGATTGAGCAAATTATAAGGGTTTTTATAATGCTTTTGCCAAAAACCAAATAAATGAGGAAGCAAAAGCAATCCAAACAATCAAATCAAACATGGAAACTGAAAATAAAATGTTGATATGATTCACCACTGATGCTGGAGTTCACAGGAAATAAATGGAAACAATGGGAATAGGAGAAAAGCGAGTGAGAAATTGAATCTCCAAAGACATGATAAAGATAAAATACTATATAGTAAAAGTAATGAAGTAAAAATCTGAAATGAATGGACACTGTGATTAGCAATTAGTATTTGGAACTTATTTTCTTAGAGGTAATAAAATTATAAGTGATGATAAAATCCAGACTGTGGTCATGGGAAAGGGTGTCTAAAGTAGAGTGGAAGTTGAAAGAACTGGGATCCAAGAAGTCAAACATCTGTGAAAACAAGGTGCCTAGTGGGCTAGCCACATATTCTTTATAGTCATTATGGAGGCTGTTAGCATTTGGAATAAAAGGAAATACTTTCAGCCATGTTCCAAAGGGCGGCAGCAGAAAATACTATAAAAGGATAATAAAAGATAATAAGCAACACTTCAAAAACAGGACAGCTTTCCCAGGAGTTCAACAGCAATGATCAGGAATTAGCAATGAGAATTTCAAAAAATGCAGATTCCGTCTATGTAAATAAACTGTGAACACCAGTTTGAAAATAAAATGTGCACACCAAACCGTACTCACCAGTTTGTCCTCCACCGTAAATGGAGTGAAAATGAATGAAGGTTATCCTCTACAGGACAAACTGGTGTGCGCAGGACAGTATCAGACTGCAGTTGAGTCCAAATACTGGCAAACATATTTGAATGAAAATTTAAGCATGTAGTTAAAGGACTGGTCTGACATGAAAAAGGCATCAGTGGGGAGGAAATGCAGAGTAAGTTAGGGATAAGACATACGTGGAAAGTTGGCCAACTTACCTAAATTTTACATGTAGCTAAGAATGGAATATTTGATGGATGAATAGCATTATTGATAAGTTGTAGCAACAATCAGGCTGGAAAAGGTAGCAAAGTCCAAACAGTGAAATTTAATTGATTACTTATATAAGTTTTTGTATTAGCATTGAAAAATTTGGAGAGAAATTAAACATTTTGCTCAACTATAATCAGATTTATTATAATCTGTATAATTATAATTAGTATAATCAGTTTTGGTTTAAAATGTTTTTCCAACCTCGGTGAGAATAGATTGGGGGCAAATTATACTTGAGGAAGGGAGAACAATTAGGATGTTATCGTAGCTAACCAAAGGAAGGATGATGATAGACATATTTACCATCTCTGAGTGGGATAAAGAAAAGTGTATCAGTGTAAGTACTTCAGGGTGATTACTTAACAGAGTTGTCATGTCAAACTCATCTGAGTAGTTGTCAAAAACAACAACAAAAAATGATGGTATGTGAAGAATATTGATATAAATGGCACCAATGCAAAGTTTGCTTTAAAGTAAGTTACATTGGTTTTATCTATGTGTCACCGTTCTCAGCCACCTCAGCTACCCTGCTGTGTCACAGTCTGGAAACCTAAAAACTATCTTCCAGAATCCTTTGACCACAGAGCTCTAGATTATACTGCAACCGTGAAAGTAATGGTTTATAACATAAAGCCAGAAGGGAACAACAAGCATTTCCCTTTCCTTAGAGGTTTAAAGGAAGTGAGTGGAAAGGCTACATATCTGAAATCTCATCAGTTTCCTGGAAAACTCCTTTGATTCTCAAGCTTTCATACTCCAAGAGTCTAAGATCATCGACAACAATTTCTTGCAGTGCTTGCACTTCCTAATTGCATGAAATACAGGAGGGCCTGTCCCTGGCCTGTGTTCTACCAGCCGTTTAGATATGTGTATCTAATTCCCTGTATTAAATATGTTACCACTGAGATATCTAGAGTGATTTCTGTGTCTTCCAGCCAAACTTGACTGATGTAGAATTTTGTAACAGAAATGATTCCGAGGTGGGAAATAAATTGGTGATCTAACTGGTTTCACTTGAAAACAGTAATAACACCATCGCTAATATGAAAGGGATATTAGTAGCCCCCAGCATGTCTGTAGTTGGCCAGGAAAGAAATGTTTCTTAAGGGTATGGCATTGGGAGACCACGATGGTTATTGAGATAGAACTTAGTGGAAACAAGGCCTGTAAGTACTATGGGATGGCTACTCTGACCATGGTTAACTTATGAATAAAGTTACAAATTTAAGACTTTAAAATTTTGACTGAAAATAAGCTAAAAAAACAAATGTTTCTATTTGTGCTTCCAATGACTATCTACTCAATGTTAAAAATAAGACAAAAGCTAGCCTTTTGGGGTCCAAAATTACAGTTAGTTGATATCCACAAATTCTGTAGAGCTATTATGTGATACTTAGAGCATAACTTGTGGCAAAAAAGTGATTCACAAATTTGGAATGGTGATAACTAGTGAATTCTGGTGATTCTGAATACTTGTGGCCTTTAAATTTCAGTCTTTCTTTCCTGTCAGCAGAATTATCTTTCTGAGATTAGCTTCTTCTCGTTGGAAGACCCTGTGGTGAGATAATTACCTTTTAAATGGTTTCTGATTCTAATCAACACCCATCTCCACCAAATGTCAGAACCTATACACTCATAAACAAAAGTCAAATCCCAGTTTATTAAAAAAAAAAAACAAAAACAGATTTCCCTCCAATTTACTCTATAAGTAGAGAGCTTATAAACTAAAATAATTGTAATAATTTGGCCAATTTATATCAAAAGAAAATTAGAGAATATGTGAAGAAATTGATTTTGAAGGAGTTATACCAGGCAAGAAGCAGCATAGCAATAAAATGCAGGGATGTTGATAAATAAGGGATACCACTTGTCCACAGTGTTAAAGTTTATCATGCTGATTGGATCAGGTATGGAAGATGTAACAAGTGCCCTGCCCATTTTTTGAGGAAACATACTTACCATCACAAAAATTCCAAATATAGGTCATGTCACACTGATGATGTTTTCGGTCATCTAAGGCTTGTCAAAATGTCCCTTTAAAAATAAATGACAACTTACTGCACTTACACCCTATGCCACTAAAAGAGAGACAAGACTCTTGTACTAGTCTGTTTTCACCCTGCTACAAAAAACTCTCTGAGACTGGGTAATTTATGAAGAAAAGAGGTTTAACTGATTCACAGTTCTTCAGGTTTAACAGGAAGCATGATCGGGAGACCTCAAGAAACTTACAATCATGGCAGAAGGTGAAGGGGAAGCAAGTACCTTCTTCACATGGAGTTAGGAGAGAGAGACTGAAGGGGGAAGTGCCACACGCTTTTAAACCATCAGGTCTTGTGAGAACTCACTCACTATCACACGAATCATATTCTGTTGTAACACTATAGAACTTTTTTGACCTTCAGTTAATACTTCTTGCTTGCTCTGCAGTTATTTAAGTTTTTGGTTTAGACAAAGACTAGGGCAATTCCACTCCCATGATCAAATCACCTCCCACCAGATCCCTCCCTCCACATGAGGGGATTACAATTCCACATGAGATTTGGGTGGGGACATAGAGCCAAACCATATCAACTCTTGTTGAGCCTCCTGGGATTCTGGAGCCAACACATTTCACACTTGAGCATGCATGCTACTTCTAACCATTTACCACAAAGTCCATAACCATAGAATCTGAGTGATGATCAGAGTATGTAAATATTCTGCAGACAGTAGAGACTTCAGCAAAAGATGCTCAGCCAATTTAAACTTGTCAAACAGAAGATGCAATGAGGCTCAAAGTGTTTATCATCAATCAAGATGCAATATTCAATCACCATTTGTTTGAAGAAAAGCCATCCTCTCTTTCACAAACAACTATTTTCACTTTAACAAACTCTTGGCTTGCTATGCTATTTGTACATATTAACTAACATTATATTCTTCTCTTCTTCCCACATTATTTTATATGGGGCATTGTATAATACTTTTTACTTAGAGTTCTCATTTTTTCTTTAAGTTTCAGAATGTAAAAGTAGTTGGTTATTGAACTGGAAGTATAATAATTAATAAATATTGCACAGAGATGGTTATAGAGTTTGATGAGAGTCTGTATCTCTTCTTTTTAGGGGTGCACATATCTGCCCTTGTATAAGACTGTTAGACTCCCCAAAAAATGACAACAAATCTAACATCATGTTAGATGGTGTCTTAGTCGGCTTGGGCTTTTATAATAAGATAGCATAAACTTTGTAACTCCCAATTGCCCACCTCTAAATACCATTACTTTGAGGATTAAATTTCAATATAGGAATTTTTGGGGGGCCCAAACATTCAGACCATGGCATAGCACTACCTGCTATTGCTTTTATCATTATTTTAAGAGTTTAGGTATAAAAGAAATATTTCTTAAATGTCAGGAATCCAAGGATAAGAACTGAATCATATATGGTTTGTGGATATTTAACACTATCCCTATCATTAAAAACTCTCCTTGTATAGCACACATTAGATATACTAAACACTACAATTTTTAGATCCTTGTCATCAAAATTTCAGTTTAGATTTTGATAATAATAGGCATTTGTATGAAATTACATAGGAAGAAAACAGAAGTAATTTTTTTCTCTTCCAACAGTGGCTGATGTATGTGTAGTCAGACAATAGAGCAACTTTCAGAGACACCTTGGGTATTTTCTTCGTGTCACCTTGTTCAGTTCAGCAGAGAGCTGAGCTCATAGACAGTCTGTACTTTCTCAATCCCTAAAACCAGCGGTGGTTCCCTCTGACCTTTACTCACCCGGCCTTTCCAGTGGTTTTACAAGAATCTATTTTCCTGTGTTAAAGTTTATCTACCAAGATATTTAGATTCCCAACTAAATTCTTACTCACATAATGTAGTAATATGGAAGTAAAATGGAAACACAAATTAATCTTAACCAAGAAGGAAATAGGTGAATTTTAGCCTAGAAATTGTGATACTTCTGACCTAATATTTAATAATTATGATTTACTATTCTCATTCAATAAAAACACAGAACAAGTGTATCATATAGTCACATTTTTGTTTTTGCTAACTCTACATTCTGATATTAAATGAAATGCTATTAAGCCAGGTAGACAAATAAGAAACAAACTGTTTTTGAGCAACTGCTGTAAACACTTTAAAACCATAATGATCAGGCACCAATTAAGGGATATACAATAATTATCACAAATCATTCACAACAAACTTTCTGAAACTCAGTTTTCTTATAAGTGAAATAAAAGTAAAATACCTCAGAGAGGGGTAGATAGAAATAAGTGAAAGAGTATATGTTAACATTGTTAACAGTAATTTGTGGTTCAATTGTTAGTTACCATCTTTGTTAGTACTATAGTGTTGATTTATAATACCTTTCAAAGATTTTAATCATTATTTAAACAGATGTGTCTTATTTTCTAGTGACTACTGCAAATCTGCCATAGTTAAAAGAAAAATGAGGAAAACTTGTTTAGCAGTCTTTCTGAGAAGAGTCTGATTAAAGAAATTCTACTAGTTCCACTGTTGGCAAATAAGAGGTATTTGTATTGACAATGTATTCTGTATTTGTTTCGCACCGGTTAACAATCCAGCACAACCACTACGAGATGTCAATGATGGTTCCTCTGGTCTCATATTTTCTCCACCTGATTCTCATAAAGGCTGGCCAAATGGACCAGTCAAATATGACTGGAGAGAAAACTAATTTTACTAAATGTACTCACATTACATTCATGACCACTCATCTCAAATGGGTCCTGGATGTTGCTGAACTTTCCTATTACATTTCTCTAATCTACTTATTCTCTTCATTGGCTTTCTACACTTTCTCCTCTCTTGAAATTTTGCCACCATCTCCTTTATTCTTGAAAGCTTAGATTCTATTTACCTTTAAAATAATAAAAACGAGTCTGCTGTAATAGCCTCGATTCTTATCTACCTGTTTTTCACACTATCTGCAGTTGCAATTTTAACACTGTTGGTGCAAGTATTGCCCTTCTTGTCCCTCCACCCCCAACCGCTGAACTGGAAGCTCCTGGAGGCGTGAACCCTTTCTCACTGTGGCCACTCCAGCATTTAGCTCACAGCGTCTGCTCTCTGTGCAGGTAGGTGTTCAGTAAACATTTATTGAAAACAAACGACTAAAAAAGGAGCTTCAAGTCAGTGCTTTAAAAGTTAAGAAAAGTCAGTTAAGAGAATAAATAGTAAAAAGAAAATTTAAAAAAGAAAAACCAAAAGAGTAAAAATAGAATCTGAGAATTCCCACTGGCTCTCACCACATCTGTACTTCTATGGGAGGCCCCCCTAATCTCTGTACCAAAACTATATCATTTGACCTCAGTGACTGGAATCCAGTAATTTTACTTTTAATTCTATAAAAGTTAATTTATCTTTCCTTATTGGATCACTTATATCAGTATGCAAACATGCTGTTTTTCTTCCATGGTTATAAAACACTTCCAATTCCAATTCCATCTAAAGTTAGCCACACCATTTCTTTAATCCTCAGTAAACTCTTGAGGAGATTGATAATGCCAGCTATCATCAAGTTCCCTCTTCTCCTTCTGTGCTTCCAGTATAGGTGCAGTGGCTCATGCCTGTAAACCGAGCACTTTGGGAGGCTGAAGCAGGAGGATCACTTGGGCCCACGAGTTTGAGACCAGTTTGGGCAACATGACAAAACCCCATCTCAACAACAACAACAACAAATATTAGTCAGGAGTGGAGTGGTGGCAAAAACCCGCAGTCCCAGCTACTTGGGAGGCTGAGATGGAAGGATTACTTGAACCCAGGAGGCAGAGGTTTCAGTGAGCCATGATTGTACCACTGCACTCCTGCAAGACTCTGTCTCAAAATAAATAAATAAATAAATAAATAAAACTTTTTCCATGAATATTCACCTTCAACCACTCCATCAAAAGGCATTTTGCCACATCACCAATGTCTTCACTTTGTTAAATCCAAGGATTAATTCTCAGTTCTCATCAATTTAGATAGCTTGGCCAGTCCTTCATTCTACAACCCATTACTTGGTTTCTAGGTCCTCTTCCTCCACCAGGTTTCTTCCTACCATATCCACCCTTTTTTTTTTTTTTTTTGTAGTTTCATTCTTATTTTGCTGACTTCTTAATATTAAACCTTAGTCTTAGACCCTGTATTAGTTTTCTAGAGCTGTTCTAATGTTCTAACAAAGTACCACAAGCTAGGTTACTAAAACAACAGAAATTTATTATCTCACAGTTCAAGAAGCTAGAATCTCAAAATCAAGGTATTGACTGGGTTTGTTCCTTCTGGAAACTGTGAAGGAAAATTGGTTTGCTGGCAATCTCTGCTGCTCCTAATCTCTACCTTTCTGTTCACATGGCATTCTCCCTGTATCATGTCTGTGTCCAGCTGTCCACTTTTTATAATTATACCAATCATATTGGACTATGACCCACCCTATCCCAGTATTACTTCACCTTGATTAATTATGTCTACACTGAATCCATTTCTAATTAAAGTCATAGTCTGAAATACTAGGGGTTAATAGTTTAACATGTATTGGGGGAACATAATTCAACACATAACAAACCGTATCTCTTCCCTTCCCTAACACATGCCGCTGTGTATCTCATCTGGATTTATAGTTTTATATTATGTCTATACACTGAAGGTGCCCACATTTATGCTCTGGACTAGACTTCTTCCCTGTATTCCAGATTTGAATATTTTCTTAGTCCATTTGTGTTGCTATAAAGGAGTAGCTGAGACTGGGTAATTGATATGTAAAATAAGTTTATTTGGCTCACAATTTTGCAAGCTGTACACGAAGCACAATGCCCATATGTGTGTCTGGTGAGGGCCTGAGGAAGCCTATAATCATGGTGGAAGGGGAGCCAGCATGTCACATGGTGAGAGAGGGAGCAAAAGAATGAGGGAGGAAACGCCAGGCTCTTTAAAACAACCAGAAGCTGGGTATGGTGGCTCACACCTGTAACCCCAGCACTTTGGAAGGCCAAGGTGGGGGGACCACTTGAAGTCAGGAGTTCAATACCACCCTAGACAACATGATGAAACCCCCTCACTACTAAAAATACAAAAATTAGCTGGTTGTAGTGGTGCATGCCTGTAACCCAGGCTACTCTGGAGGCTGAGGCAGGAGAATCACTTGAAACTGGGAGGCAGAGGTTGCAGTGAGCTCAGATGGTGCCACTGCACTCCAGCCTGGGCAGCAAAGCGGGACTCCATCTCAAATAAATAAATAAATAAATAAATAAATAAATAAATAAATAAATAAATTTTAAAAAATAGCCATGACTCCTTGCAGGGAGGGTACCAAGCCATGATACAAACACCTCCCTCCAGTCTCCACTTCCAACACTGAGGATTGCATTTCATCAGGAGATTTGGAGGAGAAAAACATCCAAATCATATGATATATCCAAATATATCTTCAATATTTCTACTTTGGTGTATAACTGAAAGTCAAACAAGCAAACAGTCTTGTAAAATGAACTCTCGTGTAATCCTAAGCATGGACAATGACATAAACGTAATAAGCACCACAAATACGCCCTACACATCACTATACCCTCCCTCCCCCAGGGGTAACCAACAGTCTTTAACACCATTCATCGTCTGCTTCTTAAACTAAGCACACCTAAAAAATATAGCTTAATATTCCTGTTTTTGAATTGTATCTAGATGAAATTATACACGATTTATTCTACTGTGCCTCAGTTCTTTGGTTCAAGATTGTACATGTAAGATTTGTTCATGTTGTTACTTTTCATTGTGTTTCATTCATTGCTAGAATAGTGCTTCATAGAAAGAATATCTCATATTTTTTTATTCATAATATTATGGTAAACATTGGGGCTGTCTTCATTTCTTTTTTATTGTAAACATTAATGTTACAGGCATTTTTGAGCATGTATCTCTGTGCAAAAAAGCATGAATTTCTATGGGCTATATGCATAGGAATACAATTACAGTGCCATAGGTATGTACATCTGTACATTCACTCAACACTACTGCTTTAATTTGGATATCTGAGCCTCCAAACCTCATGCTGAAATTCGATCCCCAGTGTTGGAAGGGGGGTCTAATGGGGACAGATCCTTCATAAATGGTGATAATGTGTTTGTTCTCACTCTGTTAGTTTCCATAAGATCTGGTTGTTAAAAAGAACCCAGCACCTCCCTCCCCTCACTGTCTTGTTTCCTTTCTCACCACGTGATCCCCTTCATGTTCTGTCTCAAATGGAAGCTTCCTGAGGCCCTCATCAGAAGTAGATGTTGCCACCATGTTTCTTTTTTTGACTCACAGTCTCGCTCTGTCACCTAGGCTGGAGTGCAGTGGCACTATCTCCGCTCACTGCAACCTCTGCCTCCTGGATTCAAGTGATTCTCTTGCCTCAGTCTCATGAGTAGCTGGGATTACAGGCACACACCACCATGCCCGGCTGATTTTTTATATTTTTAGTAGAGACTGGGTATCACCATGTTAGCCAGGATGGTCTTGATCTCCTGACCTGGTGATCTGCCCCCCTCGGCCTCCCAAGCCACCATGCTTCTTGTACAGCCTGAGGAACTGTAGGACAAATAAACCTCTTTTCTTTATAAAGCCTCAAGTATTCCTTTACAGAAACATTAAATGAAATAAGACAACCACAAAATACTCTTCAAAGTTATTTTATTAAAATTTGGTCAAGAAAACTGAAGCCACTCTCTATATTCCACATATTAAAGGGTGATATCCTAAAAACTGCTTTTTTTGGTATCAACAGTAGAAATAATGAGGAAACTAAAATATCTACTCAACCACCCACCCCCATCGAACCCTCATGATAAGTGAGTTCAGCAAAATCCAGGATATCAAATATCAACAAGACAAAACTTTTTAGCAAAATAATATAAGAAAAGACTTAAAACTTAACAATGAATAATGGAGACATTAAATATTTGGTAGATAAAACAACTCCAGAAAAAAACTTACCTTCAGGCAGAAAAAACTCAACAAAGCATGACCATGCAGTATGATATATTTATTGCATTAATGTCACTAAGAATGACCTGTCTCTTTCCATGACCTTTGATTTCTACGTTTGTGGTCACCTCCCATTCTGGCTCTGAGCTTAGCTGTGTGATGTTCTTTAACCAATCAGATGTTTAAAATATATTAGCAAAGGTTTGATTAAAAGTCTTGCATGCATTTCTAATTGCTGTATCACCCTCTTGCTTCTGCTAGGAGAACAAGCTTGTGATGCTGTAGAAGAAAGAGAGATCACCTGGGCAAATATAAGACATTTTAGATGATCCATAATAGAACTGCTAACCTCTGGTCTGCCTGCCAGCTCCACCAAGACACAAGAGCAAACCCAGGTCAGATTACTTCAACCGGGCCCACGTAACAAAGCTAAGTTGCCGATTCAGGGATGTGTTTTAAAGCACTAAGTTTTGAAACGGTTTGTTATATTGTATTTTTGTTGGAATAAAGGACTAATGCAATCACCATGAAAACGAAATGCAAAATCTCAGAGAAGAGATTATGAAATAAAAGTAAGTTGTGGAACAGAAAGGCAGAAAATCAATTGGAAAAGAAATAACAAAAATTATTTCATAAAAAAGACTTAATTGTGAGGTACACAAAGAAGATTATATATGACAAAAAGCATAATAAGAGAAATGCTAAATAGCTATGAGAAAATGAAACAAGGATATAAACAAATTAAGAAGAGGTCTAAAAAATGAAAGAGAGAAAATTATCAAAATGGTAGAAAGGTGTAGGATCTTAATACATATATATATATACACACATATACATACTTAAATTTCTGGAATCTAAAAAATAATAGCTTAAAAATATTTTCAAATTGCTTTTATGTTTATGAGTTCCCTACATTTTCCAGGTGTGATTTTTTTAAATTATTGAACTCTCTGATTATGAAGCTTTATATCCTTCATAAATCCTAGGGAAAATGTCATTTACTGCTTCTATAAATACTGCCCTCACCTATTGATGCAGGGTTTTTTGCTCCTTAACTCAGCTAAATCTGAGTTCCTGTCTCAGAACCAGTGAAAATTAGGCACACAGACACATTGAAGGGTGAGGAGGACAGAATTTATTAAGTGAAAGGAAAGCTCTCAGCAAAGAGAGAGGTCCTGCGTCCAGGTTACCACCTCACCATTGAAGTACCAGGACTTCCACACAGGAGCTGAAGAGCCAGGCTCCTCCCCAGCAAAAGACACAAATTCCTGGTGACTACACCTGATTCCCCCAGGGTGCATGTGGGCCCTTAGTCTGAGTCACTCCACATGAATTTATTTCCCTTACTGTGCATGTGTTAAGGCACAGAATTGTTCACTGTGGGCATGCTTAGGCAAGCCCTCTGTGCCAAATGATCGGGGTGGGTGAGAAGCCCTCTAGGAACCCTTCCCCATCTGCCTAGGCATGTGGCTTTTGCCTGCCTCTATCATTATAACTTCTTTATTTCTGGAACTCATCTTGCATATGTGATAGACGTTCTCATTTTGTCCCTCATGACTTTTACGTTTCCCTTATATTTTCTATCTCTTTCTTCCCTGTACAGTAATTTCTTCATATATGCTTTCCACTCTACTAAGTTTTTTTGTTTTGTCTTGTTTCTTCAGCTATTTCCAAAACTCTTTTAAAAATACTCATAGATTACTGGGAAATGACAGAGTAGGGAACTGCAAAAGGCCATCCACCATAGAAACAATGTCAAACTGACCAAAACTTACCACGACTCAAGGGTTGAGAACGATTAAGTGAACTCTTAGTTAAGGAAGAGGTAATGAAACATGGTAGGAGAGAGTTCTGTGGCATTTTAACCTCCCCCTTTCTCATTACCTCCTTCAGTTTCGTTGGTGGTTTTGAAGAGCACAGTCATGTTCCTTCTGTGGGTCCCTGATTGCAAAGGGAGCCCAGCAGACTTTGTTTTTAAAGAATTATGGTTGTCATCTTTGACTAATTAGAAATACCGTAATTAGAAATACCACTAGAGCTTTAAATTCTAAATTTTTAAATTACTTTTCATTTCTAAAATTTATATGTGAACATTTTTCAACTGTGAATAATCAATTTTATATAGTCTTTTTACTTTGCATATTTTGGATTCCTTACTTTCTTTTTTACAATATTAAACACACATTTTAAAAAATTTTACAGATAATTCCTATACCTAAAATCTTTTTAATTTGATTTGGCAGTGTATTACATCAACTATTATTTATAATGCCTTGCTTTTTCATTTGCTTTGTGATTGTTTTTATTGTGAATTCATGTTTGCAGAAAAAACCCTGCATTTCTGGGAAATCTATGTGACTAGTACTGAAAGTTTGTTCCTTCAGAGAGTATTTGCATATGTTTCTCTTTGGTACCTAGAACATGTGTAATGCATGTTAACTTCATGGGATGATTTTAAGCCATACTCTTCCTCTTGGGGTTTTCAGACCACACAGGTAACATGAAATTGGCCACAAAACCATGTGAGCACAGCTCATGGTTATGAATTCTGAAATCCAAAGCTACAACAGATAAGCTTTCAAACAATCTGTCTTTGCAGATGATTACTTTTCTGTTTTATTTATATTTCTAGGTCCACTCTTTCCCTGAGATTGTTACCCTCATATCCCAGCTTTATTTGTGGTCTCTGATCTGATCTTTCACTTTGTGTGGGCCCTAGGCACACATATGTTATTAAAATCAAAGCTCTATATTAAGGGCTTTACAAGTTTTCCCAGGGAAGTGAGGGACTTTATTTCACTTGTTACTGTAGATTTATGCTTTCAATTTACTTTCTGCCTCTAAAGATCACTTTTACTTTATTGCTAGCTCAGACATGAATTTTAAAATCTTCTTTTAAAAATTGTATACAATTTTTTTGGCATTTTAGAGTAGGAAGATTTAGGATATCCATTTTGCTGAGTGCTAGAGATCATATACTCTTATATTGTTTTTGTCCAGAGATAGAGAAAAAACTCAAGAACTAACAGTTTTCATTGTCCAAATTAGCTGATGATGAAACAAATCCACCAACTCTCCTTGTCAATCTATGTGTGGTGATTATTAGCGATTTCAAGAAATATTTCCAGCTCTTTAATTTTACACCTGAGTGTAAACCGAAACGTATCTGAGATAGGTCCCAATCAGTTTAGAAGTTTATTTTGTCAAGGTTAAGGCCATGTCCATAACACAGCCTCAGAAGGTCCTGAGAACATGTGGGCAAAGTGGTCATAAGACATCAGTCAATACATGTAATAGGCAAAATGGTTTGGAAGATGGGACAACTCAAAGGGGAGTGGTCACACAGGGAAGCTGTCAGGTCATAGGTGGATTCAAAAATTTTCTGATTGGCAATTGGTTGAAAGAGTTTATCTAAAGACTTGAGATCAGCAGAGGAAGTGTCTGGGTTAGGATAAAGCATTGTGGAGTTCAAAGATTTTATTATGAAGTTGAAACCTTCACGTAGCAGGCTTCAGAGAAAATAGATTGTAAATGTTTCTTCTCAGACTTAAAAAGGTGCCACACTCTTAGTTCTCTCCTGGATAAGGACAAAGGGAAAATCTACAGAATTTGCAGGGATTTTCAGGGCCATTTCAGAGTATTTAAAATAAATATATTTTGGGGTAAAACACTTGATTTTAGGGCCTGCCATCTGTCATTTATCTTATTTCTACAAAGAGTCTGCCTTGTCAGTCTTAAGGTCTCTATTTTAATGTTAAATACTGGTCAGCCTAGCCTGAATTTCAAAGGGAGGAGGGTATAATGAGATTTGTCCAACCTCAACTTTCCATCATGGCCTGAACTAGTCTTTCAGGTTAATTTAGTAATGAACTTGCCCAAGAGTAGAGGCAGGTGAGTGAGGGGGCTTAGAATTGTTTTTCCGTTTGTACAGGGTAGAATTGCTTTCCATCATCTTGAAGTTACAGTTAGCCATGTAGCTTTATTTGGCTGTTGAAATGTGAGTAAAGGTGAAATGTGGCAGTTCTGTCCAGAGAAATTAAGAGACAATGAGTAATTCAATGCATACCATTCCTAATGTTGCACAGGTCCCACACAGGTCAAGATAAGGCCTTTGTTGGTTTGCATCCCAGAGGGATTGACCAGAGGCAACCAACCCCACCCACCTGATTGTTGATCTGCATTGGAAGTGCAGATGGTAAAAGAAAGTTTCCTTGAGTCACTGAGATTTGGCTTAGTTGTTTGTTATCATAGCGTAACTGAGCCTGGATGTACTACTGGCTATGCTGTCAAATACAATTAGTTTTTAAGCTCAGTCTAGTGCCCACTACTTCATGATGTCTTCCTTAACATTGCTGATAAAATAACCACTCTCTCCTCTCTACTGTATAATAAGCATAACAATAAAAATGACTAATTGAGTTTACTACCAGTTAGTTATTGTGTTATGCTTTTTACTTACATTAACTAATGTAATATTAGCATAGAATTATGATGATGATTTATTATCTCCTTGTCATATCTGAGGAAAATAGGCTTAAAAAATTAAGGAGCAACCATATTGGTCATGTGACCTTCACCCTGTATGACTGAGATTATAATTATTGGTGTATATATATGCGTGTGTGTGTGTGTTATTCTGACTAAAATTAGGACATTTATTAACTCCATATCCACTGACCCCAGGCTAGCAGTGGACTGCCAATGGTAGGTACTCAATATTTAAAATATTTTCAATAATTATTAAAAAATACAAGGATAATTTAAAAATAAAAGAAAATACAAATAAAACAACAACTGTTGTTATGCTTACCATACAAATAAACTCTTAATAGAGAGTTTTGAGTTTTCTTCTTCTATTTTTTTTTTTTTTAAAGAGACAGGATCTTGCTTTGTTGCGTAGGCTGGAGTGCACTGGTACAATCATAACTCACTGTAACCTCAAACTCCTTGGCTCGAGTGATCCTCCCACCTCAGTCTTCCAAATAGCTGGGACTACACATGCACACCACAATGCCTGGCTAAAACTTAAATTTATTTTTGTAGAAACAGGTTCTCACTATGTTGCCCAGGCTGGTAATTTTTCTGTGCACATAATTTGTAGATTGCTGGCTCAATATTTTTTATGCAAATGAATAACTAAGTCTTATATTTTAATTAATATAGTAAGTACCTCTTTATGCTCTTAACATATATTTTAATGACATTAATTCAAGTACATAGGTAAAGTAAGTTATTTTACATTTCCCATGATTGATGTCATTGATTTTATTTATTCTTTAATCCAAAAATATTGAGCTCTTTTTACAAGGAGTGCCAGGCACTCTTGTACATACTGGGTACATAAGGGAAAAAGAAAGTGTCACTGTAATGAAATTTGTTTTCTTGTGAGAGGAGACAGATAATCAATATATAATCAATATATAACCTAATATAAATTCTATGAAGAAAAATAAAGTGAAATAAAAATATGGAAATGATGGATTAATCTATATTTTTGAAAGGGCAGAGATGCTTTTTTAATGAGATGATGTTTGAGGGGAGGGCTGAATGAGGTAAAGGGTTAAGCCATCTAGTTATTTGAAGAAAGAGCATTACAGACAGATGGGACAGCAAGTAAAGACCTGAAGCCAGGGCTTAGCAGGCTCCAGAAGCACCAGGGACTCAGGAACCCAGTGAATAAGAAGGAGATTATTAGGGATCAGATAAAAAAAAGGAGCAAGGACCCATATCTTATTGGCTGTAATAGTATTTGAATTTTACTTTGAATTTGTAAGGAAATGATTTGAGTGTTTTGAGCATGAAAATGATATGATGAAATATGTGTTTTTAAAAGAATTCTCTGGTTGCTCTATGGAGAATATATGGGGGGAGGGGGAATCAATAGTTTAAGCAGGATTACCAGCTAGAGCATTGGTCCCTGACCTTTTTAGAGCCAGGGACTGGTTTCAAAGAAGACAATTTTTCCAAGGACAGGGCAGGGGGGATGGTTTCAGGATGATTCAAGTGCATTACATTGATTGTTCACTTTGTTTCTATTATTATTACACTGTAGTATATAATGCAATAATTATACGACCCTATAATGTAGAATTCTACAATGTAGACTCAGTGGGAGCCCTGAGCTTGTTTTCCTGCAACTAGATGGTCCCACCTTGGGGTGATGGGAGACAGTGGCAGATCATCTGGCATTAGATTCTCGTAAGGAGCACACAACCTAAATCTCTTGTATGTGCAGTTCACAATAGGGTTCCTGCTCCTTGGAGAATCTAATGCTGCTGCTGATCTGACAGGAGACAGAGCTCAGGTGGTAATGCGAGTGATGGGGCATGATTTTAAATACAGATGAAGCTTCACTTACCCGCTGCTCACCTCCTGCTATGCAGCCCAATTCCTAATAGGCCCCTGACCAGTACCAGTACATGACCTGGGGATTGGGGAACTGGGGGTACTGGTCTGTGGCCTGGGGATTGAGGATCCCTGAGCTGAAGAGTTTCAAGGTTCTGGAAGGAGAAGATGGTGGCTAGGAGCAGAGTGGTAATGGTTTAAGTGGCAAAATATAGATGGTCTGATTGTTTGGGATATATTTTGAAGGCAGGGTCAGTATGAGTCCCAAATTACATATCAGGCATAAGAGAAACAAGTAAGGCTTCCTTTAGCCTTTTGTTGTCTTTCATTTGTAATATACAATAAGATTTTCAATGTATCTATAATAATAACACCTCCATGACTGTCTTGTGAATAATTATCTATATTTTTAAAATGTCTTCTTTCTGTAAAACAGCTCCCTAGAAGAGGAATTATCTGTCATCAGGAACTTTTTAGCAAATCACTTATAAGACCATTGGCACACAATTGCTTTTGTGGCAGTATTTCTTTGGTAACATTTACTTTTTATTATTTATTTACTTGTTTGGATATACTTTCTTTTTCTTGACCAATTTAATTAGATATTAACTCATAAATTTTTCTATTTAATTGAGATATTTAACATTTTAAAACTATAAATTAGAAGCCTATTTTCATCTAGTGTATTATTGGCATTGACATTTGTGGTTATATTTCATTTGTTGTTTGTCAATTTTCTACCCTTTCTTTGACTTGATTAGGCCTGAAGAGCTTCCCTCCACCTTTGTTCTCACTAAATCTTCTAAATATATTAGCTGTCATCATTATTTTATATATGTTCTGCAAACTACTTTTCCAAATTTATCTTGAAGTTATTTTTCTAACTTTTTAAGTTGTCTTTTTTATTCATTATTCATTCATTCTCATTTGTATGCATATTAACATGGATGTGCAAACACATGTGTGTATCACTAAACTGTGGTTTTGCAAATATTACAATTTCAAATACATTTAAAACAGGTTCACACATAATCTTCAGGTTTTCTCTTCTTTCCAAATTATATATACTTGTTTTTGATTTCCTCATTGATTCATTCATTTAGAATAATGTTTTAAAATTTCCAAATAGTAGTGTTGTTTTATAATTTTCTTATAACCTAGTGGTTTTACTGTAAAATCAGAGATGAAGCTTACGCAGTTTCATAGGTATATTTTCTGTGTCAATCTTATCTATTTAATACTAAATTATCCAAACACTCTGTTACCCATAGTGATCTAAGTCTAGTGATAAACATATACAAACCCTAATTCTCAATCAAATATTAACTGCTACTTCTACCCCATAACTTAATGGCTATGAAGAACACTTTGGGCAAATGACACCCGCTTACTTTGAACTCACATCTTATCTCCCAGTTGGCAAATATTCTTCATATTCATGTTATTTATGAAAAGTCTTATTACAATTATTACCAAAAAAACCCTTAATTTCTCTCTCTCATACTCATTATTTCTTAGTTCTTCATCTTGGATGCATCCTGGCCTTAATATATGGAGAAAGAAGCAGGAGAAATGGGAAAGAGTTGTTCCCAATAAATAGAATTGTCTTTGCTTTACTATACATTGAATAAGATGAAAGAGAAAAGAAGGCAAGAAATTGTGACCTAAGGGTTTTCCACATGGAAAATGTCACCATTTTGCTTTTTCCAGTGAAGGTTTTATCACCCAGGGCCATTACTAAGTAGTTTGTCCTTGATCTGAATCAGAAATCCCTATTCACAAGAGTGTAGTGGCAACCTTAATGGTTGTCTTTGTTTATGCTGCTATAACATACCACAGACTGGATAATTAATTAAAACAACAGAAATTTATTTTTGACATTTCAGAAGGTTGGAAGTTCAAGATCAAGGTGCCAGCATCGAGTGAGGGCCTTTTTGCTGATCCTCACATGGCAGAAGGCAGAAATGTAGGCTACCAAACACTGCATGGAGTCTCTTTCATAACCCTAATGTCATTCATGAAGAAGGAGATCATGCGGCCTTCTTAAAGGCCTCACCTCTCACTATTGTCATATTGGCAACAGCTGAATTTTTAGAGGGGGCACATTCAAACCATAGCAATAGAGATCATGGAAAATAGAAAGCTTTGAACTTCTATATGCTTTTCTGTGATAGGAACAGCACCCCAAGTATAATTCTTTGCCTCTCCTTTTTCTTGCAAAATGTCTATTTCATAGAGTGGCATTTCTCCATAGTATTCTGAGAGGGCACTATCTAATAACGTGCAGTCTCACCACAAAGGGTAACAGATGGTGTTATCTGTTAACATATTTTAGAAAGTAGCTGCTTGTTGTACATTTCCACTCAAGAAAGAACAGCTATTATACAAGATTATCCTAAGTGGTTTTACTCTTGGGATGAGGCCCAGGAGTGGTGGGTATCTGTTTTGTATTCCTACCAACTCTTGGAGGAGTCTCTGTTACTTTGGAGGAGACAACCATTCCCAGACACTGTTCTGTGGCTATGCTGGATTTCTGCTTCATGTGTCCACTAACTCCCTGGGCTATAACATGATCATCTCTCCTTCAGTGAAAGGAATAACTAATTATGCCTGCGAGACTATTGAAAGAATTTCCAAAATAGGTGGTATTTGAACTGACTTTTTGTAGGATGAATTGTAGCCTGCTATATGGCGAAGAGCAAGGGAAGAATTTTCAGGCTATAAAAAAACAGCAAAAGTCGAATTCAAAACTAGATATTTTCATATCCAAAACCAAATATGTAATGCTGTCTCTTGAATGCTGAGTTTATGTGACTTTTTTTTTTTTTGGAAACAGAGTGTCACTTTTGTTGCCAGGCTGGACTGCAATAGTGGGATTGTGACTCACCGCAACCTCCACCTCCCAGGTTCTTTCCCCAATTCTCCTGTCTCAGTCTCCCGAGTAGCTAGGATTAGCCACCATGCCCAGCTAATTGTATTTTTAGTAGAGATGGGGTTTCTCCATGTTGGTCAGGCTGTTCTCGAGCTCCCGACCTCAGGTGATCTTCCCGCTTCGGCCTCCCAAAGTGCTGAGATTACAGGCGTGAGCCACCGCGTCCAGCCAATATATGACTTCCTAAGTAAAAAATTATATGTCATGTCAAAGAGTTTTGATCTTATGATGATGTCAAAACAAGGTTACACAATTGGGTTTTTTTAGAATGATAATTGTGGTACCCTAACCATTGGAATAATTACAAACCTTTCTGCCACATTCCCTATGCCTCCCTGGAATCAACAAAATTTACTCAGACTGATGATAATATTGACCTCACTAAAAGTGTATTTTAGAAGCAGTTTTTTTTCTCCTTCTTTATGAGAATTGAGTCCCCAGATGATTCAGCAATGAACATAAATACAAACTTCCTGAAAATTCTGGTCGGCCTAGCGCCTACTCACACTCCAGGGGCAGATGACTTGGGATTCTTTCCAGCTTTACTCTTCTCCGTCTTATTTTGGAATATTCTTTCAATGACCATGTTCTTCCTGAAAATCCCACCAATTCTGCCCTGTATTCTGTCATACTGTAGAGGTAGTAAATTTTCTTTTCTTTTTTTTTTTTTCTATACAGGGCCACAACCTAAATATTTTAGGTTTTATAGGTTCCTTGGACCCAAATGATTTATTATACTTGATTTCTTTGGCTTAAGTCCTACGTGCTGATTTCATTCTTGAGACTATTTTCTGGATTCCATTATATTGTGCTCACAAAAAAAATGCCCTCTTGCTATTCCTGTACTCAGCAGTATGGCTAACTTTGCTCCCTAAACTGTGTAGCTAATCCTAATTTCCATGTGTTATTGACAATAGTTAATGTTGCACGAGCTCAGACAACTGATTATGAGAGCCAGAAGCATTATAAAGGTGATGGGAATTGATAGATAATAATATCATGTAATACTCATAAGTGTTTACCATGTGTCAGACACTAATTAAGTGTTTACATATAAAAACTCATTTAATTCTCACAATAATGCTATGAGTTATTATCCCTTCTAAGAGAAGAAGGAACTGAGACATTGATTAAGTAGCTTGCCCAACACCAAACAGCTGGTAAGAGGTGGAGCCAGCATACAAAGTCAAGCAGTCCAGCTTTAGAATCAATGTTCTTAACTAGCACACTCTCCTGAGAGGTGCTGCCAGACTGAGAAAACGCTCTGGGAGGGAGTGATCAGCACCAGTAACTAATTAGATGCAGTGAGAATGGAAGAAGAAACTGAGAACACGTCGCAAATAATTTGACTTGGAGATTAGTTGGGGAATACAGGAGAATATTATATTTGTTGACTATGCTATTTTTTCAATTATTTTATAAACAGTTTGTAAGAATTTTAAAGTACATTTCTCATAGAAGTAATTACTTGGCCTTTGTTAGAGAACTCCTAGCCAGAAATACAGTTTTAAAATTATTTTAGTCTATCAGTACTTTTTGAAACATATGTACATATGAACCATCCAGGGATCTTACTGATATGCAGATTATGATTCACTAGGTCAGAGACAAGGTCTGCATTTTTAACAAGCTCCCAGGCAGGGCTGGATCATAGATGTGTGACTTGTAAGTCTGCAAAAGAATCCACATTTGAAAGAATGCTCTGCTGTCAGCATTTTAATATTCTTAGCAATTTTTAAACAAGGGGTTCTGCATTTTCATTTTGTATTAGGTCACACAATTTATGTAGCTTTTCCTGCTCTCAGGTGGTCTATGGACTATACTTTGAGTTTGAAAGGATCTAGTACAGAGGTTTGCAAATTGTGGTTCACTGGGCAAATTCTGCCAGTTGTCTGTTTTCATAAATAACATTTTATTGGAAAATAGCCACATTCACTTTTTTACATATCATCTATGATGGTTTTTATGATCTAACATGAGTAGAGTAGCTGTGACTAACAAATATGATATGGCTCTCAAACCTGAAAATATTTACTATATTGTTCTTCATAGAAAAGCTTTGCTAATCCCTGCTCTAGTAGATATTAGAAGCCATAGGAACAATAACAGCATATTCAGCAAATAGTTTCCCCAGTACTTAGGATACTATTGCCTTACATTGGTAAGTATGTATTTGTAATAGGATACTATTGCCTTATAGTTGTTAAGTATGTTTTCTTAAAAACAAAGTATTTTTAACCTACATTAACTCAATTTCCCTTATAACACCCATTTGAAGTAGATATCGTATTCTTAATTGCATGTGTTGAAAACTTGGATTCAGAGAACTTAACATAATTGTTCAGAATGATGCGACAGTATTCTAAAGAGACTATGCTATTTCCACTTTTTCACATTCGTACACAACCATATATGTGTCTTCTCTATTTCCCTCTAATGGTCTTCTCAGAGGTTTTTTTTTCTAAGTAGGGGCTGTAGCTACTTCTAAACTTTTCCTACAATGACACCATTTTAATACAGTAATTCAGTGGTTTTCAAACTGCATTCCACATAGCATTAGGGACTCCCAAAGCTGCTGCAGAGTGCTCTGAAAATGGACAAGTTACAGAGAATCAACAAACAGGTCCAGAATATTCGGCTGACTTTCCATATTTGACCTCTGTTACATTTAATGCAAATAAATATTTCATGCAAAATTGTCTTGAATATTATTTATCCACTCCAAATCTCATGTTAAAATTTGATCCCTAACGTTGGAGTTAGGGCCTAATGGGAGGTCATGGGGCAGTCCCCTCATGCATAGATGAATGCCTTCCCTGGAGGGTAAGTTCTCACTCTATTAGTTCCCATAAGAATTGGTTGCTAAAAAGAGCCTGGAACTCCCACCTTGCTTCCTCTCTCACCACATAATCTCAGCACACACTGGCTCCCCTTTACTTTCCACCATTAATAGAAGCAGCCTGAGACCCCCACCCAGATTCCCAATCTGGAACCTTCCAGTCAGTCAGCAGAATTGTGAGCCAAATAGATAGATTTTCTTTATAAATTACCCAGCCTCAGGCATTCCTTTATAGCAACACAAAACAGATTAAGATAATGATGTTTCTCTCTCCTTTTTTTTTTTTTGCTTAAACCACTCAAATTCCTTGGAAACATCTGCTTTTCTTCCCTCTCCCTCACCTCAAACAATGTTACACAGCACTGTCTTACAAATTAGTACATCATTATTTCTGACAAAGTTGATTATTGAATCATGTTACTCAGTATGACTACAGTAAAGCATTCTGCAAATTGGGTCTATTATTTCTTCCTTTTGTATATGAAGGAAGGATTGTTTAGGTAGGAGTAACAGTGAACATTGATTAGACATTATATCCTATTATAACACAGCAATAATTAAAACAGGGGTTGAAATTCTCACAGATATATGACAAAAAGGCATATTTAAGAAACGCTGCTGAAATTCTCAAAAAATAAAAACATATGAACATTACATGGTATTAGGGCTTTTAGCTAAAAATAATATAAAGATCAAATACAACTAAAAAGGTAGCATGTCTGGTTTCAGTGAAGACAGTAGAGTAATTTTTACTTTTGTTCGCAAGAAACAAATATCCAAGAAAAAACAAATTTTGTTACTACTTCAAGGCTATATTGATATTACAGATTGAAATGTGTCTTGTGTCTTTTTACCTCCAAATGTAGGTTTATCAGAAATTATTTTAATAATTTTCTCAAATAATTTTCAACAAATCTATTGCCCACTGAAACTAGCATTCAGCCAGTAAATTCATTAAGTTTGTTATCTCCTGTTCACCCTATTTTTGTTTTCTTTCTCATGAATTTCAATGCATAGAACAATTTCAGCCTAGAAATACTGTTCACCTCACACATTGAAGCATTCTTTACCAGATACCCAATCTATCCTCAATAAACAGAAATGTAGTTGTTAAAAGTGAGTAAATTTCAAAGACGTGTATTTGATGGAAAATGGGTTAAGGTCAAATGACCTGGAATAAATGAAATTTAAAGTTGAATTCAAAATGAAAAATGTCTAATTTTACTACTTTTCAGTATGTATATGTATATTTGTGTATGGTAAGTAAAGTATCACTCTTTCTTTATATCTTAATTCCACTTAGGGGATTTTGGATCCCCAAAAGATAATATACAGAATATATATATATAATTTATTAAACAGAGCACCCTCAAAGGTAATAATCTTTTAAAAAGTTTATAATTTGGATTACATAAAAATCAGGTTTATGTTGATTACAGTCCAAAAAAATCCATAGATTTGTTTATATAGCTAATTATATAATGAACAAAAGGTTCATATCCAGAGTATAGTTAAAAACCCTATAAATAAAATTTTTAAAAGGTAATTCAAAAGAAAAATTGGCAGGATACTTGAACAGGGCTCTCATATATGAGAATATCCAAATGGATAATAAATATAGTAACTGCTTCAACAGTCATTAGGAAATGATCAATTAAAATCTCAATGGGAGTTCTACCAGCAGAATAAAAATCTTTTAAAAAATAGAATTACACCTTACCAAGTGGTGTAAGCAATGATGTGGGGCAATAAGAACTCTCAATCCCTGCTGGTCAAAGTCTAAGTTTAATGACCACTCTAGAAAATTATTTGGCATTACTCATTAAAATTATAAATATGGGCTTATAATTACTAGTTGCAAAGAAAACATAATGGTATGTACTCAGAGATATGTATGGCAGCATTATCTGTAATTGACAAAATTAGAAATAATCAATGTGCCCATCAACCATAGACTAAATACATAAATTATGATATATTTATTTAATAACATTTTAAAAGCATAAAAATATATTAATTGCTATTAAATAGAATAATATAGAAAAATGATGAGCAAAAACAATAGGAAAATAGGAGCACTCTTAGAGGGTTATTCCATGGATATAAAGAATAAAGACAGTAAAAAATCATAACATAGTGTTAATGTCATGATAGTGATCACCTCACACAAGAATCTAGGCAATAATTGTGAGGGTCATAAATATGGCTTTTAAGAATCTGGTAATGTTCATTCTGGACTTTGAGGTGGTTACTTGGGTTTTCATTTTGTAATAAATCATTAAGCTTTATATTTATGTTTTATGTACTTCTGTAGAAGTTATATTTCTTTTTTACAAAAGAGAGAAAGTTGCAATGATAAGACATCATCTATATATTAAAAAATACTTTTCCAATTAATTTCTGCCAGATGAATGCAAAATTGTGATACCTACAATCTTATCACAGTTCAGCAAGGGTGATTATTTCTCTTCCCACTCTAGGAATATATAATTGTCTAACACCAATTTGACTGAGCTAGTAATGTTACAAATAGCTTGCAACCAATTATTGATATAGATAATTAAATCAATGGTAGAAAGGCTTTTACTATTCACAAAACAGATATTTATGCTGATAAAGTTATAAATTAAATAATTTCAACTTAAAAGTAGGGAGACATCACTTGTTAGAATTAATATGCCTTTCTTCAAATGATTAAGAGATAAATTTAAACTTATTTTTGTTAGAGAAGAAGAAAGATTTTCCTTTTATAAAATCTTCAAAGAATACTGGAAACTAAGTAGATATATTTAAAACTGTAAAAGAGAAGCAAAGACGAATACTCCCTTTACCCAAATAACTTTTTATAAATCCAAAAAGGAAAGTACAAAAAGGCCTAACTGTGATGCAATACACTGTTAAACGAGATAGTTTAAAGTTGATTTCAAACAGTGACTTTCAGTATATTTAGCAACCAGGCAAGAGGGTATTTCATTTGTCCTTTGCTATGATTTGGATGTGATTTTCCCCGCTAAAACTCATGTTAAAATCTGATCCCCAATGTGGCAGTGTTGGTAGGTGGGGCCTGGTGGGAGGCGTTTTTGTCATGAAGGTGGATTCTTCATAAATAGACTAATGCCATCTCAAGGAAGTGAGTAAGTTTTGCTGCTGAAGAATATATCCATTCTCTTGAGAGTGGGTTGTTATAAAACCAGGTTGCCTCTCAGGTTTTACCTCTTTGCACATGTCCGCTTTCCTTTAACATTCCGCCGTGTTATAATGCAACCTGAAAGCCCTCACCAGAAGCCTGCACCATACAACTTAAATTTCCCAGTCTGCAGAACTGTGAGCAAAATAAACCTCTTTTTGGTTTTTTTTATATATATATATATATATTTTTTTTTATAAATTACCCAGCCTCAGGTATTCATTTATAGCAACAAAAAATGGACTAAGACATCCTCCCCATAAATTGAGAGTCACCTGAAGAACAGGATTAATTCCTAGCAATGTGTTTTTCAGAGTAATTATAATTAACATGTTGGAAGTTCAAGAACTGCAAAAGATAGGTCAAAAAAAAAGAAAAAAGAAAAGAAAAGCAGGAAATTGTATGACCAAACCAAGTAATAGTCACAAGATGAGAAAATGGATATAGTTAGCAAATGGCAGGATCTAAGAAAACAAAATGATAATTTAATTATTTCTTTTAAGAAATGAAGCTATATTTATAGTAGGACAGTCAAACACCAAAGTGTACTATAAGAGCTAATACAGCAATCTAGGCAATCTGAGCAATTTCTACAAAGACCACAGGAAATAATGTTATGAGAAATGGATAGTAAATGCATGTAAGACGAAGTGGGGAATATGAAGCGTGATTTGGAGCTATTGCTATCAAAATAGAAACATAATAAAAGATACTTTGCACTATAATTTTCAGGAAAGAAAGATCTGGTCTATAGCCTAATTTTATGTATATAATACTTTTAGAGTCTCTTATTTTCCCTGAGAGAAAAAAATAAATACATACCAGTGTGTTTTCACAGCAAGCCCCAATCTACGGTCAAAATGGGAGTCAATCAGAGAGATCTTAAGTGACAGCTGGGAGGCAACAAAATAAAATTTCTCAACGTGGGTGAGATTATTTCTCTTATGATCCTTGGAAGTACCTAAACAAAGATATTGCTTATTTGAAATCATGAAATCAAATTAGTATGGTTTAAATTTTTAGAGATATTAGTTTGACTCTACTTCCTAAAATTTCAATTACATAAGTCCAAAAACAAGCGCAAAAAATAACTAGTTGGAGGGGAATGGAAATGACTCTGAGGGTGTCATGTGTGGAAGTAACTATGCTTATTGTAGGTATGTTATGTGTTTTCCACAAGTTCTTAGTATTTAAGTACACGTTGCATGTGTGCAAATGACCTGAGGCTCACAAAGATCTTATAAATTGCTGCAGGTCACTTGATGTTAAATGCTGAAGCAAAAAGTTGAAGACATTTGTCTGATATTCCTTTTACTGCTTACTGCTTCATTCTTCCCACCTCAAGCCCAAAGAATGAGCAAACCTACTATATTTGCATGGTTAACAATTATGCCAGTCATTTATGACATCTAAAATATTCTCTCTCAGGCTCTAACATGTTCTGGAATTCCTACTGTTCTCATCCGGATCGATCTCAGTTACAGTGCAAACATTTTTTAAATGAAATAGCTATCACAGTAATTTCTCAGGCACCCAGTGTCTGAGATATTCAGGTAGCCTAAGGGAATAGCTAAGAAAAAAGCCTGGAGGGCACTCCCATCTATTTCTGTTGTTTTCTGGAGGCAGCTATTCAGTCTCTGCGACTATAGCTTTTATAAAGTGTAAACACTGTCAAGAACATGCACCTCTTAATAGTGGCTCCGAAAGTAAAAACCTGATAAAATAGTTTTGAAAAACACTGTGATTTGATATGTTAAGCCTAAACCACTATTATTTAGGAGTGGATTTCAATGTATTATTATAGTGGTAAAAATGGGGTGATTCCTTTTCTCCAAATCATAAGGGTCATAGTTGATGCACCTATAATAAAGAGATTAACACATTTATTTGGTCATAGTTTCACATAACTCAGAAGCCTTCAGAATGGAAATCCAAAGATACAGGCAAAACTGTCCATTTTTAAGCATAGGTTCAAGGAAGAAGTAACAGCCATGTAGAATTGTAATTGAACGAAAAGATATGCTAATAGACTGAGGCCTATCTGTTCAGCTTCTTCTTGGCTTCTCTGTGGAGCCTTTCTTCCTTCCAAGTATGGGGCAGCACCTTTTTTGGAATGGGGGTCTCATGACCTACAATCAAACAAGGAAAGTCAGTAATTTCTTCATGGTCAATTCTTACACAGACAAATCAGGGAAGGTTAGAGTAATATTTTATGTTTTATGACTGGCTTTGGGCAAAAGGGATTCTGGTTTCTATGACCTGCTTTGGGTAAGAGGAATTCTAGTTTCTACGGCTAGCCTTGTGGGAAAATGAGAGGTGAGATATAAGAGGGCAGAGAAGGTCAGTGAGAAACTTTGCTTCTGAGGCTTCCACTTGGAGTATTATTTTCAAGTCCCAACATTCCTCAGTCTAAAATTTCCCAAGAAGTTTCAGAGTTCAGAAATTGAGAAGATGGAATGTCTCCTAAGCTACTGAACCAATCTCTCAGTCCCAAGAAGAGGCCAGTCTAGTTACACAGCTAACCATTGTGTCTCGTTTCAGGCAGTAGTGTTGCAGACGAACTTCCACTATAGTCAAGTCTTTGTATCATTTGAAGAATCAGAGACATTTCTATGGAAATAAAAGAAAAATATTGATGGTTAGAACGAACTATAAACTCAGGGTTTTAGTCCAGAGGGTAGCCAGTTAAGATTTTCAGATCCTGTGCTTGAAGTGTTTTCAGATGAAGTGATAGTAGGCAGTGGCAATGTGACAGATTTTTCCTGGTTGCAGTTTGCATCAGGTGCCTCAGTGAAACTTCTGAGTAGTCCATCCAGCAAAAGACACAAATCCTTTTTATATCTAAGCTGCTGTGCTGGCTTCTCTGAAGTCTATATCAAATGGCCCAGTTTCATCTTGCAGGGCAAGATGAAAAGCAGTTTTAATTACAGTGATTCCAAGCCAGAAGGATCAGAGAAAATTGGAAATGTTAGTTTGGAGACTCACAGCCAGATATTGGATCCAGTCCATTTTGTAGGGAGATAATAAACTCTCAAAAACATGTAGGTAGAGTCTTACACAAGTGCTTAATAGTTTTTCTCTCCACTCGCCCTCATTTTGATAAACATAATCACAGTAAGGCCAATTTGTGTATAAAATAAGTTAAGTTTTATTAACTTGGCCTGACTGCAGCAAGAATAATTACTGATCACACAGGATCTTTTTAAGTTGGCATTGATGGAACATTTTTACAAAGGCTTTTCCATTAGACTTTTAAAAAGCCACTTGAGGCCAAGAAGCCAAGGCAAGATTCACCGTCAGACTGTGCCTGTAGCACCTTTACAAACTGGGTAAATTCCTCTCTTCTCCAGGTTTCCACAATATCTTGAGATTTCTGGGTTTGTCAGAAAGTGAAATTATTTATTGCAAGGCTAGAAAACTTATAAAGGAGCTGTGTAGACAAGGTACCAGGCCAATTTTTCCAAGTTCTTTTATCAACTTTACAAACTCAACATTAGTTCCTCAAAGTTATCTGGCCATACTGGAAGATATAAAATTTCAGGCAAAGCCTTGGTAATATAACCAGGTTTCCAGTTGTGCTGTTACAAGAACAGATTCTTATTGAACTTATGCAAATAACTGTGTTTTCATAAAGTAAGAATATTCATGAATAGTGTCCAAATTTGGAAGGGATCAAGCAGGGGGAAAAAAGAAAATGTTTCAATTCTGTTTGTAAAAAGTAACATCACCAAATTGCTATAAGCTGTAGATTAGCTTAAAATAAAAAAACAAGTTTTATCAAATCTGGAAAATGAATCATAAAAAAAATCAGCAATGTTTCAAATAAAAAGAAGTAGAAAATATTGTAATATTTCATCGGGTCAGCCCTGTGTAATTAATTTTTGTTTTGCTTGATAGTAGGTGAGAAATTTTATGATTCCAGTTTTTTCCTTTGAGTTTTGGAACTCTTATCCAGTCCAAAGATATGACCTCAAAGTTGTCAGAAACCTATGTTTGTTAGAGTTCTTTCCATTCCTTCCATGAACCTCCTTGAAGACATACTTTAGGATTATAAATGTTTGCAAAGAGTTTTCAGAAGACACATCAGAAGCAAACACTTAACTGTGGATGATGAAAACTAAAATGGTTAAAGAGGCCAGGCAAGGTGGGTGGCTCACGTCTGTAATCCCAGCACTTTGGGAGGCAGAGGCAGGTACATTGCTTGAGCTCCAGAATTCGAGACCAGCCTGGCCAACACAGTGAAACTCCATCTTTACAACAAAATACAAAAATTAGCCAGGTGTGGTAGTGTGCGTCTGTGGTCTCAGCCACTTGGGAAGCTGAGGTGGGAGGATCCCTTGAGCCCAGTGAGTGGAGGTTGTAGTGAGTGGCACTCCAGCCTCATGACCGAGTGAGACTCCATTTCAAAATAAAATAATAAAATAAAATATATATAATGGTTAAAGATGTGATGGGAGTTCATTATAATAATGATGACATTTGTGCTTTCTTTTGTGGCAGAAAACACTTTCACATAATAAACAAACTTATGACTAGTAACATGTTAGGTTTCTAGAATTTTATACAAATTTAGAACACATATATCAGTCACATATCACAGAAATATAACTCCAAGAAAGTTAAACAATTTTTTTTTTTTTTTTGTATTTTTTTTTAGTAGAGACGGGGTTTCACCATGTTAGCCAGGATGGTCTCGATCTCCTGACCTCGTGATCCACCCGTCTCGGCCTCCCAAAGTGCTGGGATTACAGGCTTGAGCCACCGCGCCCGGCCTAAACATATTTCTTAATTGACAGTGCTTCCCATATAATTTTAATATAACAAATAAGCTTAATTAGTTTGTCATCTTCCTCCCTTGAACTTCCAGGGGCCCTTCTAATCCAAAAGATGGTTTAAGGTCAAAAAGACTCAATTTTGATTTTGGATAGTTTGTCAAAAAAAAAAAAAAAGTCAAACGTTTTAAAAATACTTGATCAAAATAAAATCACAGGTCTCTGGGAAATAATATTCATCATACCAGTGTGGTAATTAAAATACTTTTAAAGCAAACACAGGAAGCTACCTAGTTATAGAAAAACATTAACATTTTAATATTTAGTTTTCCTAGGTAATCAAAGACCCAAGAAAGACGACAAGAAGCACAAGAAGCTATTCTGATAACATAGCCTCTCTCTCTTTCTCTCTCTCTCTTTCTCTCTGTCTCACAGTTCAATCAAAATATTTTTAAACAATTATTGTCACTTATCAATATTACATAAAAACCATGTTTAAAAGATAAAACCACATTCTAGTTTTTTAACAGTGTACTTTTGATATTAAGGTGCATTTAAAAATCTTTATAATAAATTCATTTAATTTTCATCAGTTTGATTACAAAAATCAGTTTGGTAAGATTCATCATTTATAACCCTTTTACAAGTTTTCTTGTTTTCAGTTTTATGTTATTTATTCTTCCATTCATTCACTCCTAAATACCCTTTAAATGATCTCTAGACAAAGTTTTAATTCTTTTTCTTAACAAAAGAAAAATTCTAGTACTTTAATTTCCTTACAAAAAAATCTTTTTGCATACTTTGCATGCATGTTCTTTTTCTTATATATGTAGTAGTTTAATTACATATATTAATCTGAATTTTTAACTTTTAGTAACCTTAATTTCCAAGAAAACCTAGGAAATAAGTAATTTTTAACTTTTATGTCCACATTTATAGACTAAAAACCATTTCATAATTTTTAGAAAGATACATTTCTCAATTTTTTGTTTACTAACAAATCCAGATATATTTAGCTATTTTATACTGTATAAAAATAAGATGTTGAAGTATGTATACTTAAACTTATGCTTAATAATTAATGTTTCAGTACTTAGTTGGCTCACATAATTTATTATTATTTATCATTTAACAAACTGTGAATTTAACACTTTAAATTACTAAAAAAAGTTTTGAAAATTTGATATATGTATATACAAATGTTATTTTATTTACATTTATCTCATTTACTCATTTAATAATTGTATTTAAATTGCTCATGGAAAACAAGCAAGTCTTTTTTTAAGTTTATTTTTCTGTTTTTATTTTTATTTTTTTAAGTAAAACCAAGCTTAGCAAGTATCAGCCAGCCTTGTTTTAACCAAAACCTTTCAGACACTGGACTCAGGATGCAATCATACTGGGTTTGACCCTGTCTTGCAGCTGGTAGCCCAAATGCTACAGACACACACATGTCCCCAGCATTCACCTTGGCTACCTGCTCAGATCCCAGAATACAGAAGTTTGAAACCAAACAGAGAAGCTCACAGCAAGATGTGTGAAAGGTTTTGGGAGAGCCCAACAGCTAATTTACAGCATTAGCTCACCAATAAATTAGGTATCACAAATATCATAGGAGCAAAAATTGTTAAAAGTTAAACTTTTTTTTCTCTTCTTAAACATCTAGGAAGCAACAAGTTTGACTACCACTCTTGTGAAAAAAAGTATGTTTGCATTACAATCAATGCTGACAATTTTAAAAACATTTCTATCTTACCAAAAATTATAAATGAAGTTTATTTACCAAAGATTATCTAAGATCACATGAACTAAAAGGCATTTAAGTTAATTGTTATATTTTTCCTTTTGATAAAACACTTAAGTGCTTATTATCTATTTTCTCTAAGTTAATTAAATATAACTCATATTTTGGTACTAAAACTGCAGGAAGAAAATACCACACATTCTCAATACACACATAAACAGACATTCACAAATGCACAGAAAGAAGCAGGTTTCTCAGCTTTTTAAAAGAAGAATTTCAACTTTTATTCTCTATTTTGATGGTACACATGCAGGATGGTTACGTGGCTACATTACTTGATGCTGAGGTTTGCAATACGAACTACCCTGTCATCTAGATAGTGTACATAATACCCAACGTTAGTTTTTCAACCCTTGTGCCCCTTCCTCTTTCCTTCCTGTATTGGTCTCCAGTGTCTCTTGTTGCCATCTTCATGTCCATGGGTACCCAGTGTTTCGCTCACACTTATAAGTGAGAACATGAGATACTTGGTTTTCCGTTCCTGCATTAGTTTACTTAGTTTAATGGCCTCCAGCTGCATCCATGTTGCTGCAAAGGACAAGATTTCGTTCTTTTTTATTGCTGCGTAGTATTCCATCGTGTATATGTGCCACATTTTCTTTATCTAGTCCACCACTGATGAGCACCTAGGTTGATTCCATGTCTTTGCTATTGTGAATAGTGCTGCAATGAACATATGAGTCATCATATGTGATGAACATATGTCTTTTTGGTAGAATAATTTATTTGTTTTGGGATATATACTCAGTAATGGGATTGCTGATTGAATTCTAGTTGTTTTAAGTTCTTTGAGAAATCTTCAAACTGCTTTCGACAGTTGCTGACCTAATTGGCATTCACACCAGCACTGTGTAAGCATTCCCTTTCCTCTGCAGTCTCACCAGCATCTGTTTTTTCTTTTTTTTTTTTTCTTTCACTTTTTAGTAATAGCCATTCTGACTGGTATGAGATAGCATCTCATTGTGTTTTTGATTTGCATTTCTCTGATGATTAGTGATGTTGTGCATTTTATCATGTTTGTTGATACGCCTTCTTTTGAGCAGTGTCTGTTCATATCCTTTGCCCACTTCTTAATGTGGTTATTTGTGTTCTGCTTGTTGAACTGTAGTAAGTTCCTTATAGATTCTAGATATTAGACCTTTGTCAGATGTATAGCTTGTGAGTCTTTTCTCCCACTCTGTAGGTTGCCCGTTTACCTTTTGATAGTGTATTTTGCTATGCAGAAGCCCTTTAATTAGGTCCCATAACAATTTTTGTTTTTGTTGCCATTGTTTTTGAGGACTTAGTCATAAATTCTTTCTCAAGGCCATTGTCCAGAATGATGTTTCCTAGGTTTATTTCTAGGATACTTATAATTTGAGGACTTTCATTTAAATCTTTAATCAACCTCGAGTTACTTTTTGTATGTGGTGAAAATTAGGACTCCAGTTTCATCCTTCTATTCTACAACTTTAAGTTTTTAATTTGTCAGTTTTTAAAGAGTTTCTCTTTCCTTTCAGATTATAAGTCTTTAATTACCTGTTCCATTGCCCTAGGCAATAGTTAGGCAACCCTAAGTTTGGGCTTCTAAGGAGATGACTCTTAGGAGGAACAAAAGAGAAAATTTATATCTCAAGGTACAGAGAAGGAATGAACGTTTGTTTTTACTTGATTTTTGTTTCTTTGTTTTTTTCCCTCAAGAAAGATCTTTTGGCATATAGCTATTATCAGAGGTCAATTTTGCAGGGACTGTGAGCTAAATTTTCAGTCTGAATGTGTCCAGAGCTTATCTGGGTGGACAAAATATCCATTTCTGCTAAAACTGAATTTATTGCATTTTTCTCTAATTTGGACTTAGATATCTCTCTGGGGAGTGACTATAAAATCTATCCATGCCCTGACAGGTGTATTAAGATAGCCACTCTCTAGGAGAGCCTTGGCTAGGAAGGGAATTAGGTTCAAATGTGTCAGTTAGATGAGACATAGAGAAAAATTTAAAAATGGATTCCCAGGCAACATGAAATCACATGAAATTACTACGGGATTTTACAAATACACAGATGAGCCTTGGGGAAAATCAAAAGCTTGTTTAAAATAATCATTTGAATGCCAGAAAGTTATATTTTGGATTCCAATTTAGTTAGATCAGTAACTTTTCAATTTAGCCTCAATTTCTTAACCAGATTATTGAGTTTAGGGTGGCGCCCATTAATGAATAGGGCAAACAAAGCATCTGTAACTTCCAGGACTAATACTTACATATTCAGAAGGCAGGAATAGTTAGAAGATGGAGCACGTAGATTTCCAGAAATTCAGAATCCCATTTTTATGTTGAACCCTGGATTTTCCAAATTTCCAAACAGGGAAATGCCATGAAGCTGGGCCATGTGGCACTCCCACAGGGTATCCAGCAGCAAGAATGTTGCCTCCAGGGTGGTGAGTGACAGTGCCAACTAGCCCATTCTGTGATGAACCCACTGCTTGATGGGAGACTTATCCATTGGTTTCAAGGGCTCTGAGACCAATTGCCAAAAATAAGCCCATTATCAACCCATCGCCCCATCTTTAAGATCCTCCCACTAGCAATGAAGCCAATGACTTTTCTCGTAGGAAATTACCTTTTATTGTCAGTTTCTGTCTGGCCCCTGCAGTAATAACCATTTATTTCAATCACTGTCAGTTACCTTGAAAATTAGAGATTCTGTCAGTGACTAATCAGTTTCCACCCACCCAAAGTGCAAGTGCCCTTTCAAAGCATACAGTAACCATCGGTGCCCCCCAAAATCAAAGGGATCTCAATGTGAAAGACAGTAGAGCTTCATACCTGAGGGTAACCCAACTACAACTCTTGGAGGTCCATGAGGAAGACAGGACCACGAAAAAGAGAGTCACTGGTACCTTTTTTGTGTTCCTCAAGGGGTTTCAGGGTCACTAGAAGTCTCCTTTAGATCCTCTCTTTTGGTAGTCAGCATTCTGATATTCCCATGGGACAACCAGGATCCAATAGGCAGAAGAGGGGACTGTTTAAAAAAAAAAAAAAAAAATGGACAGCCTGAATATCAGCTAGTTAGGCCAACTTCTGACCATAAGGCTCTTTTAAAAAAAAAAAGTTCTTTCAAATACCTTATCAGATTTTAGCCAGGACAAACATCAAATATTTCTGACTTCTTATTTATTGATTTATTTTCTTTTAAACCAGTGTTACTTAACATACGACTCAGAACCAAAATCAATAAACCTTTTATGACTTAACCAAGGATGCACGAAGCTTCTCCAAAGAGACACAAACATGCAGTCTTCAGAAGATCCAGAGTCATCCCCAAAGACAGCAAAAAGGGAAAAGATACATAGATAACTTATTTAGAGTTGGTGGCTGTTGGTTCACTCAACACAAATGGGGCCAACCCACATTTCTATTCAGCTGCATTCTTTTTATGGGGTCCCCAGGCTTTTGATTTATCATCTGTACACACAGACCTGATAACCCGTGTGCCCCAACAGGAGGCAAGCCAAGCCACGTTTTCAGAACACAAAATGAGATAAACAGGAAAATAATAGCTGTCCAGGAGAGGGAAAAGGATCAGTAATAACTGGGTGCCCAAAGCCAAATTTACAAAAGAGTCATAATTCAAGAAAACGATTTTCTCCTGCTAAGCTGAATTTGGAAGGGGAGGGATATGAAGATATTTTTACTCTCCATTCTTAACTGGGCACTATATGTAGAGATCCGGGGGAGGTGACATTGGTAAAAATTATTAACTTTCTTTGTTTTCTTTTTGTCAGTTATCCCAGGACTTCATCTGCAGGCTCTGGGGCAAGTCAGGTGTCCCAACCATCCCATTCTTTTTATTTTATTTTTATTTATTTTATTTTATTTTATTTTTTAACCATCCCATTCTTGTTACCAAAACTGTATAGGTGGAGAGGGGTGATCCTTTTCTCCCCACCATAAGAATCACAGCCACCACAGTTATAACAAAGACAGATTGACAAGAGAAAAGCATAATAGATGTATTTGACCATAGTTTTACATGACACAGAAAACTTAAGAATAACACCCAAAGATATGAGGAAAGCCATCCACTTTCATGCACTGATTCAATGAAGAATGAAAGCCATGTAGCACTGTTTAACAAAAACAATATGAACTAATGTTAGTAGAGTAGGTGGGGAAACTCGGTGTGTTAGTCCATCCTTGCCTTACAATAAAGAAATACATGAGACTGCATAATTTATAAAGAAAAGATGTTTAGTTGGCTTATGGTTCCACAGGCTGTACAGGGAACATAATGCTGGCATCTGCTTGGCTTTGTGGAGGCCTCAGGAAACTTACAAACATGGCCAAAGGTGAGCAGGTAACGGACACATCTAACATGGCAGGAACAGGAGAAAGAGAGAGTGAAGGAGAGACTAAATACTTCTAAACAAACAGATCTCATGAGAACTCACTCACTATCATGAGAACACCACCAAGAAGATGGGGATAAAGCACTCACAAGAAACACCTCCATGATCCAATCATCTCCCACGAGGCCCACCTCCAACATAGGGAATTACAATTCAACATGAAATCTGGACAAAGACACAGATGCTAACCATGTCACTTAGTAAGGCCTATCCAGATACTTCTTGGCCTCTCTGCGCAGCATTTGTTTATTCTGTGTATGGCACAGAACCCTTGCTGAAAGGAGAGGACCTTAGGGCCTTCAATCAAACAAAGTAGGTCAGAGAATTTCTTTATAGCCAGTTCATACGCAGAAAAATGGGGGAAAGTGAAGAGTATATTTTATGTTTTGTGGCTGACTTTGGGGAAAGGGGGTTCTGGTTTCTATGACCTGCTTTGGGGAAGAGGAATTCTAGTTTCTATGGCTATCCTTGGGGGAGAATGGTGGATGAGAGAGGGGTGGGTAGGAGAAGTTCAGAGACTTTTTTTCTGAGGCTATTTCCGAGGCCTTCACATTAGGGTGTTGCTTTCTGAGTGCCAACATTATGCATATTCATTTATTTAACAAATATGCATTCAGATCCTACTCTGTGTCAGGCATTCCGGCATGTTTGGGGGCCATGTGAAGGAAAATAACTTTGTCTCTGGAGTTTGAATTTAAAAATCTTAAGTCTTTCAAGCTGACAGACTAATCTCTGCATGCCACTCTTCCTGCCCTTGTTTCAATTCCATAATCATGCCATGTTCCCTAAAGCCACATTCCCTAATGAACATTATATGCTGTTCACCCGCTCCTGCTTCTCCCCACCAAAGGGAGACCTACTAATCCTTAAAATGTCACTTCTTATGATAAGCCTTTCTTTATCTGCTAGTCTAGGTCATGAGAATAAATAAATATTTGTTTATTACTTGAAAGATTGAAATAACAAATGAAAGATGCTGGAGGATAATTCAACGTTTTTTGGTAGAGAAGACTTTGAATTGGGGAATCTCTTTACATCCATTGGGAACCTCATATGTTCAGATGTGAATGTACAAGCTCTTTGTTTTTGTGGAAGTTTATTTAATCAACAGAAAATAGTCTCACTGATTTTAACTATTTCTCAATCATTCTTAAATCTTTTATTAAAATATAAATAAGGTTCACCATGATAGAGCTACAGACATACTACCTCAAAATATGGCACTTGGCATTTGGAAAAAACAACAGAAGTAGAAAACTCACTCTCCTCTTCCCCTTGCTCTTTTCCTGAAGAGGTGCATAAAACCTAGCAGACCCTAGCAGACCTTTCACTGAAGTAGGCCATAAGATTCTCATTCCAGGAGGGTCCCTTCTATGTCCAGAGAAAATGACTATCACACAGAAATACAGAGAAGAATCTGAACAAATAGGCCTTTCTAAGTTCCCCCCAAGGCATTGCCATTAGATCATAACCTGTTAAGCTCCAATCATACTTCAACACAACTGTCCATAAAAATGTAGAGTTTTTCCTGTTTCTTTGGGTCTTCATTTCTAAAGGCTCTTGTGTTACATAACATTTATATTAAATAAATTGCTATGCTTTTCTCTTGTTAATCTGTCTTTTCTTACAGGAGTATCAGCCATGAGCCTAGCAATGGGCAAATAAAGAAATCTTTTCTCCCTTACAACCATTAGAAATAGTGATTTTAAAATTCACCTCCTGTCATCTCCCTATGAAACCTTCCTTGACTCCTCTGTCTTCTGTCATTGAAAATATAAAACTCATGAACTAAGACATCTTTTTGTCCAGGTCAGTTCTGTATCACTAGTGCTTAGAACAATACTCAGAAGAGTTGATGAAGAAATAGTAGAGAGCAAGAATACTCTTTTTAATTCCCCATAGTACTTATATCTGCTTAGAGTCATTTATGGTTATGTCTTGCTTATAAGTGTGGGTTCTTTGAGGACACAGACAGCACGTTCCATTCATTTCGTATCCTAAGTAATCGAAAATGTATATGCATAATCCGTGTTAGGAAAGTGCACATTCCTACTTGCCTGTTAGGGAAGCACACATATAATACCTGGCATATACAGAATGGATTGGAAGACTTTAAGATTGGAGTTTCTCAAAGCATAGAGATATCATTACAAGAGTACATGAAAAAAAAATGGATGTGTGAAATATATTAGCAATGAAAGGAAGGATGTGAGATGGAAATAGTGTATGATTCCTTTGGTGCTTGAAGGTAGATAAAAGAAGAAGAATGTATTAATAAATTTTTAAGCCTATTTACAATTTTCTAAAATTGGCAACATGGGTATGTTGGGGCCAAGGAAACTTCTCCTTTGGCCCTTAGAAGTTTCACTGAAAAACCAACTCACAATAAGGCAGATTAAATTAGAGAAATGACTTTACAAATTTCTTACTACTGTGCACACAGGGAGAATCACAGAGTGATTGTCCAATATTCCAATGGGGTATGGATGCTTATATACTTCTTAGAAGAAAGAGTGGTGGAGAAGTGTCGGTGATGTTTGGAAGGTGGTAAATGATTTTAAGGGCAAGTCATTTGACTTGAAAAACATACAATGATCTGGCACAAAGGCTGTTGAGCACACAGAGCATAAGACAATGGTTTGAGACTAAAGTCTGTCCAGGTTTGTTGACAGACTTTAGTCATCCTGTGATATGAGTTCAGTTAATGAAAACCCAGGGAAGAGATTGGAGGTAATTGTTTTCTTCTTTGGTAGGTCCAGGCTTGCAGTTAATGGAACTTCAGAGTACAACTCTATTTTGTGCTTAAGAAGAGACTGTGGGGAAGGGGGTGAAACAGAAAGACCTTGGGGCCTCTTCATTGGTTCAGCATATACAAAGCATTATAATTTTGGGTTATCGATTTCTGGCCCCAACAAGTACCATTAACTAAAAAAGGAGACACAAGAGAAAATTCTAGTTCATAGCAGAAAATACAGAAAAAAATGAATTTAAAACAGAACTGGGATATGTAGCTAAGGCGTCCCCAAACCTTGGGCCACACACTGGTACTAGTACATGGCCTGTTAGGAACAGATCCACACAACAGGAGGTGTGTGGGGGGCAGGTGAGTGAAGCTTCATCAGTATTTTTATGTTTGTTCATTTTTTTATTTCCATAGGTTATTGGGGAACAGGTGATATTTGGTTACATGAGTAAGTTGTTTAGTCATGATTTGTGAGATTTTGGTATACCGATCACCTAAGCAGTATACACTGTACCCAATTTGTAGGTTTTTTAATCCCTTATCTCCTCCCACCTTTTTCCCCTGAGTCCCCAAAGTCCATTGTGTCATTCTTACCTACGCATCCTCATAGCTTCACTCCTGCTTATGAGTGAGAACATACGATGTTTGGCTTTCCATTCCTGAGCTACTGCACTTAGAATAATAGTCTCCAGTCTCATTCCAGTTGCTGTGAATGCCACTAATTCATTCCTTTCTATGGCTGAGTAGTATTTCATTGTATTTATGTGTATATGTGTACATATGTCTGTATATATATGTACACACACACATTCCACAGTTTTTTTATTCACTTGTTGATTGATGGGTATTTGGGTTGGTTCCACATTTTTGCAATTGCGAATTGTGCTGTGATAAACATGTGTGTGTAAGTATCTTTTTCGTATAATGATTTCTTTTCATCTGGGTAGATACCCAGTAGTGGAATTCCTGGATCAAAAGGTAGTTCTACTTTTAGTTCTTTAAGGAATCTCCACACTGTTTTCCGTAGTGGTTGTACTAGTTTACATTCCCACCAGCAGTGCAGAAGTGTTCCCTGTTCACTGCATCCATGTCAACATCCATTTTTTTTTTTTTTTTTTTGATTATGGCCATTCTTGCCAGAGTGAGGTGGCATTGCATTGTGGTTTTGATTTGCATTTCCCTGATCATTAGTAATGTTGAGCATTTTTTCATATGTTTGTTGGCCATTTGTATATCTTCTTTGGAGAGTTGTCTATGCATCTTCTTAGCCTACTTTTTGATAGGATTTTTTGTTTGTTTTCTAACTAATTTGTTTGAGTTCATTGTAGATTCTGGATATTAGTCTTTTGTCAGATGTACAGATTCTGAAGATTTTCTTCAACTCTGTGGGTTTTCTGTTTACTCTGCTGATTGTTCCTTTTGCTGTGCAAAAGCTCTGGATCTTCATCTCTCATCTTACACATAAATTACCTCCAGATGGATCAAGGTCTTAAATCTAAGCCCCGAAACTATAAAAATTCTAGAAGATAAAATTGAAAAACCTCTTCTAGACATTGGCTTAGGCAGAGATTTCATTTATTCAACCCAAAAGCAAATGTTTCATTTGAGCCAGTCCCCATCACTCACATTACCACCTGAGCTCCATCTCCTGTCAGATCAGTGGCAGCATTATATTCCTGTGGGAGCACGAACCCTATTATGAAATGTGCATGTGAGGGATCTAGGCTGTGAACTCCTTATGAGAATTTAATGCCTGATGATTTGGCACCGTCTCCCATCTCCCCCATGTGGGACTAATATATATATACATACACACTACATATATATATATATAAAATAAAGCATATAATAAATGTAATGTGCTTTAATCATCCCAAAACCATCCCCTGCCCCCAGTTTATGAAAAAATTGTCTTCCATGAAACTGGTCCCTGGTTCTAGAATGGTTGGAGACTGCTGGTGTTGGTAATTATGTAAGTAGGTGATTGGATAAATGAGGTTTAAACAAGTTTCTCAGGAAAGAAGACTGAGTTGCATATATGGTTTGGGGACATGATAGTTGATGCTACAGCACAGTATACAGAGTTGGAAGGCTGTAGTCCAAATGCTGGAAAATATTTAAATGGAGGGATGTGATTGCAGAGTAATCAGTATAGAATTTTATACACAGTGAAGTACATAACAAATTGAGAAAATGGAATGGTTAAAACAATTGTAAAAAACTACTTTCAAGGAAGGAAGGACTGTCATCAAAGACAAAGAAGTAACCAATTGAGTAGTTCCTATTAGGTTGGTGCAAAAGTAATTGCAGTTTTTGCCATTGAAAGTAATGGCAAAAATAATTACTTTTGTACCAATCTAATAGATTTGACAGTTAGATAGTTTTGACGACCAAAAGCTTAGAAAGAAGGCAGAAAATTTTAATTCAGATAAATATAGCCATGTTCGTAAATAGTTCAAGAGTAGGTTAGATTCTGTAAATACATAAAGAAATATAATACCAGAAACCAGAAGCATTTGGTGTCAGAAAACATGGGTTAAAATATGCTTGGAAAGAATGTAGAGAAAGCCATTCGGAATAGTAATTTGCTGCTTTGTCCTCTGAAAGATAGACTGATTTGCTCATATTTGAGATTCAAAAAATTAAATTTTGACTTTTGAACATTGTTATCTCTTGCAAGATATTATAGATTTTATAATGGTTGTTTCTGATTAGATTTGTAAAATAAAAAATACTTTTAAAATTAGCTTTACAATGTGCTTGAGAGCGTTTTTTGTTTTTGTTTTTGTTTTTTTCTGGAGAGGGAATTTTGCTCTTATTGCCCAGACTGGAGTGCAATGGCATGATCTTGGATCACTGCAACGTCTCCCTCCAGGTTCAAGCGATTCTCCTGCCTCAACCTCCCAAGTAGCTGGGATTACATGTGCCCACCACCACATCAGGCTAATTTTTTTTATTTTTAGTAGAGATGGAGGTTTCACCATGTTGGCCAGGCTGGTCTCGGACTCCTGACTTCAAGTGATCCGTGTATGTTTTAAGATAAGGTTGTGTACAGTCTACATAACAGAGGCTTAAAATATCATTGAGAATTTCGAAACTACATATATACATGGCAACGACTATAGGTATAAGGGTACAGTATGTATGAAAATGTATATGAGAATTTTGAAAGTGTCATTGGGAGTAAAGAATTATATATGCAAGGCAACAAGGCTGAACAGATATTTTGTGAGGTTTTCTGAAGTGAGAAAGTCTGTTTCCAATCAGTAGAATATACAATTGACAAAATGGTGTCTTTGATTTTATAAAGGCAAATGGCAAAGTGTCATTCCTAATTCTATTCCCATGGGCGTGTTAAGTCCTGACATAATTGGAAAATAAGTCATATGTATGAATATCATATATTCCTACTGTTAACCAGAATTTTTATTGGTAAATAGGTGACTACAATTCTGAAAAATAATAACAGCCTTAGAATTTAAAAATGAAATGCATTAGGAATGTTAACTATTTAGTAACTAACATGTTTCTTCAAAAGTGGAAATATTCCAAGGAATCTAATTAGAGATTAACAAATACATGTATATATATAAAATATTCTTTAATACAACAACCAACAAGTTGAAGTTTCTAAGACCAAATCCCCTTTGCTTTTTCTGTTTTGAAAAGTAACCCAATACAGAGGAGATTTTACTATAGTAGCTATTCCAACCTAACATGCTGCACATCTTATGACTTAGAATTTTCACAACTATATCTGTTGATATGTGTTCTTATGATCACCAAAGACATGCAAGAATGTTCATAGCAGGGCTACTCATAATAGCCAAAAACTGAGTACAATGCAAATATCCACCAATAGTAAAAGAGATAAATAAATTGTGGTGTATTTCTACAAAAGACTACCACAAATCAATGAGAATCAACAAACTACAACCACATATGTGAATGAATCTTCTAAATATTACTGAGTGAAAGAAGCCAGGCACAACACAGTACCTACTGGGTGATTCTATTCATCTAAAGTTCATATGTAGGTAAAAGGAATCTATAGCAATCAAGTAAGAATATTAATTACATTAGGAAGACTGATGACCATAAAAAGACTGAAGAGGGGCTCCTGGGCTGTTGCTAGTATTCCCTATTTTGATCTTGGAACCATTTATAGCATATTCACTTAGGGAGAATTCATCAAGCTGTACCATTATGACATGTGCACTTTTTATTTGTGTAATACTTTAATTAAAATTTGCATTAAAAATGACCTGTTTGGGGAACTAAGAAAAAAGTATATTGGCAAGTCCCTCAAGAAGGATCCTAGTTTTGACTTAACTACTTTACACTTCTTCAGCTACACTGTGACTAAATCTTCACCATCAATGTGGGGTGGGAGGTGTAAATTCAATAACTATAATATCCACATTTGTTTGGGTAATTTCAGGGAATTTTTCAAGTTGATACATGTGTATAACCATAGCCAATGTCTGCTAATAGGGATGTTTAGGAAGAAGATAATTTTAGGTGCTTTTGATGAACAGATTGTGAATCCAGATGAGCTCTGTTGGATATTTATTCACAGCTCCCCAGAACATATGAAAAGCAAGCTTTTTTGACCTTCTCAGGAACAGATAGACTTAAATTTTATTCATTCTCTTCCATTTTCCCCAGCAAGGCATTGTTCTAATAAAACATCAAGTCTAAATTTACTGAGTTAAATTTTGCATGAGTTTTCCCTTTCTAGATGATTTAAAATGTTTCACTTAGAAAAGACTGTAAAATTATATCTGTTGTAAATAAAACAATATCATGTTTTTAAAAATGTGACAGCAAACTATAAACTGAAAAACCAACTGGCTTGCATAGTCAGAGGTGCCATATGGAAATAACAAGTCAGTCAATCTGTCAACAAACATTTGTTGAGCATCTACTTTGAGCCAATCACCATTCTAGCACTGAGAATTTAGTGGCAAGCTAAACCAATGTGATACCTGCCCTCATGGGGCTTGCTGTAGAATGCATGTATAGGTATGTATGAATACATATATATATAAATTATACCCAACAGTTTGTGGGTATAATGTCAATATCTATTATATTCTTATATTGGAGTTTTACATTTTATTTTAGTTTTCATTAAACACAACCATATGATCACTGTGTGATACCCAGATTCATCTTCTTTAAATGGAGTACGAACTTGCTAACACTTGCAAAGTGGTCTGAATGCAGTATACCTCCAGCTATTGATTATTTTCCCCATTTTTTTTCAGTTTTCTCTACTACATCTACTTTTCATAAATTAATGTCTCTTTATTGATCCTTCCCAAAGCATTTTAACTTAATTTTTATAGAAATGACAATTCTATTTCCTTCCATACTGTTATGTCATTGGTTTATAAACAAATATATTAAATTATCATAATAACGGATGTAACTGGCATAAACAGGTTTGAAAAAAATACAGTCGATACTTCTTAAGTATATAATTCAAATGGTGGGAGCAGATATTCATGGATGTACAATAGTTCCCCCTTACCTGAGGTTTGGCATTGCACAGTTTCAGTTACCCAGGGTCAACAGCAGTCCCAAAATATGACAGAGAGAGAGAGAGGGAAAGAGGCTACATTTATATAACTTTTATTACAGTATATTGTTATGATTATTCTATTTTATCATTAGCTATTGTTGTTAATCTCTTACTATGCCTCATTTATAAGTTACATTTTATCATAGGTATGTATGTATAGGAAAAGATAGTATTTAGAGAGAGTTTGGTACAATCTGAGGTTTTAAACATTCACTTGGGTCTTGGAAGTATCTCCCATAGATGATAAGCAGGGACTACTGAATAAAAATGTTGCCTGTGAACTCTGGCTACTCAGCATCCTATAAGCACATTTTGGTGAACAGAAAGAATGAAGAGAAGTGATTAATCAAGTAAGTTGTTCAAGTAAATGTAGAGACCAAGGGAGAAAGCTTCCCCCTCACCTTCTGGAGGTTCACTGCAAATGGACTGACAAAAAGTGGACTAATAGGAGAAAAAAGGTATACACATTTATTTTAATGTACGTATCACAGGGGAATTGCAGGGCGATGATTACTCAATAACCCAGGAGGGTACAGATACTCATATATTCTTTTTCAGAGGGAAAGGAGAATAGGGAAAATGTAGCAATTTGAGAAATGGCAAAACAATTTTTAGGGGAAATGAATGACTTTAAAACTTAGACAATTATTAGTAAATATTTTTCTTTGAAAATTAAATGAGACAGAAAAGACAAAGGTTTGACACAAAGTTTGCCTGGGCTCCAGATGTGGTGCTTAATTTTTAGCCTCTCTTCCTCTGTGATATGAGTTTTAATTTTCAGGGACTAAGGAAATTTCAGGGAAGGCAATCGTTTTTCTCTTTGGCAGGTCTGGTTCCTAGGTAGTTCAGAGAAATTCAGAGAACCATAGGGATAGAACCACCATATTTCAGAGTGAGGTTTTCTGATCCCCAATATAAGTGTAGGTTCAAAGAGCTACTAAAGCTGTTGTATCCAATAGGGAGCTACTAGCCACGTGCGGGCCTTGAGCTTTCGAAATGTGGGTAGTCCATACTGAGATATGCTGTAAGTGTAAAACACATACTATATTTTTGCTATATCTTTGTCATAAAAAATGTAAAATACCTCTTTATTCCATGTTTATACTGAGTACGTTTTGAAATGTTAATATTTTAAATATATCGGTTTAAGTAAACATATTGGGTTAAGTAAATATTATTTTTGCCTGTTTCTCTTACTCTTTTTAAAGTGGCTACTAAAAAATATAAAATCTTACGTGTGGTTCACATTTATGGTTCTCATATCTCTATTGGACACTGAAGTCCTAATATGCACTATATATATTTATATTTAACTTATATATTCATGAAATAGGTATATTTCATTTACAAATAAGAAAATTGAGGAACACAAGTGCTAGGAAATGTGCTCAACATCACCGTGTAGAGAACCAGGCTAGAAATCGGGCTGTTATTCCCAATGCCATCCTCTTAAATACTACCATGCGGCCTCCTGTTACCACGTGCTGCACACTAGCATGACAACTTTCATGTGTTACGCCAATAAAATGACAATTCTAAATAGTCATGTTCAAACTGGGTCAATTGGAGAGACTTCAATAAAGGATCAATGTATAAAAATGTGGACAGAGTTTAGGGATAGAAGTAAGGGAAAATGTAATACAACTTAGCAGCATCAGGGAGCCTAACTCCCCCTAGTGCTAAAAGGGCAGAGTAGTTTCCAGAACATAGAGAGGTCACCCAGAGGGATACAGCTAACAGATGGTAACAGTAAAACGGTGCCAGGGGAACATATATCCAGTCTTCATTCTCCTGCCTCTGATCTGCTAGTGTCTCCTATTGATCAAAGCCAACAGGAAGCCAGAGGGCAAGGGCATCATTAAGCAAGCTAAATGGATCAGCTTCACAGACCACAGAGCAGGGTGGAAAGAGGGTGAAGGGTAAATCTAAGCAGACAAATGAAAGATATTTAGCACTCTATCAAAACAAATTATGAGCTTATTTCTAACCATAAACTTCTGTGTTGGATAGGTATACTTTAGTGCAAGAAAAGACAATCAGAAATGTTACTGCATGTAAATTTCATGAATACTAAAAGGAAACTATTTTCTTAAGGGAGAGATAATGAATATAATGTGGCAATAGCTGAAATCATTAGGCTGAAAAATAAGAATATATCTATTTTGAACTCAGATTCACAGCTCAATAAAATCTTCTGTTGTGTATATTAAAGATTAATTTTATAAAGCAACAAAAATGTTACCCCAACTATCTAATGGGATTATGATAAGGAATTCATGGCTTGAGGGGTATAAAACTATGAAGTACTACACAATGTAAGACACGCTAGCTAGAGCTAGAGGCCTTTAAGAACAGAAAGTAAACAGTCTAACCTCTGATCTAAACTCGGACATGACCAAAGCTCTCCCGAGTGTTGCTGCAGATTCCTGGGGTATCATGTTCTCATCTCCATCCTCCTCCCACCCCAGGTTCTAGGCTCCTGCTTCCGCTGAATTGGAGTTAGGAATTGTCTTATTGACTAATATTCACCTCTTCTGTGCTACAATGTGAAACAAAAGATCTTTCTCAATTTCCATTAAAACAATTCGGTGCCTCTCAGAAAATTGTGTGTGAAATAGGCCTGATTTTTTATGTAATGGAGAAAGTGTTTATGCTAGAAAATCAACTATAGTTGTAATCGACTTTGTAACTTTGGGTGCATTATTAACATCTTTATCTCTCAATGACTTCATTTATGAACATAACCTGGCTAAAAGATTTTCACAATGTTTGAGAGTTTTTTGGTCTAAAAATAAAAATAATATATAACAGTATAATAATTTACAAGATAACGATATAATCACTAGTTTGTTCAAACATTTTCACTTCTTAGTGGTTATGTTCATGTTATATAGCCACAATAATAAATTTACTCAATAATTAAATTCTCTTACATTTATTAAGAAGGTAAACTAAAAAGTTTATAAAACTGGAATACAACTTCCAAATCATTCCCCATACTAAAACCTGACCTTTCTTCTAAATCCTAAATAGGATTATGCCAGTACGTTTCTAACTACAGAATATCTCAACAGCACTCTCACATGCAAGATCAAGTTTAAATTCCCTAATGTGACACTTCCTGTTTACCCTTCCAGCACTCCTCCTCTTCATCACCTTTTACCAATATCTTCAGCATTTATTCTGCTCTCCAGTGGCACCCATTTGAGACATGCTTCCTCCCAGAAACCTGCATGTGTCCACTACTTCCGCCATGATCACCATCAAGGCTGAGATTATTTGTCCAGTATATGTTTTCCTCTAGTCAGTCTGAAATGGCTCCATACAGCTTAATATACTCTATTACTGTTATCTGTTTACTTATTTCTCTCCCCACTATACTTTTAAGAAATTTCAGGACAGAAATTGTTTCTTATTCATTGTCTTGTATGAATCATTTATCTTCTTTATATCTCTAATACCTGGCAAATAGATGAAATAAAAAACTAGACATTGAATGGAAAAGTCATTTGTAGTATATATGAAAGTTGGCCAAACTGATTAAATAGGTAACAAAAGAAAAACATTCAAAATAAAAGATTAATTGACAGCAAAACCGAGCTAGAGAGCTCTTCTTTAGACACAGAGGTGTGTTAGTAAAATCCAACGCAGCTGTTCAAATTTAGGATAAAAATTAAGAAGCAAATTACAAGAAATTTTGAAAAAAAATGAAGCTGTCTCAAGAATAGTGTCCTACTAAGTATAATTCAATATTTCTGTCAAACTCTTCTTTTGTCAGAGTGACAAAAATAATTTTTATGTTCAAAGAGTCAGTATCTGTTTTTTTTCATGAAACACACACTAAAGCAGTTATTATATATCAATTTAAAATGAATACTTTCTCTATGCCCACAGATTTAAGGTACACCAAGGGCCATTTGTAAATGCATAATTGTTCTTGGAGAGTATTATATACCTTAGCCTAGCATCAATAAAGTTAATTTGTAAAATTTGCACAGCAAGTTGATGTTTAAAGGTCTCTGTCAAAGAATAATTGTACCAGGTGGATTTAAACTGCAAGGAATACTTGAAAGGCTGAACTCAACTCTCTCGAAACAAAAGGTGAAAGAGTTTTTAGGTGCTGATAAAGAAATACTGATAAAGAAATACTGAAGGAGGTTGAGTGGGGTAGGGAAGGGTGGTTAGTCAATGCATTGAGACCCTCTATATTTGCTAATTGGTGTTTATGAAAGCTAAGCCCCTACTCTCCCACAGAAATTGGGAGAAAGGGGCACTATGCCATTCAAGGATTACATTTCAAAGATATGGCTCCCAGGTCCTTGAGAAGGACATTTCTTGGTTGCAGAAGACGTACATCTCAAAGGGACAGATGCAAATTTACAATGAAGTGTTTTCTAAAGTGAATGCTGTAAGAAAAGGGAGGTCAGGAACCTACAGTCAGAAAGAAACCTCCCTAAAGTTTAGTCAAGCTTAGGAGAACTTCAAGGCCATATTGATTACCTCAAAGGTATGGCTGTCACACCTCAAAATCCCTCCCAAGGGAAGAGGAATATGAACTACCTCATTCCATGTCAGCTGGTTTGTCTTTACCCTGTTCTCTCCCCCATAAAAGGCAGGTGTCAGTAGAAAAAAAAAATACACAAAATATGCATCTTCCAATATCTCTACAGATAGCTAATTTTGAAAATAGGGCATAATATTTCCTGATTCATGGATAGAATAGACGTTTGCTAGAAAATAAATTTTCCTTCTTCTATCAAATACGTATGCTTTAATACTCAGAATCACAAATGTTGACTGGGTGCCTTCCATAGCTGAATCTTTTACTTAGAAAAATGCTAACTCCTAAAATTTGCTAGGAAAATAGTATTATACTCACTTCTCCTATGAGGACAATGCAGTTTGGAAAGTGCTTAGTTCCATTACAGATAAATTGATATCAATCATGTTCTTGTATTACCAGATATTCTAATATATTATGAATTTTTGAAGAAACCTGTATTCTAAGCAGCAAGACCACTTTCCTTTTTTCTAAATTGAAACTGGTTTAGTACCAGTATTTTTCTATTTATAAGGAGACTAATTGGAAGATATATATGTATGTTTTCTTCCCAAAACCCACTAGCAGGTAAGCGGCTATCATGTATTCAATCAAAAGTTGTTTTTTTCATAATTTTTTAAATGATAAACTATTTAGTAATAAATTTAACAAAAATAAGCAAAATTTTAATGAGGAAAGCCATGAAATGCTCCTGAGACACAGAAAAGTTGATCTGAATAAATAGATATCCTTTATGTTTGGTTGGGATATCTCAACATAATGAAGATGTTAGCCCTGCCTAGGTTTAATTTATGTGTAAAGGAATTTCAACAAAAACACCAAGAAATTTTTTAATGAAGCTAGAAGATTTGACACACAGTGAGAGCCAGAAACCACTGAAAAAGAAAAGATATGGGGTAGAGATGGCGAACTAGTCCCAGAAGACATGAAAACAAACTAGAAAGTTGCTATAATTAAAAGAGTATTCTGGCACACGGAAAGACAGAGAGACTAATGAGAAAGATTAGAAGGGGCAGAAATAGATAAAACTACTCGTAGAAATCTAGTGAAGGTGGAATCGTAAATCAATGGAGTAAAGTTCTGGTTTTTGTATGTTTTCTAAAATAAATGATTTTGGTTAAATTGTTCAGCTATTGTGAAAAAGATAAAATTAAATCATTTCTTCTCAGCATAAACATAAATAAACTCCAAGCATGCAACCATGTATATATGGTTATATACATAGATGCTGTTTTATATATATATGTGTGTATATACACACATATGTAAATAATTTAAGTGTTAGAAGAAAATTGGGGTGAATTTCTTTTTAACCCACATATAAGGAAAAGTTTGATAGCTATGACTAAAATGCCAGATGTAAAAAAAAGTAAAGATTAATACATTTTACAAGATTAAGAAAAGCCAATTCATGGTTAAAAAAAATCCTAAACAATGTCAAAAGGCAGATGACAAAATAAGAGAAAACATTTGCTACATATATTATAGAAAAAGCGCTAATACCACTAATGTACAAAGAACTTTTTTACAATTTAGTGGAAAAAGCCCAAGAATCCTATTTTAATAAGATAGGTAAAATTAAAGACAATTTTTAAAAGTATAAAAACAACCTTAAACATAAAATGTTGTCCAATTTCACTCATAGTAGGGGAAAGGTAGAATGAAAACACACAGAGTTACAATGTTTCACCTGTGAGATGGGCAAAATCTCTAATAATTGATAACACAGGTTTCAACAAGGCTTTGGGCAAACAGAATCACCACAGGTACATTGCTAGTGAGAATGCAATTGATCCAGTCCCAGTGGCAGAGAATTTAGCAAAATCTGAGAAAATTATATATACATGTATCCTCCAATTCAGTAATTCTACTTTCAGGGATGTACCCTTTTGGTACACCTCCAACATTATTAAAAATTCAAATGGGCAAGGTTATTCACTGTGTAACTGCAAAATAATGGAAGCCACCTCAATATCTAAGCATAAGAAATTGGTAAATACAGAATGGTATGTACACAATGGGACAATATAATACTGATAAAACATAAATGAGAAAGAATAAACAAAAAGTGGACCTCTATAATTAATAGGGATTGATTTCCAGGTGATAGTATTGATAAGAGCAAAAAGCAAAGTACAAGTAATTTTATATATATATATACATATATATATACACACACACACATGTATATATGTACATATGTACACACACATATACACACACAGGCATATATACACATATGTGTATATATGTGGTTATACCTTTTATGTAAAAAAGGGAAAAATTAAAAATCTACATGTATCTGCTTATCATTTCAAAAAGAAACACAGAAAGCACATCAGTAAACAAATAAATGTGTTACTTCAACAGATGGAGGGAAGGCGATGGGATGGAAAGCATATGAGAGAGACAGTGACCAGTCTCTGAAGATAACTTTTTGTATTTTTCTGACTTTGGGACCATGTCAACATGGTACATATTCAAAAAATGAATTATTGCCCTTTAAGGCTCAATTATAGTATCTGCTGGGTGGTAATACATTTTAGCAACACCTGCTGACTCAGTGGCAACTCAGTGATAACACATTTGTGTGGTGTGAAGTCACTGTAGGACCTTGTTATGTCCTCCAGAAATCTCTCAATGAGTGACCAGTATATTGCACTGCTTCTTTCACAATCAAGGTTTGAAGTCTGGGAGTCAAGGGGTAGAAATGAGAATGTCTTTTGTGTCACTATTTATCCACTGTCAAAATTTGGCTTCCCATTCAGCAACTTTGGGTTCTGTTGGTCTTGAAGTCTTGGTTCCCAAGAAAAAATACTTCCACAGGACACCCAATAGTCGCTCCATTATGCTGGGAGCTGAGACTGCCACCTGTCCAATGTGGCTGCTTATGCTACTGAATCAAAAGTCAAAGAAGGGGATTATTTATTCTGTCTAGAGTGGTTGCTCTGATTATTAAGTGGTAATTGGGTTGAATTTACACAATGGGGATAAGAAGATATATGTTTGTAATGCAAGAGATGCCAGGGAAGTTCTTAGTAGTCCAACAGTTTGTGATTTAAGTCAGAGGAAAAGCAGAACAACCCAATACCAAAAGGATTTTTCGACAGTGAAAACTTGGCTAACTCCATCCATCAAAAACCATGACCCAAAGAGAAGCTTGCTGAGAATAGAGACAATATGGAATAGGTTGTGGGGAAAGGTAGTTATTAACACCAACTGCAGCCACTTGTCCAGCCACAGACAAGGACTCTAATAGTTATAACTATTTATTTGATATATTTGTGCATATACTATTTTTATTCTTTTCCTTTCTGTCATTCCCTTGTCATCTAAAATATTATGTGTTACAGTAACTCACCTTATATTTTAGTATGAAAGTCCCAGGATGTCAAAAGGGAGAGTTGTGACCCTACTAGAAAAGAAATTAGCATCACTCAAAGGTGGATAGTTTGAATATTGTATGGAGAGTTTTGCATATATTTTTGCCATAGAAGAGGTAGCTACATTAATTTATGCAAAATGATATATTTTTTACTATAGTTCTATATGAAGTTATATATATATAATATATATATAAAATACATATGGATGCCAAGTTAACAAGTCATAAATTGTGGTAGATTTATATTGTGTCATGTTAGCTAAGTCGGGACTGTATTTCTCAGAATTCCCTTCCATACGTGGTTGGCGTTCATGTGGGTCACAAAGACTTTCCCACCAGAATGAGAAGGTGGCAGTAAAAGCAGCTATATTCTTTTTATGCTTGGGAGGTCAGCTCAGGGCCTGACACTGTTGCAGATCATGCCTGTTGTCACTTACGTGCTGCTCCTGATTGACACGGGGGCAGTAACTAGGGCAATGCTCCTCCAGGTTCTGAAGATCTTCTGCTTCAGTTTTTGTAGCCCTTCGTCCAGTAGAAGTTTAGCTTCGTGATGAGGAACACCAATGCAGGCCACCCCATCATGGATGTACATTCTATTCTATCTATATGGGTTACTACTCAGCATTACAGATGTTAGATTTTCCTTGTTTTCACCATTTTATATCTCCCTTGCCTTTTTTACAGCCTGGCCTGTGAACTTCATCACAGAGCAGCTAACAGAAATATCAGCCTTCAAATAGATAATTTAATCAACCCCCACAATTATATAAGGCCAAATCCTAATATATAGTGACTCTGCATTGCTGATCGAATTATACCAATAGAGTTACCTGCATAAATTATAAGGAAATAAGTTGGAGGATATTTAGAAAGGAGCATTTTCCTGAGTATGTTTTTCATGCAGTTTTGGTGACGGGAGTATGTAAATGTTCTGTATGTTTGAAAAATAAAATTAAATCAGCAAGGAAGGAAAGGAGAGAAGAAAAAATAAAATTGAAAGCAAACAGAAGCAAGTAAGCTCAATTGTACTTCAAATTAAAATTAGAATACTACTGAAGGGGAAAAGGAAAGCAATAATTCAAGTAATATATGAACAAAAAATTTAACTATATGCTCTCAGTCTTGGGCCACGTTGAAGAAAACACTTTTTAGCAGATTGGGGTATTTTTTGAAGCAGGAATAGGTACAGATCAATTTTGAAACACTTTAGGTATTTTATAACATTGTCAAATGTGGATTCTCACTATGAAAGAGAAACATTCAAATATGGAAGAAGGAAGGCAGAAAAGAAATCTGCAGAGATGGATGGGAATTGACAATATTGGTGTAAACATATTTCTAAAATATGTGTATGCATGCATATGTTCATATGTATGTATCTATGGGTATGTGTAGGTGTAGCTGCGTATGTATCTATGTATATGTATGAATTATTTCTTAACTCTGTCTGCCTAAAGGTTCTAGAAAAAATTCTAAATGAACATACCTTACACCAAAGTCTTTATTTCTAGTACCATCCTACACTAATTATAGCCTAGGCTATTTAAGTAAATAAATAGCTAATTCCAGAGCTGGAAAACAGTAGGCATAAGAAAATCCTAGAACATGGTATGCCAAAAAGTACACACACAAAAAAAAAAGTACACAAAAATGAGGGCATGTAACAAGAATTCAGAAGCCAGCTTAAAGGGTAATTCGACTACCCAAAGGATTCAGTATAGTAATGAATATTAACCATTGAAAATAAATTATGTCCATGTTGATAATAAATGGTGAAATAAGCGGTAGAGAATGGCAAGTCTTTTGGTGAATGTGGAGGGAGTTTTGGAGGTGGACAATAAATAAGTACTTTGCAATTATCACAGTAAAAACTGATAGTAGCATGAATCAATTCTTGTTACATTTTGGTGAGGAGCAGGGTGTATGTGCCATCAGCCATCACTTAATGACAGGAATACATTCTGAGAAATGCATCTTGGGCAATTTTGTTGTGTGAATATCACAAAGTGTACTTACACACATTTAGGTGGTATAGCCTACTACACACCTGGCCTGTATGGTAGAGCCCACTGATCCTAGGCTGAGAATCTGTGCAGTGTGTTACTGTCTGAATGCTGTAGGCACTTGTAACACAATAGTAAGTATTTGTGTATCTAAACACAGAAAAGGTACAGTCAAAGGATGGTATCATAATATTATAGAACCCTGTTAGTATATGCAATCCATTATTGGCTGAAATGTCATTAGACCATCGATGGCTGTATTATCTTGAAGTGTCTATATCAGACTTACTGGTTGCAAGAGGGAAAGTTTTAAATATCATCGAGGAAATCAACAACTCTTTGACAAGGTAATTAAAATTAAAATCAGCAATGAGGAGCAGACGGGTATCTAGTATCTGGTAGACATCTCCAGACGTGATAAGCTAAGAATGACACAGAGTTACACGGTGTTGTGTCTGGAAATGCATAACCTGAGATGAATGTGAGGACTCATTAGAGAAACATGGAAGAACACTTTTCGTATTTTTAAAAAATGTTTTTCAAAAATATTGTCAAAAAATACAAAGGAAGACTATGTGAATGTTCCATATAAATTGAGTCTAAAGATAAATGACAATTAAACAAAATATCTCATCCTAGACTGGATCCTGTACTGGAGAGGGTGAAATGCTATTTAGGGCACTACTGAGTCAACTGGCAAAACTGGGATATGGATGTTAAATGAGTTAAAAGTGTTATTTCAGTGATAAATTTACTGAATGTAGAATTGCACTTAGGTTATGCAGAGAATTAATAAAGGAAATTTCTTCTCTAATAATTCACAAAAGTGTTGTGCATATAAATACACACACATACATCTACACATATACACACATACACATACACACATGGATGTGGGACACAAATGACCAAGAAAATGAGCTGAAATAGGAACAATAGTTGAACCTGGTACTGTTTGTACTATTTTTATGTTTATATATTTGTAACTTTATAAAAATCTTTCTAAATAAAAAGGTTTTATTTTAAAGCATACTTGAAGCTATGCCATGATAGTTGTCTAAACAAAAGCTGAAATTTCCTTAACCCAATGGCATAAATCTTGTATTAATAGATGAGTATACAAGAAGCTTCTTTAATTTATTGTACTAAGAAATGGGGAATTGTACAAATTATACATAATGAAAGCTGGATAAGCTGTTTTCTGTTTGTGATCAAGCATTTATTAGAACAGTTTTCTTTTTCGTCTTTTTTTTTTTTTTTCTTGAGAGACCTGAGCCTGAAGTATGCAGAAGTTAATGAGTAGTTTTTTCACAAATGTTGATTGGTTTTTTCCTTTTATGCTAGAATTCCAGCAAGTTTCCTGAATGGATTCCCATTCACTGCTCTTGGTAAAGAATGTCTTGAATGAGTTAGAGCAGAGCCATAATCTGAGATGATCTCAGAATTCTTTTCATTGCGTGCTTGAGGAGAATACATCAAATTCTGTTTGGAAGTCATTTTCCACTAAGAGTTGATTTTGAAATAAACTGAGTTGTTTCTAGATACATGGTGGCTTAGAAGAGGCAATGACTCAGTGCTTGAAATGGCTAGCCAAGATTCATAGTGACTAAAACTATTTCAGAATAGGGCATTGCCTCAGTAAAGCTGCATGATTATTGACAAACAGCTCAACTTAAAATTCTTTATTTTTCACTTCGCTATATTACGAGCTATCTGAATGTGGATTAAACACTGTTTAGTTTTTCTGAATATCCACAAAAAATAAAATAATTCTTGCATGCTTTTAAATGAAAACTAACTTTGGACAAGCTTACTGTATTTTAGTTAAGCTGTGGAATCCATGTGGCCAGACCCATGCTTGTTGTTTTTCTCCTCTTTGACCAGGACTTGGGAGAGCTCTGGTAAGAGATGGGGAAATCTTTCCTCTCCCCGTCCCAGGGACTCAAGAAACATTCAGGCACCACAGCCAGGGTATTCACTGATCAGAGGTGCATCCTTCCTCCACAATAGACAAATCAATCACTCTGGATCACCAACAAGATCTACCTTGTTTGCGTAATGACAATAGTGGGATTTATTACAGTGTAATATTGTAATGACTTTTTGTCCAGGAAACTTGTGAACATCCCATTTTTATCCACAAACTTTTATTCTTTCCTGCAAGGTCTCCAAGGGAAGTATACATACAATACAGTTAAAGCGCAACAAAGAAGCATTCTACTCTGCGTTTACCATAAACTCTAAAGTGGAATTTCAAGACGCTAAGCGAAAGCATACTTTATTTTAAATGTCAGATATGCTGGTATGTTATGTATAATCAATACTTATGAGACCTGTTCTCTCCATTTGTCCTAGTGAGGCGGGAAATTAAAGAAAAATAAAATTTAAAAAAAGAGAAGTAAGTTTTCCTGTATTAGGCTAACTTGTCCCAGAGGCAGCAACAGGCGCAGCCCAGACCCAGGAAAAGTCTGGCTAGTATTATCTAATGTGCTCTGGAGACTCTCCCAGCACTGCTTCAACATAGGGAGAAGAAAACACAAATTTTCCTTTGTTTTATGGAATGAGTTTATAGATTCCTGTTCTCTGTAACTAGTGACTTCAAGTATTGTTTTATCTAAGAAGTACAACGAAGGTCTTGAGAAGCTTGATTAGGCCTGAACTACAGCTGCCTGGGCACCATAGGGAAGGTTATGGGATAAGCCCACGCATGGGCAAATCTAGATAAAGGACATCTGGGTTGCATAGCAATGGTTATGTCCAATCATAAGTTATAAACCTGTTACAATTTAATTAACTATCTTTGTCCTGCCTCTGTATCCCTGCTTTAATGCCACTGTAAGCTGGCTTCAAGCTAGCCCACCCCCGTCTGTGAAGTGCATATAAAAGTCAGGGGTTGTCTTTGTTCCGGGCCCAGTCTTTGGATGTGAGTCCGCTGGGCCTGAGTGCACTCAGTAAAAGGTTCTCCTGTTTTAATTCGAGACCTCTCTCGTCCGCCTGAATCCTGCAACCATAGAGCCAATATCTTGGTCATTGAATTTTCTCCTTTAATGGGACAAAGGCTTCAGGGGCCACCACTTCTTGAACTTCCATAGAAACTGCTCTGCTTTTGGCCTACACAGACTTGATTCTACCACCTACAAAATGTAATTTAAAAATACTCTGAAATCTGATCAACTTAGATAACTTTTCCTTGTCTGTGAGAATGGAGTAAAATGTGATTCAGGGCCAGGCATGGTAGTTTATGCCTATAATCCTAGCACTTTGGGAGGCTGAGGTTGGTGGATCACCTGAGGTCAAGAGTTCGAGACCAGCCTGGTCAACATGGTGAAACCTCATCTGTACTAAAAAATACAAAAGTTAGCTGGGCATGGTGGCGGGTGCCTGTAATCTCAGCTACTCTGGAGACTGAGGCAGGAGAATCTCTTGAACCTGGGAGGCAGAGGTTGCAGTGAGCCAAGATTAGGCCATTGCACTCCAGCCTGGGCAACAGAGTGAGACTCCATCTCAAAAAAAAAAAAAAATGTATTTCAAAAGGACTTCCTTCTTCTGGTGATCAACCAAGCAGGTAGTGTAAGAAAACAGTTATTTGTGACTATGCAAAAATTTAGACACAGAGTATGTCAGACAGATGCAAACCTGTGTTCCACAGGCATTATAGTCTATATGGTCTTAGATCTCTACTTTGAGAGAGTTCTGGATTCAAATGTTGGCTCCATTATTTAATGCCAGGTGAATCTCAGCAATTGTTTTAAACCTCATTGCCATAACTAAAATATGAATAATAATAAAGCTGATTTCAAAGGGTTATTATCAAGCTCATTCTATGTAGCAGACATCTACTGCATGCCAGGCACCATGAACATAATGGATTCAAAAATGAATAAGATATAACTCCCTACGCTGTGACAATACATGTGAGGCAAACATTCATGTGAAATATAGATTCATTTACGTAGCATAATAAGCACCATAATGCTGGTACTCATAGGGCAATGGGTGCATAGAAGAGAAACACTAGGCTCAGCTCAGAGACTCAAAAAACACTAAATAAAGAAGAGGATTGCTATCCTGAGTCGTGACAGATGTGTAGGAATTACCCAGGAGAAGAAAAGGAAGTATGTATTCAGATGTTAAGCAGGAAGGCGACAATAATACATTCAGAGCACACCTAGGAACAAAACATATATGAGAAAGATTAAAAGATAAAACTTCAGTAAGTCAGAAAGGGTCAAATCATGAAAGATAATATATGTCGGCTTCAGAACTTTATGAAAATACTGGCACTTCACAATGCAAACCAAAACAAATCAAACAAATAAAAAAGAAAAACTAAAATAAAGGCCTATTTCTATGTTCGCCTATTCCCAAAAGATTTTGGATAGATAAAAATGTAATCACCCCTTTTGGAAGCGATGAGATTCATGGTTGATTTGGAATTATCATTTTATACATCACCCCCACTTCAACTCTGTTCTTTTTGGGCTTTCCTTTTAAAGTTGCACTTCTGCTGGCCAGCGACTGATTTATACTGAATCCTAAGTAGTATTCAGGGAACACTGGAGAGGTTGAGAGATGCAGAAGATTCACAATTGGACACATTGTAACAAATCCAAATAAAAAGGCAGCCTCTGACCTACATGATTTCTTTTCATCCTAAGAGGGGTGCCAAGTTATTTCTGTTGTCACAATGTTACATAAAGTATGTCAGGTGCCAGCTAAAGTTAGACTAGGGTGTGGGCAGTTCCAGCTAAAGAAGCTATATGCTAAGCTATCGTGGCCATAGTATGTCAGGACCATTTTTACTCAGAACTCAACCATCCTGAAAAAACTGGAGCAAATAAGTTGAGACACACAATTCATATGTAGTTTCAGCAGAGGGGAGAAAATGTTCGCAAAGAGGAAGTCTAATAGTAAAAATAAATGATTGGAAACGGTTGACTCCTAGGCAGAATTAATGTAGAAGTAGATCTTTCAGCTCAGAAAAATAGTGTAGAAGACAAATCAGCATTGAAAAGGTAAAGGAGTACAGATGAAGGTAGCAGGTAGAGTGATTATAAGAACTGAAATTGGGTAGGCTTGATAGGTTCGGGTCAGAGAAAGATCAGGATTAGAGATGGAGGTGCTGCCTTCCGGGAAGCAAACAGGATAATATCAGTCAAGATGGGCTCCTGTGTGTGCATGTATTCCCACATGCCCATTTGCCCCTCATGCTGTATTTCTGCTTTACTTCCAGGGAAAATCTTTGTGACCTCAGACAATGTATGATACTTAAATCTTTGTGAATCAGCTGCATGCTAAGGATCATGCCTACAGGATGACCCTGGCATAATGACTGTGTTCTTGTGCCCCTAGATAATGAAAAATATTGCATCCGTCAGGCAGAGAGAGATGATATCTGACCCTTCACCTAGTCAGTCAGTAAATGTGTTTTGAGGATTCTGCAGCACATGCTATTTGATACAATAGAAGTTAAAATAGTTAATAGAGGTTTATATCAATGCTCCTAGCCTAAGTTGCTTAGAATCCAGTGCAGAAGCTAAATAGAAACACACTCAGGTTAAATAACAAAAGGGAAAGAAATATCACAATGCAACATTTCAAGAAGAATCACAAAGAAGTGCATGATCAATTGTCTATTTGGAACTCAGTTCCAGACAGATTAATGGACTACAATGTGAATTGTACAACAATGCATAATATATAAATGATATATAATAATATTATTCAACTCATGTTATTTTTACATTAGCAATTTTTATGACTCTATTACTTTGTTGATAACTTCAGTGTGTGATTATCTGCCTAATAACAGTCCAAGAAATAGTATTGCTGTCTGGATAAAGTGATTATGCAATATGAAGAAAGAAAACAGGGATTGTATTTTTTAATAAAACTAAAATATTATCATTGTAGAAATGTAAATGACTAATAAATAATATACTCAGTAATACAAATTAAAATAAATAAGATTTAATTTTCTATCAAGCAATTTGTCAAAGAGTTTTCAAAATTTCAAATTTGTCAAGGATATTATGACCCAGTTTCACATATGAGTGGGAATATAAGTTAATACAACCTTCTGGAAAGCAGTTAGGCAACATGTTTCAAGAGCCCTAAGCGCATTCCTACCTTTTGACCCAGCAATTCAGCCTTTTTAGATTGAATGAAGTAGTCTTGTTTGTATACAGATATGTGCACTGAGATTTTTATGAGAAACAATCTAGTATTTTAAATGACTTACATTCTAATAAATACAAGAGTGGTCCATTGAGAGCGTATTCAAATGATGGGTGATTATAGCTGTAACAAAAGATATTTCTGAAGAAGACTTATTGACATGAGAAAATGCCAGAAATAAAATCTGCTTCAGTAGGCTTGCGTCTTTTGATTTACCTGGGCAATGATGGACCTGTGGACTCTTTCTTTTGCCACATTACATAATCAGTTTATCTATCTAGAAATGCCATTTCGTATGCTTTTCTTAGACAGATATTCACCTATCGAATTGATATCCAAAGTAACACAATCAGATAAAAATTGTTAATATAAAAATAATACGAGTTGAATAATGTCATGCACCATGTGCATGGAATACATTGTTGTACATCTCCATTTTAATCGATTAATATACTGCAGGGCAGTAATGGACAGGTAATGAGTGCTGCAGAGACATCTCATCCCGCGTCAGTACCAAACCCCTATTCCCACATCCTACCATCCAACAAATAGACTTTGCCAGAAATAAGGTCCAGGGCTGCAGCCAGACTCAAAATCTACCATCAGTAAAGAAAAGAAAGAGGAAGAGACTTGAGACAATCCAGTTTGGATCCAGGAAATCCACAGCAGTGTTCCTATAAAGGTCTGTGGAGCCAGAGGTCAAGGACCAATCCAATTCAGAGTTGTTTCATATGTTACGATAGAAATGAGAAGAAGCATATAATGGCCTCAGCTCAGAACAGTGATCTCTGTGATGCAGCTCTTGCATCTATCTGGCTACTTCAGAGCCCTGTGATGTTAGAAACTTCCCTGAGCCGTGGTTTCCTCTATTTAAAATAAAATTCATAGTTATCTGCCTGAGCTCTAAATTTCTGTAATTCTCCAATTCTAACATATTGTATGTTTTTAATATAAATTTTTAGAAGAGAATGTCAGGATAAAATAAGGTACACAAAATGGCTTAAAAACTACTTCACAAACAATATTGTATTCTGATGTATAATATCCTTTGTTAAAGAAACAGTCTTAAACCATCTTCTTTTTCTAACAATCTGGTCCAATTATTTTAAAAATATTTGGTGAAATTTGGCACAAAACATTTAAATGCACAGCCAAGTTGAATATCAAAGTCTTTATACTTGGTTTATTTGTAAAGAATAGGTTAACATTTTACAGTGACCTCTCATATTTAACTATGAAAGAAGAGTTCCAAAAAACATGAGTATTTATACCTGTGAAGTGTCAACATACTTAGGTGTTAAAAAACTTTATTTTTCAGGACTTCAGATTTTGATTGCATAGAAGTGTTTTATTTTCACAGTAGCCAGACAAAGAAATAGATACAAAGTGCTTTTATAACCTGAAGGCAAAGTCATTCCAGCTAGTATGTAGGTCATCGGCTGTTTTCTGGGTTCTGTTTTTGTCCAAACAAATACTTCTTTTCACTCTTCATTGACTATTAAAGCCCACTACCATTCTTCCAATGTTATTTTTCAAGTTCTTTTCCATTAGTGAAATCTTGGAAATCTTACAATGCAGAATTTAGAGTAGGATTCAACGGAATAAAGATAATTCTCATGGTAAGTATGACGGACTACACAGAGGGGCGGGTAGCATGGGGGTGGCGCAGTGTCACACTATTCTCCAGCACAGATGGGATCAGCAGCCCCTGCTCAATGTGATTGGAGAGTCTCCAAGCTCTTTCTGTCATTAACATTTCCCTCATTAATCTGGTTTGATTTCTTCTTCCTCACTTGGCCTGGAGATTTTTTTTTTTTAATTTTAGAATCTTAGTGATTAAGAAAATAAAGGCAGAATAATCTCTTTGTGTGACAGCTTGGTATAGCAGTAAGAACATAAATAATTTCTGCAATCAAGCTCCTTTTTGAATCTTGGCTCAACTACTGAAACTTAACCTATCCGGATCTCAGTTTTTCAAAATGAGGCAAGATAAAGAAAGAACATTTTTACTTCTAGCTTAAAGGGTTGTTTTGAGAATCAAAGGATATCAATACTACATATGACAATGCTTCACAGATCTGATGACACTGTGTAAAAATTAGGCCACTTTAGAGTTTATGCTTCATTTAACATGAAAGTAGAGGACCCTCTATCTTTTTGCTACATTAGTTGCTCACCTTAGTTAATTGTCACCATCTAAAGAGGGAGGTGGTTCAAGAAAGTTAAGTCAGGTGTGTGGCAACAACAAACTAGGAGGGAAAGTTTACTACTCCCTCCCCATCAGGGGTGCCGAATAATTAATTACGTACTTTTTAGTGGGAAGTATAGTTCCTTTGCTTCCAGGTGAAAAACTTAGAGTTGAAATTTACATCTCAGGGCTTCTCATGAGAACTACCTGTGTCCACCTAAAATCAAACTCTTGCTTCCTTCCCCTTTCCTGTCCTGCTCCATGTCCCCGTCTCCTTTCTGGATGCTCCTGGAAACACATCCTTAATGCATCACTTGTAACTCCGTCCTTGGCTTTGGATCTGCATCTGGGATAAGCCAACTTAAGAAACCCAACCAATGAATTTTTTTGTATTAAATCAACAAATATTTATTGAACATCTACTAAATGCCACCACTGTTCTTTCCCATATGGCAGAGGGGAACAAAACAAACTTCTTCTCCATGTACCTTGTATTTTACTGGGAAGAGTGAGAAAATAAATAAATGCATAGGTCTATGTCACTATTCAGCAGTAAAAATTCTATGACAGAAAATGAACCAGAGTAATTTAGGGAGGGGATAGAGAAAACGTAAAGTACTATTTAGATAGAGAGGTCAGAAAAGGCCACTCTGAGAAGTCACTGTTGATTATGAACAGAAAACATCTTCCACCCAAATATTATGTTGTTACTTTTTGATGTTGAGGATTATGTTGGCTTAAGCCTGCGTGAGAACTTAACATGTGCTGAGTTCTCTGATACATCCCGAGAAGCCACTTCCTTGCAGAAGAATAGAAGAGGCATGGGGCTAAGATTGAGTTGAGGAGCTGTTTTGGGGTGAGTGGGAAGGGATGCGTCCATTTCCTGCCTCTGTGTGCCAGCAACACAGGACAGAGGTAGGAGGAGATGTGGAGATGCTGAGATATGTTCTAAAGATTAAGATATTGAGACCATTCAGCCCTGTGGGAACCCAGTAAAGGGGCTTATTTCATTGGTCTCTTGCTCGTCTTTTAGGGAAAACATGTACTCTTACCTATTTGTATGCTGCAAAGTAGTGTGCATGCTTTTCTGTGTGCAGAAAAGCTCTTTCTGTCATTAACATTTCCTTCAGTGGTATTCCTTAAATGTTAGTTGATTAGAAAAGTGTATGTGTGTGGTTGTGTGTGTATATGTGTGCACACAAATCCCAAACTTTGTTTTACACATATAAGAGTTAACTGACATCTTCTCCCGAAAGTTTAGATTAAATATTTTCCCCAAACCATTTTTTAAACCAATTATTGTGATGACAGAAATAGTAATATACAATTAAAATATGCATATCTATATAGAATATATTGCATGTTATTACTCTAAGTTCACTTTTATCTATATAGATTCATCCTTTCACATCTTTCATTTTTAAAAGTGCAACATTTTTCTTTAAAGCATTTGATTTTTGCCTGTGATTGCAATAAATGCATGCTAAAATAGAGCTAATATATAATGTGTCCTAGACTTCTATGTATTTCAACCCTCGGAGACAAATCAAAACTGAAATATAGCTATGATTCATTTTGTAAAATTCAAGTTTCCCATAATTTTAATAAAATCTTCTCAAACTAAGCATCCAAAAAGAGCTATTCAATAATCAAATACTGCTGGCTTTGTTTCCTGAGAGGAAAGGCTAAATGGAATATTTTAAGCAAATGATGGATGCAAATGTGATGCATTACTTCAGAGCCTCTGTGTCTGATTTCAAGAACATCAGTTCACTGGGCTGTACCAGGATCTAGTCCAAAATGAATGAACCATGTGGACTTAAAAGTGGATCTGGATGGCAGCAATTCTCCACAGGTTATTTCCATCCTGTGAGATTGCATTCCCCTTGTTCCATTTCTGTGAATAAAGAAAAAATAAATAGGTCTAGCAATGTAATTCCTTATTGTATTGATCAGACTCTCGGCATTAAAAATGCCTGCCCTTTAACCTTTTCCTTTTCATAAATCTTTCAGTGACTCAGATGAGCATGACATGAATGTGTTCCCCAGAAGACACTGTAAGCAATACTTTTTTTATTACTGACAGTGTAAAAAATGGACATGTTTTAAGCCCTCTACAAATTGCTATTTGAAAACACAAGACATGATTGATCACCAGATGGAGCAGTAAAAATGAAAACTGGGAGATAAAGATGGAATACAAATATTTAATCATAAATGGGAAAACAATGAAAATCTGAGGATAACTATATTCTGCTTGCAGATAATAACCTTTCATATGAGAATGAGTCACTTATGGAGTCTAACATAGGGACATAAATCCAGTTGCATCATAAATACAAATTTTTGCCTGGAACACTCTTGCTTATGACTGAAAACATTTGTTTAGCTATTCTAACTTGGAAATGTCTAATATATTAGAATTTTGACATCACTCCAGTCAAGAAACATTACTTCTTATACCAAGAAAAATGTATTGACTGTGTCCCCACCCATACCGCATCTTGAACTGTAGTTCCCATAATCCCTGCATATCATGGGAGGGACCCAGTGGGAGGTAATTGAATCATGGGGGCCATTGCCTTCATGCTGTTCTCGTGATGTGGATGAGTTCTTATGAGATCTGATGGTTATATAAGGGGCTTTCCCCACCTTCACTCTGCACTTCTCCTTGTTGCCTGTTGTGAAGAAGGACATGATTGCTTCCCCTCCCACCAGAGTTGTAAGGTGTAAGTTCAGCATGGCTGAGGTCTCTCCAGCCATGCTGAAGTGTGAGTCAGTTAAACCTCTTTCCTTTATAAATAACACAGTCTCCGTATGTCTTTATTAGCAGCATGAGAACAGACTAATACAGTGTAATATATTAGAATTTTGACATCACACCAGTCAAGAAACATTATTTCTTACACCAAGAAAAAAGTCACTTTCTTCTATAACTTAAAGAAAATATGACAGCATCACAAAGCATATTGAAAGCATTTTGACAAGATATTGGATGCAGAATAGTAGAGGCCTTATGAAATACTTTCCTTGGGATTAAAATAGTTCAGCTCTCAAGGGTTCCAGGACGTTAAGGAAATAGAAATTTTTTTAAAAATATTTAACAGATGGCACTGCATTATTCCTTTATGCAACTGAAGTACTTAAAATCACTTACACATGAATATAACATGTTAGACAAAACAAATTATTTAATCAAAAATTAATTATTATTAGTTTAATAAGACATGGATATTGAAGTTCAATATACAAAGATATTGGGATAAGTATAGGAATTGACTTTTCTGTCACAATGTAAATTACAATAAAAAATAACTATATGAGAAGTTGTGTTATGAGTTTTCCAACACTTAGTGCAAGCACTGAATTGTAGTATTCACTAAAGAAAGCATGTTAAATTTATTTATTTATTTATTTATTTATTTTTTTTTTGAGGCGGAGTCTCGCTCTGTCGCGCGGACTGGAGTGCAGTGGCCAGATCTCAGCTCACTGCAAGCTCAGCCTCCTAGGTTTACGCCATTCTCCTGCCTCAGCCTCCCGAGTAGCTGGGACTACAGGCGCCCGCCACCTCGCCCGGCTAGTTTTTCTATTTTTAGCAGAGACGGGGTTTCACCGTGTTAGCCAGGATGGTCTCGATCTCCTGACCTCGTGATCCGCCCGTCTCGGCCTCCCAAAGTGCTGGGATTACAGGCTTGAGCCACCGCGCCCGGCCGTTAAATTTATTAAATCAAAGCATCTTGTGTCAACTACTTGTGTACATTAACTTTTTTCCACCCCACAGCACCCAACAGAGAGCCTCTGCTTACTGTCATATCCATTCGCTATCCCATCCTCACATTTTGAAAAGTCCAGCCTCTAAATATTAATAATTTGGCCTCTGCCTGAATACACTGCAATAAATCAAAATACTTACTGTGAGGGATGGTATTTGTGAATATGTGGTATTATCATACTGAACATGACTTTGGTATTTGTTTATATAATGCTTGATGGCCGGTTTGTCTTACAGTTTTGACATAATTCTTCAAGTCTACATTTTTACATATTTAGTCCATACCTTCTGGTTCACTGGCAGTGGAGAGTCAGGGAGAACAGGGCAGTGGCTTCTCATAAAAAATCTAATGTGAGAGTCACATAATTGCTTTTATAAAGGATTAGTATTTAAGATGTGTGAATGATGTGAATGGCTTGAATTTCAAGACTAAAGAAAGATAATAATGGTCCTCTTGCTTTCCTGCCTTCTCGTAATCTGTCAGAATACCAATCAGGCTAACACATTAAAGAGAGTTCAACCGACAAAAGAGAAACAAGGTAAGCTTCCCAAAGTAATTCTTTGTTAATCAATGTGTGTGATTCCACTGAAAAGTTCTTCCAGGTCCATGTAAAACATCTTCTCAAATATCATCTGATTGTGACCATCCATTTCTGGTACTTTTATTCTTTGAGTTTTGAATTTTCTTATTGTCCAGTTTTGACCAAATTATCTACCTGTGCGCTAAATTCACCTGACAAAGCCATGTTAATAAATAATTTGAAAACACCTCAGTAACTTTACCTTTCATGATATATTTTCTCATCAAAAGAAAATAAAGACAATGAGTACACAAAAAAATAAAAATTAAGAAACTAAACCATATCACAAGAGAAAAATCACCTTCACTAGAGAAAGACAGGAAGAAAATGAAGAAGGAAGAGAAGATCATGAAACAACCAGAAAACAAATAACAAAGCAGTAAGTCCTTACTTCTCAATAATAAAAAAGAGTAAGTCCTTACTTCTCAATAATAACATTGACTGTAAATGGGCTAAATTCTCCAATCAAAAGACATAGAGTGGCGGGAAAAAACAGGACCCATTGATCTGTTTCCTTCTAGAAACACAGTCAACTTATAAAAACAAACGTAGACTGAAAATAAAGACATGGAAAAAGATATTTCATGCCAATGGAAATCAAAAAAGAGCAGGAGTTGCTATACTTATATCAGACAAAATAAATTTCAAGACAAAAACAATGGGAAGCGGCAAAGAAGGTTACTATGTAATGATAAATGGGTCAATTCAGCAAAAGGATATAACAATTTAAAATATATATACACCCAACACTGGAGCACCCAAATATATAAAGGAAATATTATAAGAGTTAAAGAGAGAGATAGGCCTCAACACAATAATAGCTGGAGACTTCAGTACCCCATTTTCAGCATTGGACAGATCTTCCAGGTAGCAAATTAACAAAGAAAAGGCAGGCTTAATCTGCAATATAGACCAAATGGATCTAATAGTTATTTACAGAATATTTCATCCAAGAGCTGAATAATATATACTGTTTTCTTAACACACAGATTGTTCTCAAGGATAGATCATATATTAGGTCACAAAATAAGTCTTAAGAGTATTCAAAAATTTGAAATATTATCAGAGCATCTTCTCTGATCACAATGAAATGAAACTAGAAATTAATAACCAGGTAATTTTTGGAGATTATACAAATACATGAAAAATTAAACAATATGCTCCTGAATGAACAGAAAGTCAAAAAATAAAATAAAGAAAAAATTTGAAAAATTTCTTCAAACAAATGATAATGGAAACACAACAGAGCAAAACCTATAGAATACAGTAAAAGCAATATTAAGAGGGAAGTTTATAGCTGTCAGGGCCTACATCAAAAAATAGGAAAATTTTCAAATGAACAATCTAATGATGCATCTTAAAGAACTGGAAAAGCAAGGCAAACAAAACCTAAAATTAATAGAAGAAAAAAATGAAGATCAGAGAAGAAATAAATGAAATTTAAATTTAAAAACACAAAAGATCAACGAAACAAAATGTTAGTTTTTTGAAAAGTTAAACAAAATTAACAAACCTTTAGTCAGACTGAGAAAAAGAGAGGATCCAAATGAATAAAATCAGAAATGAAAAAAAAATTATAATTGATACTGCAGAAATTCAAATAATCATTACTGGCTACTATGATCAACTATATGCCAATAAATTAGAAAATCTAGAAGAAATAAACCAGTTCCAAGACACATACCACCTACCAAGATTAAACTGGGAAGAAATCCAAAACCTCAGAAGACCGATAACAAGTAACAAGAGCAAAGCCATAATAGAAAGTCTCCCAGTAAAGAAAAGCCTGGATCCCGATGGTTTCACTGCTGAATTCTACCAGACATTTAAAAAATAATTAATACCATTCCTACTGAAACTATTCCAAAAAATATTGGAGGAGGGGATACTTACAAACTTATTCTATGAGGCCAGTGTTATCTTGATACCCAAACTAGACAAAGACACATCAAAAAAAGAAAACTACAGGCCAATCTCTGATGGATATTGATGCAAAAGTCCTCAACAAAATACTAGGTAAGCAAATTCAACAATATATTAGAAAGATCATTCATCATGACCAAGTGGGATTTATCCCTGGGATGCAAGGTTTGTTCAATGTACACAAATCAATCAATGTGGTAGATTATATCAACAGACTAAAAGATAAAAAACATATGATTATTTCAAGTGGTACTCAAAAAACATGTGATAAAATTAAATAACCCTTCATGATAAAAACCTTCAAAAAACATGGTGTAGAAGGAACATACCTCAAAATAACAAAAAACCGTATATGACAGAGCTACAGCTAGTATCATACAGAATGGGGAAAAACTGAAAGTCTTTCCTCTAAGATCTGGACAAAACAAGGATGGCCACTGTCACCACTTATTCAACATAGTACTGGAACTCCTAGCTAGAGCAATCAGACAAGAGAAAAATATAAAGGGCATCCACAATGGAAAGGAAGAAGTCAAATTGTCCTTGTTTGCAGATGATATAACCTTGTAAGACTCCAGAGGAAAATGATTAGAACTGATACATTCAGTAAAGTTGCAGGATACAAAATCAACATACAAAAATCAGTAATATTTCTATATGCCAGCAGTGAACAACATAAGAAAAGAAGTAAAAGTAATCCCACTTACAACAGCCACACATAAAATTAAATACCAACGAATGAACTTAACCAAAGAAGTGAAAGATCTCTATAATGGAAACAGTAAAACACTGTTGAAAGAAATTCAAGGGGACATTAAAAAATGGGAAAATATTTCATGTTCGTGGATTGGAAGAATCAATATTGTTAAATGTTCATACTACCCAAAGAAATCTAAATATTCAATACAATCTCTATCAAAATAGCAATGACTTTCTTCACAGAAATAGAAAAATATATCCTAAAATTTATATGCAACCACAAAAGAATAGCAACAAGAATAGCCAAAACTATCCTAAGAAAAAAGACCAAAACTGGAAGAATCACAATATCTGGCTTCAAATTATACTACAGAGCAATAGTAATCAAAATAACATGATACTGGCCTAAAAACATACAGACATATAGACCAATGGAACAGAATAGAGAACCCAGAAACAAATGCACACACCTACACTGAACTCGTTTTTGACGAAGGTGCCAAGAACCTATACTGGGGAAAAGATAGTCTCTTCAATAAATGGTGTTGGAAAAATTGAATATCTAAACACATACAAATGAATCTAGACCCTTATCCAACACCGTATACAAAAATAAAATCAAAATGAAGTAGATTTAAATCTAAGATCTCAAACTATAACACTACTATAAGGAAATATTGGGGAAAATTTCCAGGACATTGGTCTGTACAAAGACTTCTTGAGCCATACCCTACAAGCACAGGCAACTAAAGCAAAAACGGACCAATGGGATCAAATCAGGTTAAAAAGCTTCTGCACAGCAAAGGATACAATCAACAAAGTGAAGAAACAACCCACATAATGGGAGAAATATTTGCAAACTACCCACCTTACAGGAATTAATAACCAGAATATATAAGGAGCTCAGACAACTCTATTCTAAATAGTCTAATAATCTGCTCAAAATATGGGCAAAATGTTTGAATAGACAGTTCTCAAAAGAAGACATACAAATGACAAACAATCACATGAGAAGTTCTCAACATCACTAATCTTCAGAGAAATACAAACCAGAGCTACAATGAGATATCACCTCATCCTAGTTAAAATGGCTTATATTCAAGTCAGGCAATAACAAATGCTGGTAAGGGTATGAAGAAAAGGGAATACTCGTACACTGTTGGCGGGAATGTAAATTAGTACAACCACTATGGAGAACAGTTTGGAGGTTCCTCAAAAAACGACGATTAGACCTACCATATGATTCAGCAATCAAATAGCTGGGTCTATACCCAAAAAGACAGGAAATCAATACATTAAAGATATATCTACACTCCTATGTTTGCTGCAGCACTGTTTACAATAGCTACGATTTGGAAGCAACCTAAATGTCCATCAAGAGATGAATGGATAAAGAAAATGTAGCACATATATACAATACAGTAGTACCATTCAGCCATATAAAAAAGAGTGAGTCCCAGTCATTTGCAACAACGTGGACGGAACTGAGATATCATTACCTTAAGTGAAATAAACCAGGCACAGAAAGACAAACATCACATGTTCTCACTTATTTGTGTGATCTAAAAATAAAAACCATTGAACTTGTGAACATAGAGAGTAGAAGGATGGTTACCAGAGACTGGGAAGGGTTATGGGGATATAGACAGGAGGTGTGGATGGTTAATGGGTACAAAAAAATAGAAAGAATAAATAACACCCACTATTTGATAGCACAATAGCGTTGTTATAATCAATGATAACTTAATTGTATATTTTAAAATGATTAAAAGAGTTTACTTGGATTGTTTGTAATTCAAAGGATAAATGCTTGATGAGAAAGATACCCCATTCCCCATCATGTGCTTATTTCACACAGCATGCCTGTATCAAAACATCTCATGTACTCCATAAATACATATACCTACTATGTACTCATGCAAATTTTATACATTGTAAATATCTTTTAAAAATTATTTTTCTCAGTCAATTGATGAAAGTACAACTCTCAAAAAATCCCCTATTGGTGCAACAACAAAAAGCAAATAAAGACCAATTTACTAATGTTGGACTGTTAATAAAAAATTTTTCCTTTTGTTCATTTCAGTTTCTCATAGTCTAATGAGTTCATAGTAGTTTTCCAGTATCTCGCTGTTTGTGGAACATCCAAATTGTAGCTCAGAGCCCTGGAATTCAGACTATTCAATAATGCCAGTAGTGATTCACTCAAGAATGCAGTTCATTCACAGAGAATGCTTAGTGGATTATACAGTAATCCATAGCAATCTTTCCTTCCGATTCTTTTCTGCCACTTCTAGGTAATATGGATATGAGTAAATAATACTTTCCTGGAGGAGACCATTTGCTCTATTAGATTTCAGGTTCCTACATTCCTAATACTCCATCATTTCTTACTAGATCTATTAGCCTTCTGAGAAAAAATAGAAAATTCAGCTGTGTCAAATCAACCAATTGCCACTTAGATAGACAGGAAGTCTAGCATGCAACTTGTTCACTGCTGTTTTCCTCAGGTAGGTGCCCACTGCTGGGTCCGTGAGTGCTAGCTGAACTAATACAAAGTTCCCTCTTGATAGGAAAAGAAAATGATTTGATAAATACAAGGTTCAGTAGTATCAAACATTGAATAAGTTCACTTATCTTATTGCCTGGGTGATTATTTAGTTGTTTAAGGGATCGCACCCAATAGAAAGAGTTTTACTCTCAGATAGAAACAGAGTCTAACTGTGAAATGGTTTAATAATACTTCATAAAATTATGAAGAGTAAATGGAGTAATATCTGCCAAGTGGCTAAGATATGATGCTTAGTACAATTAGATGTGGTCAGCAAATGTTTATGTTCATTGTTAATATTTAGTGTAGGTGAGGTTGCTTATAATGCCACTAAAGGTAAAAATTAATATATCCTGTTCAGTTTGCACTAGCAACTCAATAAAGTGGCCCCAAAAGAAAAGTAGAAGAGAAATAGTATATCCTTGCTGATTCTAGATGATAGCATAATAGAGATGTTAGATGTTGCTATCTTTACCTTAGAAAGTTGATTAGCAACAAGAAAAATGATAACTGAAGTTTTGATTCAAATCCAGAATTGTTATGAAGCAGCACAGACACCAGCAACCCTAAACTATGACCCTCACATGGACCTGCTTCTCCTGTATCTCACCATGCCTTCTATATTCCAATTGTTTCATCTGAAGTTTTCAATTCTGCATATTACAGTTTTGACAGTAGTTTCTTTGTATCAGCTAGATCATCTACTATTATCTTTGAGAAGATGCTGATGAATTAAAAGTGGTTGCTTTTAATTGAGGGCGTATATTTGCACTTTAATAGTGTTCCGCTGTTGGCTTGAGTCACTCAAGAGTGACTCAGGATCCAGGATCTCATACTCCCACTCTGGCTTCTCTGACTCATTCTTTTCCAAAGAAAGACTCACTTATCCCGTGAGTAAAACTGTGTTTCCTAGGTTCTTCTTTTTCTGGGATCCTTAACCATATAATTACCACTCTATCATGAAGTCATCTTATAGAGTATGTTTTGCACTGCAGCATCACCGCTGGATTCTGGATGCAGAAGGAACATTGTGGACAAGGGATGGGGAAGAAGTAGAAACATGGTTCCAGTCTGGGGCTGAGTTGCATCTTCCAATCCAGGTTTTACTGGTTTTTAAAACTTAATTTTTGAATACTCATTTGACTCCTGTGCTTGTTTCTCAATTGCTTCTGAACATGGAGAGGAAAAGGGTGAGATGATTACCTAAATTATTCATGTGAATTCCTTAAACTCCACAGTAAACAATTGATGTCTTTGAATTCAGGAGAGACCGTTCTGTGACTCTCCAGGCACATGATAATTTGGGAAAGAAAAAACAAAACAAATTTGAATGTGGAAATATGATCACTTATGACAGAAGAACTGATGATTATTCAGAAATATAGTTATCCACATCTTTGGTAAGAAAGGTATATCAGAAGTTGGGCATCCATTATTCTAGTAACAGCTGACTCCCAGAGTGACAAGCAGACATAGATGGTAGATTCCTTTGTCAGTCACCAGTAATTCCAGTTTTGAAAACAAGGCCGCTGCTTGTTACTTTTTCATTTTTCCATCACTTACACCGTTTCTGACAGAGGCTAGGGTGAAGGTGCCAATGTGGAAGTTGAATATTTAGCACTGAGGTTTCTTGCCCTTATCCTCTAACACTCCTAATTTTTATTTACTTTTTTTTTTTTTTGCAAATATGTCTGCCTCCTTATAAAGATCAAGTCTCTGAAAATAATTTTACAGTTATTAATTGAAATGAAGAGTCAAATTTTATTTTTAAAACAGAAGTCTCATACATTCTTAAAATTGGAAAGCAGTCTCAAGAGTAGGGAAAACACTTTTCTTTTTGTAGCAGACAGCATTTTATTTGATTCACAATGAATAGGGTTTCTTCTGTCTGACAGCTACACATGCTGGACTTAACAGAAGTACATAGGTGTACTTGGAGAGAGAGAAAAGCATATTTTGGAATAGTACAGGATGTTAGCCTTTATTATTATTATTTTATTATTCCCTGAAGTTTTCAAAATAGTTAACTACCTAAATCAACCTTTAAGGGATTTTGATTCCTGAACAATTCTATATGTTCACTAATGTTTCTCCTCCTTCTCTTATTTTTACTTCATGAGAAAATGATGGGATTTAACTGTATTCGGTGGATGAATGGGTTAAAAATTTTGGTAATGCTCTCTTCTGGTACAAAACATGAAATTGTTCTGTCATTTCTTCACTTGAAAAAAATTTTTTTATTTTTTATTTTTATTTTTTATTTATTTTTTATTTTTTTTATTTTTTTTTGAGACGGAGTCTCGCTCTGTCGCCCAGGCTGGAGTGCAGTGGCCGGATCTCGGCTCACGGCAAGCTCCGCCTCCCGGGTTTACGCCATTCTCCTGCCTCAGCCTCCCAAGTAGCTGGGACTACAGGCGACCGCCACCTCGCCTGGCTAGTTTTTTTGTATTTTTTAGTAGAGACGGGGTTTCACCGTGTTAGCCAGGATTGTCTCGATCTCCTGACCTCGTGATCCGCCCATCTCGGCCTCCCAAAGTGCTGGGATTACAGGCTTGAGCCACCGCGCCCGGCCGAAAAAATTTTTTTTATAAGAATAAAATGTATTTGGAAGTTTTTCATTTATTGAGGACAGTAACATAAAAGTGTAACTTTTATTTTGATGTTGCAAATGCTGTTTGAATACCCCTGCACATACAGCATTTCAAATGGGTGAGAATATATCTTTTGGATAAACTCCAAGGAATGGAATTATTGGGTTGAAGAGTGGATGCATTTATACATTTAGTATGTTGCTAAATTCTACCCATAGCAATAGGGTCTCTTACACTGCCACCAGCACTGCTGCAACTCAGCAAATTAGTAAAATTGAATTTTTGTCAAATAGAAAGGTAAAAGAATCAGTAAAGGCTTAGTTTGTGTTTTTCTAATTATGAACAAAGTTGAATATTTTATTAATTTTTAAAGGTCACATTACTTTCTATTCTGTAAACAGTGTCTTTATTGTGTTACATAGTTCTCTATGTGTTGATCTTTTCCTTATCTACTCATAGGAGTTCTTTATGTATTAAGAATATGGTAATTTGTCTATTATATAAGTAGTGGATAGTTTTCTGGACTATTATTATTTTAACTTTGCTTATGATTTTTTTGTGGTATAGATTTATTTATTTTTATGGAGTTGAATTTAAAAAAATATTTTGTGTATTGGAATTTTGAAATCATATAAGAAAGTCTACTTCCATTTGAGGTGATAAAATAAATCCGTATTTTCTTCAGCTATATTTATGTCTTTATTTTATATATTTGAATGTTGTAAGTAGTTGGACTATATCCTGGTAGTTGATGTGATGTGTTAATGCTAATTAATATTCTTATCACACCATTTTATACTTGTTTTCACATGTTTATTGCCTAATCTATTTATAAAGTCGGTTTATTTCTGAGTTTCCTATTCTTTTCCACTGGATTTCCTTTTGCTTCGTGTGTTAGTAGTATACTGTTTTACTTAGTGAAAGCATTTAAAATCTTGAAGGGCTAGTTTATCTTCTGTTCTTTTTTCTAAGTTTTCTTGCTGTACTTTCTTGTTTATTTTTCCTTAGAAGTTTATATTGATTTAGCTTGTCTAGTTCCACTGTATTTTTAAAAAGGACTTGCATATTTGCATTGGATTCATATTTATTATTATATAAATTACTTTAGAAAAATTAACTTTATTCAATAGAGTAAGTGTTCAAAACCTGGCTCATTCCAACCCTTTTGCATCTCAGGCCTCTCACTCATGAATGTGACTCATTCTTCATATATTGTATAATATATAACAAATATATGCAAACGTTTGCTTTGATCATGTTCAACAAACATTAATAGAGACATTTGGCTAATCACAGTATTAACTAGCTATGTGGGCTATTAAATGCTGCACAAATCACTTTGAATTGTTATGTCCTTTTGCCCACATTTTCCACCCTGGACAAATGTCTTACCCTATCTCTGACATGCACCCCTTTTTAGGACCAAAGCATATCTGCACTGACCATCTCACAAAAGAGTGTTTGTTCTTTCCTTTGAAATCTGCTTTTACTTCCTCTCTGTGTCAATCATTTGCCTCTTGCCTTTGAATTCAAGGTTAATGACCATTTTATATGTAGCATCTCCTATTTTTTTTTTTTTCCTTTTTGAGACAGTCTTGCTCAGTCGCCCAGGCTGAAGTGCTGTGGTGTGATCTCAGCTCGCTGCAACCTCTGCCTCCTGGATTCGAGTGATTCTCCTTCCTCAGCCTCCCAAGTAGCTGGGATTCCAGGTGCCTGACACCATACCTGGCTAATTTTTGCATTTTTAATACAGACAGGATTTCACCATGTTGGCCAGGCTGGTCTCCAACTCCTGACCTCAAGTGATCTACCTGCCTAGGCCTCCCAAAGTGCTGGGATTACAGGTGTGAGCCACCACGCTTAGTCATATCTTTTTAGATCATGAATCGGTTAAAGAAAGGTACTAATTCATAATTTTTTTTTTCATATTCCTATAGATAAGAATCCGGGTCACAGGGAGTGGGACAGGGTGCATGTATTTCTACTCTCTTTGCATTAGTTTTTCAGGATTTTTCATCTCCTCTAAGTGTTTGTCCTCAGCAATTCAACATAAAAAGCTCACCTCCTTCTATTCTAAATGAATTAAATATTTGACTCTGTTCCAATAAGCAGACAGTTTTTTTTTTTTATAGCAGCAAGACAATACTCACAATCCTGCCTTTTGTAATTAATCCAGTTTTTAATCATGAACAGAACTTTCCCTCTCCTTCTGTTGCCAAGAATTTACAGGTTCTTGGGAATTGACATGCAACAAAAAAATGGATTTGTCCAGGGGCAGAAGCTAACTCTGTAGTCTCTGGTAAAGCTGGACTGTAGCTAAGCCAGATGGTAAAAAAGCTTCTTGTGTGTTCTCTAAATGTAGGTACAGATTCCCACTGTCAGGTGATACTCAGGATAAAAATATCTCTTTTAAGAGGCATTGAAAGTCTAAATTGAGTACATCTGGCAAACCTCCTTTATTTACTCTTCGTTAAGCATCATAAAGTATCCTTTCAAGGCAGAGAGGGAATGATTTACATTTGCAAAGCCCAGGCTGATTTATTCCTAAAGAATTTTGCTCACCCAGATGATTTGTGTTCCAGCTTCCAAGATCTTTCAAACTAGCTTTCCAGGTGCAGAGGTGAGAGTTGCCAGTGTATAATTTTTGGATTACCCTTCACTCCCTTCTGCAAGATTTTCAACACTTTGGCTATGCTCCAATCTCCAGCAATAGTCTCTGCTTGAAAGGATAAATTACATATTTTTTGTAATTATATAGAAATAAAAACACATTTTACCGGTGAAGATGCCAAATCTGCTAACTACCTTAAAACATCTTTATTCTCATGCACTCAAATCTAAAAATAAGTTTGATTTCAAATTAGACCCTTTACAGTGTTTTACCAGCTTATAATGAATCTTAAAAACAAAATTTAAAATACTTAGATAGTATAATTAATGTTCATTTTAAGAAAGGTATAGCAGAGTAATTGTTTTGAACATCGGACAAGACCAGGAACTAACAAGGTAACAGTTATTCTGTAGGGACCTCTCCATTGTCTTTAATCTTTAGCTTACAAAGACATTGAAATAGGGCTCACATCTATGATTCTCTACTTAACCAATCATGAAATACATGATTCCTAAAAAGTTGTAATTAATTTTTACAATATCAATAGGAGGCAGGCATTACCCATGTAGATAAAATGTTTAAAAGAAGAGTTGTTAAAGTACGAACTCTTCAAGCATTAGGTAGTCAGAGAAATAGCAATATTTCGGATCTTATCTACAAACTCCAGCTGTGTGGTTCCTCTACATACAGATATCCTGCATTAGTTATTTAATGACTTAACGTCAATGCATTAATACATTTGATCAATGAAATAATCAAACTTTATCTCAGGAGCATTTGGTTAGAGCATGGACCAGCATGTTTGAAATGGCATTAAGGATGATAATTTTGCATTAAAATTTAAATTTCTCCTTAAATTTATCCAGGAAAATAATGTTATTGTTTCTGTGCAAAGCCATTGAAATAAATCTAATTGAAGAAAATTATTACTAGAAGGGAAATTAAAGCCAACAATAAATTAAAATCACACAAGTATTAATAAATGATAAATAATCAATAATAGTCAATTAAGAGTGAAATAAACAATAATATTCCCATAAGAGAGGTAAATGAACAGTAAGCCTTATTAAATTTCATTGATCAGTGTGTAAATATATCCCTAGACCAAATGCATTTGAGCAAGTGCATTAGCCTCCCCCAAGCAAAAGGTCCAAATCCATGACCTTGCATTTTAAATAGTTTACTAAAATGGACATGGAGAGAGAACAATTGGAATTAACCATCATTCTCTGAATGTTCTTACATAAACTTTTGTGTGGAAATCAACATCCTAGCATTTTTCACACTGTAATTATTTTTTTATTTACTTTTCATTCAAATAATACATAAAATTTTTTTAAAAACCCTTAAATACTACCAAAGGGTGTGCAATAAAGTTAACATAAACACCTCAATATTCCTCAGACCTAGTTCCCTTATCCAGAAGCAACAATTTACAAATATTTCTACATTCAATTTGTCCAACGAATACCCTGAGAATTAGGAACAGTAATACATCCCAAAAAAGTAAAAAGTAAATTTTCTTTCAGATTTTTCAAACGTACCCATTGTCTATTAATATCTCACTCTAAAAGGCCAGGCTTTTAATTCACCACCCATGTATCCACTCCCCACCCCCAATAATTAACCCATAATTCTCAGTTTCTATCTTCACTGTTCCCATCTGCAAATTCAAATGACTATTTATGGTCTATGAACCTTAATTTTTATGTCTTGACACCCACTTTCTAAGATGAGGGCATTGCTGCACCCATTTCCTCCAACTTATCTTTATTAACTCTCTGTATTTTTGCTTTTATATTCTTATCTTAAAGCAAAGTTAATAATCTCATAATCTGTCTACAGGTTTATCATAAAAATATAGCGCAAATGTAAATTAGAGTTTAGAATAGGGCCAGGTAGTGTGTTGATTACATCTTCTCCTTTGTGATACACTGATATATTTATATTCTATTATAGGTCCTTCTGACTTAAACTAGACAATAGGTCAATTACAAAGTGACATATCAGAGCTTCCCTATCTTGTTCTCTTGTATTTATTTCCTGATTTTCACGTTTTCCTTTCTTACTCATTTAATTTGCTGGAATTAATTTCCTTCCTTCTTCCACAATTAATTTCCTAAGGAAATTTTTGGCCAAGCATACTTCCTGAGTTCTTTCAGATTTCAAAATATTTTATCCATTCCTAACATTTTAGTGAAAGTATTCATGAGTATGTAAGTCTACATCAAAAATAATTTCTGCTAAGAATTTTGAAAACATATTTCCATTTTTATCTATAATGCTAAATGAATGATAGTCTAATAGTCATTTACAGGTGATTTTAGGATTTTTTTTCTTATGTTTCTCAATGATGTGTCTAAATATTTTAAGGTGGAGTACATGGAAATCCTTTTAAATTAGGTTAAATTAGGTTGGTTTCTCTTATTAGCTTTTAAAGAATTTTTGGTACCGTATCTTTGATCATTTCATCTCTGTTCTCTTCATGCTTTTTACCAATAACTCTTTTAGCCAAGTGTTAGCCATCCTGAACTGATGTTATTTTTTCTCTTCCATATTCCTTTATTTTTATTGTAGTTATATCAAATGAGCAAGTAACTTCATATTTATTTTCCAACTTTCCTATTAAATATGTTATTTCAATAATGCCTTTAACTTCCAAGATTTTTTCTCCTCATTTCCTTCCTTCCTTCTTTTCTTCCTTCCTTCTTTCCTTTATTCCTTCCTTCCTCTTTTTTTTTTTTCCTTACTTTCTTTCTTTTTCTCATTCTCAAGGCCAAAACCACAAATACGCCTGAGGAGACTTCAAAAAATTATTTTGGTTTCCTAAATTACTCTTATTTACTCAGGATTAGTTTTTACTCAATATATCTTCACCATTCTATTTCATGTTGCAGTACCTTCATGAAGTTATGGCGAGTCATGGCAGTCAAACCATACTTAACAATAAGGGTCTAAGAAGATTGATAGAGAGACAGCATTCAGCAGAAAATGCTTTAGAAAAAGAAATCATGGGGGTGACTCTTATGCTGCAGGACCCATACATAACAGGACAAGAAAGTACAAAGAAGATTTCACTCTGGGTCTCTGTTACTTCAACTACCCAACCTTATTTCCCTCAGATGGCTTTGTCAAACTTGTATTTTTTGTGCCTGGGGTAAAGGGTTCAATGTTGAGCATCCAGCATAAGGAGTCGGAGAAAGAGATGTGGGTGATTTACATCTGCCATGTAAGTCTTCCATTATTCGTCTTGTCTTAGTCCTATTTCTTCCTTGTACCCATCAAAGCATTGGCATTTCTTAGTCTGCATCCCCTTGGGGGTTCTGCTGAAGAAGTCTGCATTTCATTAGCTGCAACTTCCTCTTCAAGTGTTCTAGGTTTTGTCTTTCTGTTCTTTGATTAATGACTCACCCATTCATCTCTTTTTGTCTGCCAGAAATGTTTAAACCTGTCTTTAACTGATGCCCCCACCCTGCTCTCAGCTGTCAATTTATTTATTTACCTTCTTTACCTTTATTTTACTTGCATGTTGGGACCTGAGAAAAGTGGAGGTAGGTACCAATGTTTTATCTACCATCTTGCCCTGACGAATCCACATCTCACATGAAACAGCGAGTTACTGAAAGGCAGCAATTGTACCTTTTTGTCTTTGTATTTCTGGTGCTTATCATGGGGCCTGGAATATATTACATGCTCAAAAAAGTGTGTGATAAAAGGAAACAAAGATACTTCTATCCTAGGCAGATGTGTGGTATCTAAAGGTCATTGCATTGTCACTGTACAATTCTTGCAGAAAGCAAGGCTGTGCTGTGTGAAGCATAATGTCGCAACAAAGTCTGCCACCATTCCAAATCCTTCATGTGATAATTTCTGAATTAAAGTGTATTATAATGAGGAAAAATGAGGAAATGGCAAATTTTCTTAATAGGGAAAATAGTAAAACCATGAGCCTGTGAAATTAGTAAGACTTTATAAATGAAATATATTTACAATGAAAATCTCATGCAAGGGAAATATTTAAATTACATGAAATCCTTGCACAGAACAGCAATGATAAATATATTTGGATTTAATGGCATGTACTCACCAAATACTCCTATCTGTGCATCATATAAAACATTTATATAAAATTACATTTGTCACCAATGCAAGCAGTTGATAGCTCAGTAACTCATTCTATGTCATTGATTCAGAACAATGATCTTTAAATATTACCTACATGGTAGCTCTGGAGGGGTTTTAAATGAATAACATTATTATAACTTCTAAGTGTTTATGGGGAACATACAATTTAATTCAACATCATAGTGAAATGTTGTCTTTTTAAAAAGGCAAAGTAAACCAAAGCAGTGTGTTTTCTTTTTCAAAACTCACTGAACATTTTTCTAAATGCCATTTCATATCTCACTTACATAAAAGAGAGAAAAGATAAATTCCTACTTAAAAGTCAACTGACACCCTGATGCTATACAATTACCACCCCATTACACTAGTTTTTCAGATGAGGAAATAGAATCCTAAAGATAGTTTAATGTGCACTCAATCCTACAAAGTTATTTACAGTGTTAGAACTAGAAATAAGAACACCTGGATTCTAGCTCAATCTATTACTCTTTACATTACACAGTTTATGGCCCATAAGGGGAAAATTTTGGGGCAAGCAGGAAACCATCTGAAAGATAATGGTTTGGGTAGACTGGTCTTCAGGTCCAAAGAAAACAAGGAATGATTCTTTACAAACCATGCCCATAAAGAACTCCAGCGAACAAAGAAGTTTAAGACAACCTGGGCCTTAAGAGAGGAAACTAGGGATGTTGTTTGGTGATTTCTCATTAATAGTTTCTGAACAACTGAATATGGATTGCTGCCAGTTAGGGCTGGTGTCACCCTTCTGAAGGACACATCCACGTTGATCTCCACATAGCACTTCTACCGACCCGTACTGACATGGATCACACCTTAAGAACGTACCTTCTTGGGTAAGAAGATGAAAAACTTGGCAGCACAGATGGCATTGTCATCACATAGTCTTATTGAGAGTTAGGAGTTGAGAAAAATAACCTAACATGTGAACAATGGATGTGCAGATGGTATCAATAAACAGCATCTCAATTCCTGGATAATGGAATTGCATGTCAGAATTATGAGCTCATAGCTGGGGGTGAAGTTCACCTTATGAATAAAAGAAAAATTATTTTTACTGGAGCCTGCAGTGCCTGCTCAGAGGGCTTTGTTCTACATATAGATCAATGGGGGAGAAAAAGGTAATAAAGGTCAGACAATGACTAGCAAATGAGCAAAGCACAAACAAAAGGAGGATGAATGGTTTAGATGATGTCACATATCATCACAAAATGTCTGGCTGGGGTTACCTGGTTGCCCCTCTGGCCACTTGCCCAGGAATGTACCTTGGCAAATATGTACTCATTTTTGATCTGAGGCTTTTGTGGCCTTGTAAAAATATTTGAAACAGTAGTCTGAAAAATGTAACGTGATTAATAAAAGATCAACTGTTATTGGTTTCCATATGGGATATGTCTAGGCAGAAGACTGTTATTTTCTGTAACAAGAGGATTCTACTCAGGCACTATAAACATTTTCTGAAGCTCAGTCTCAGTAAGCTGTAAGTAGAATGTGCTGTCCTAAAACAGAAAAGTAAATCTTTTCCTAAATATTTGCTTTAAGGAGCATATTGTCAGTAGATGCAGCATAGTATGAAGACACAAGAATTTGCTAGACAGCCCCTGCCTAGGCTTTCCAGCACAGGGTCTCCTTTCAGACAGCGAAAGGAGATGCACATCAGTGAAACAAAGGGCAAGAAAGGGATGTCCATCTGATCTTACAGAGGAGCTGCCCTTCGGATAACTACAATGTCTAACTATTTTAAGCCCTATATCTGAGTTTCCTGAGTTTTTACCTTTGCCTACAATTGTCTATGCTTGGAAGGGTAATAATTAGCTCTGTAATTCTTTAATATTCACATATGTAATTATTACTTTGCATTCATTGAGCTGTGAAAATTTCTGTCTTCTGCTTTAGCGATATTGGATTGGAAAAATAAATGAATTTCATCTGAAGAGAACTAACGCAAACATACACATATACACAGGAGTGTACATAAAAATTAATCTTCAAGAGGCTAGAAACAGGGGATGGTGTAGTTCCTGCCATGGAGTAGAGGTCAACTGGTACCAGAGATTCAAAATTGCTGAATGGATCGTGGGGATTTCTGTCTTCCCTGTCATAAGGAGTAATTTAATCAGGAAAATTGGCAAGCATTGTTGTACTGTGGGTGCAAGAGCTGAGAAGATGAAAAAGACATAGAGAAAGGGGATATTGGAAATAAAAGGATGTTAAAATGATATAATTTTTAAGAGGGTTGAAGAGAAGGAATATGGGATATTTATATTCCTCTAAATTTGATAGATAATGATATCCACAAAGAAGAGTTTGGTGAAATAATTTTAAAGTTTGGTGAGCGCAGACTATCAATGCCACACACAATGGGTAATTTTCTGTGTCAGCTTGACTTGGCTGTGAGCTCCAAGTGTTTGTTCAAACAGCAATCTCAGATGTCCTTGTGAAGGTATTTTTAGGTAAGATTAACATTTAAATAGTAGACTTTGAGTAAAGCAGATGACCCTCAATAATGTGAGTGGGTCTCAAATTTGTTTTAAGTTGAAGTCTTTAAGAGAGAAAGATTAAAGTCATCCATGAAAGAGGGAATTCTACTGCCAGATTTCCTTTGGACTCAAGCTGCAATATCAGCTCTTCCCTGGGTCTCCAACCTGACAGCCTGTCCTACAGATAAGAGCTTGCCAGTCCCCACAATCACATTACACATGCGTGAATTTTTTTTTTTTTTTTTTGGACAATTCTTTAAAATTCTTCTCTGTCTCCCTCTCTCTCTCTCTCCCCCCTCTCTCTGTGTATACACACACACACACGCACACACACACATACACGCATACACACACACAACACACATACACACACACATCCTATTTGTTCTGTTTCTCTGGAGAACCCAGACTAATGTACTTCCTCAGTAATTGTCTTAGCATTCTGGAGTCTGTTACTTTACTATCAGCCTTAATATTGCAAAAAGAAGAAGGAAAGTTTTATCAACCATTTCAGACACTAAGGTTTCAGCCTTTTGGGATAAAGGAAAATACAATCCATATGTTTTGGACTCACTTTCTATTATCCAGAATATTTATATCGGAGATGGTTTAAAATTTCTATATTTATATTTTTCTTGAAAACAAGTAAACAAAACAGTAGGTTTTCTACTATATCCAGATACAGAGCATAAAATCTGTTTTCTAACTCAGATTTTCCAAAATTTCCTTAGATTCCAATGTTGACAAAACTCTCCCTTCATACTGAAACAAAACTAAACTAAACTAAACTAGCTGCTGGCAGTTATACCTTTGCACTATAAAATATGTTACTCAGTCTGAACTAGGTCAACAGGAAATAAATTGAGTGTCAAAAGCGGCATATTAAAAAACCTTTCATTAAATGCGTTTGACATGAATACATAGCTGTAAAAGATATATATTTCTAATGTACATATATGACATAGATAAATCTGAAGCCAAGTTATACTCTTTTCCACAAAATAACTTAATTTTGAAAAGAAAAGCTTTCTATTCTTCCCTGACCATTCAAACAATATACTGAATGTAGGCCTCAAAGTGCCAATTAAAAAATACCTTTTTGCAGAATGCCCTATTTGAGGTGTCAGGCCATGAAAGATTATCAACTGAGATTAGAGAAAAAGAATAATATTCCAAGAGAAAAATATTGTTGTAATTTAGTTTTATTCTGTATTTAATTAAATTATTTCAATAGACCTCAATCTGAATAAGTAAAAGCACACGAATATCCAAGTAATTACTGGCAAGTCAAGTAAAACCCCCCACTTTCTTTTTAGTTTGTTTGTTTTTCATTCTCTAGAGTAAAAACATAGAGGAAAGGAAAAGAAAAGTTATATATTTATTGTCTTCCTGAAAAAAGATTAAAAGTTTCTGAGTAAGTCTTACTATAAGCATCTGGTATGTTATTTACTATCATTGTATGCCAACTAAACATTGTACAAAACATGACATACTGTAAGTGGAGGAGAAGATAGTACCAGTTTCAAACGTTTGGGAAACATAAGTTTTATCGAGATAGACCAACCTTTCATCTTCTATCAGGATATACTCAGAGACCTGATAGATGTGCCTTGGACTCTTCAGTCCCATACATCATCAAAGTCCACTCTTATGATGTTCTTATTATAGTTAACATTTCAATTCTCTCATTTCAAGTGCCCAGGATGGCTTGTAACATGACAAGACCAAGGGTGATTGCCTCTTTTTTGACCTATTACAACGACCTTTGGTCCCAAAGATGGTCAAAATGTAAGCCTCTGTTACTCCTAATGATATCTCAAGAATATGTGAAAAGGGCTGGCATAATCTGTAGAAAATGGCTACATATCTGGAATCTAATGATGACTTTTCATAAGATCAATAATGAAGACTTTTCCTAAGATCAGGTAAAGGTAAGACAGTAGCGGTTTTACCTCTACTTCAGCAAAACATCAAATACCGATGCATATCTACTGATTTTAAGCATTGGATGACTAGTGCAGAATATTTTCAGATGTTGCACCACAATATTTTTCTAGCATTTGTCAGTATTTGATTGGCAATCTGCAACTTTAGAAAGTTCTATAAAATTGAAACAGATCAGAGGAAGAAATTGTAAACATGCAAAACAATTTTAAATAACTCTAAGGAAAGAGATAGCTGTTAGGAAATACAAAGGAAAGAGACAGGAAATATTCTAAAAAAGAAAAGTTTAAGAAATATTACAGTGAGGGGCAATGAATAGAGTATGATCCAGGAAGAACTAGACCGAAAGAACAGAAGCTCCATTTGCCTATCTGTAGAGGAGAAAGCAGGTCTACACTGGCCTAAGAGAGTTCATTTTAACTTGGCCAAGGCCAGGTATTGAGATGCTGGGTAATTCTATAGAAACCAAGCATCATGAAAGTGCACATGTCTTTTATTTGAATGTTTTTCAAGCTGACCAGTCTTCAGAAGAGCAAAAAATCTGATGATAAAGAGCTGCTACTGTGATTCAGTTATAGGTTTGCAAAAATGTCTCACTCCTGTTGATCAGATCATACTAGAAACTGCTGGCACAAATGTTTTTGTGACCAGACATTTGAAATAACAGCTTAATTGTTCAGTCATGCATAATGGTCCAGAAAAAAAAAGAAAAAGTGACAAAAAATTATAAAAACATAGAAAATACACTCCCTTCCACTACTGAGGGATGGTGACATTGATTTTGCTTCATTATGAAACACAGCATCCAGAAAAATAACAGGATTCAAGCAGGTGGAAGTAAACATCTTTTACAATTTCACATATTACTAATAAGGTTTTTAAGATTCAGACTACAGAGTCTATGCCAGCTAGTTTAAATAAAAATTGCTTTATTACAGGACATTTCAACTTATAAATTACATAACCTAAAACAAGGAAGCCGGAAAAATGCCTAACTATATCACAGGACTGACTCAGCAGAAATCCTAATGCTGCTGCTTGCTAGTCAAGAGTCACAAAGCCAGGATCTATGCCACAGCTGTATAGGAAAGAAAAATGAAATGCCTTCATGATCATGTTTGTGAAAGACCTTTCCCTTTCCACTTCCCACACTGGTGCATCTGCTACTAAATTCCTGGTCGCATGCAGGGCACCACCTGCAAAGGAGTCTGGGATATGTAGTGTTAATACTCCATACTCTGAGCTAGTCCTGAGTATTAGTCACTGACACTCATAAAGAGAAGTCAAAATGGAATGATCATCAAAACGTTGGAGAAAGGTTAGGGAATTATTAGAAGAGATACTAGGGGAATTATAGTCATAATTTTAATCTTTTGAGAGTTTGAATTTATAAATCTCTCATAGATTACATAGATTAACTGAATTACTACCAGTCCAAAAATTATGTATTTTATTTTATACTGTATTATAATAAGTGTCCTTTTACTTTCAAAAATTGTAGCATTTTAAACTTATTTTCTTAAGAATGTGATACAAAAAGAAAACTGCAAAACAACATATTTGTATTTCATCTGATTTTATAAAAATTTTATTTTTTTCAGTCAGCTGCTGAAATTGTTAAATCCTGCCAATAAGTCTTTATAGCAAATGACGTTTTAAAATTAGTTTCATAAAAGGAGCAACAGCATTTCCGTGCTAGACAAGATGTGGTCATTTATAGTCAATTTAACTTGAGGCATTTGAAATAAAACAACTGTATTTTTACATTCAAAATTATTTATTATAGGAACTTGATAACATAATCAACAATGTGATGTGAGGTACTTGTCAAAAATTTTAGAGTTTATAACACATAAGTAAACATTTGAGAGCATACCAGTTTGATTTATAAATATTAAAAAATAAAATTTAGCAAACTTTTTTGCTTTTTTTAAGAGCTAAAGGTCTTGCTTTGTTGGCTAGGCAGGAGTGCATAGGCTATTCACAAGTGCAATCATAGCACACTACAGCGTCCTGAGATCAAGAGATCCTCCTGTTTCAGCTTCCCAAGTAGCTGGGAATATAGGCATGCACCTTTACATTTATGAATGAAAAATCTCCTGGTATCACAATCACCTGAGTTATTCACATTTCTCTGTTGCTTATAATTACTTGCCATCCAAACGCTGTTGTTTTTTTAACGTGTCTATCATTCCCTATGCCATTTACCTAGCACTGAGACCTCAATATGCCTGAACTTTAACCTCATTTTTCAACCTTGTCCTACTGTCGTCATTGACAGGTGTTTTTGTTTAGACTGAAATGTTGCTTCTGGAACTGATGAAATGCAGTGGTTTGCATTCTCTTGCATGGAAAGGAAAACTCAACTTACAAAACAGAGGAGTGGAACACAATAGCTTTTTTTTTTTAATGTCAAAATTATAATTATCTTGAGCCTTAGGCCCCTCACATATTTTTCTGTCTCATTTGTGTAAACAACTCTGTCATGCTTCAGTATTTGTGAAGAGAGTCTGAAAATTACAGACACAAGTGTTTAGAAATTTCCCCTTAACCCTCCCTGAAATGGCACTAAACAACAAAAAAAAGAAAAGAAAAGCATGTTTATGCTTCTTAACCTCATAGCTAAAATTAAAAAGGTTTTCATTTACATAATTTATCTAGCACTAGCTTTAAGGTAATAGGCTACCTTCTAAATAGAATATATTCCTGAATTGATTCCATAAGCAATTTTGTTACCAGGTATTTCCTCCTGGTAGATGTAGAAATACAGAATACACGTATTTCTCTATTAACTATTTCTTTCTTATCTTTTGAGAAATTCTCATATGTCACAGAATGTTACGCTTCACACTACGTTAAAATGTAAAACGGGTTCCTCTTAACCAAGAAGTGTAGCTGTTGTTGGCTAGCGCCTCATCAGTGAATTTCAGACAGATGTTCTGCTTCCTATCTGCACACTAAAACCTAGTGCTTTCAGTACTAAAGATCTTTGTCCTGTCGCATTAAGCTATGATAGGCCCTGAGCCATCCAACTGATATGAAGACTCAAACAGCTTTATTTACTCTGAATATACTGAAGGGGTTGGGGGTCAGGGAGGGCATGATATCTTTAATTTGAGCCAGCTGTGAAGCTTCCAGAGACTCTCTCTGTAGCCAGTGCTGGACTAAGATTAAACCAGGCAAAATGCCTGAAGAGACATTGAATAGGTTTGATACAAATTACATTGTCCTGCTGGTTTGAAAGTGCACATTACTGGAGTCATTAACCATAATCATCCTCAATTACAAGCACTACAAGCATGCATACAGCAGTCCAGTAAATGTAGCCGTTGTTTGTCTGCAGTGTCCATAATCTATGAAGACATTGCCTCCCCTCACTGGTCAAGAAGCAACCTCCTTTCTGTCCCTGTCCTCTGTCTTTTCTGTATAGTCCCAGTTTCAAGCTTTGTCTCTGAAACAGTGAAATCTGTCAAAGCAATTTTTTCTTTGACAATTCAATGTGGTTAAAGATATTACTTTCCTTGTTCCATGCTAAGGAATATGCATTAGTTATGACAAATTTCAGATTCGCTTTTGCTTGCCCTATTAGCATGGCCAATTTTTTTTAAACAATAATACTTTTCTAATTATTTTGCAATGGTGTCATAACACTTCATATCACAAAGTGGTAATAAAATGAGGAAACAAATAGGATACACGGTTTATAACTCTCATATTGTAACATTTAATTATCAGAATTTAGATGCTTCCAGTTAAGGCTGAACTGAGCAAGAGTTTAGGAAGACACACACTATATATATATATATATATATATATACATATACTCACATACACACACATATATAAAATAGTACAAAATAGTAGAGAGTATTGTCATATCTTTCCCCCTACATTTCATGAATGTTAACATTTTCTTCATACATGCTTTATCATGCTCTTCACTTTCTGTCTCTCTATCCATCATCTATCTATCAATCTATCTATCTATCTAATCATGTGTCATCTCTATCATCTATCTATTTTTGTCTGTGTGTTACACTTTGCATATTTGTCCCTTTTAAAACTCATATTGAAATTGAATTGCCATTGTAACTGTATTTAGAGGTGAGGCCTTTACAAGATGTTAGGCCCCGAAGGCGCCATCCTCATCTGTAGGTTTAAATCCTTAATAAAAGGACTTCCAGGAATGAACTGTCTGTCCAGTCTTCTACTCTTCTACCATGTGAGAACACAGGATTCCTCCTCTCTGGAGGGTGCATCATTCAAGGCCCCATCTTGGAAGCAAAGGCTGGATCCTCACCAGACACCAAATCTGCCAGCACCTTGATCTCGAACTTCTCAGCCTCCAGAACCGTGAGAAATGGATTTTTGTTGTTTATAAATTACCCATCTATATTATTCTGTTATAGCAACACAAAACTGTGTTTTGTTTTTTTAAAATACATTTTTTGCAAGTAAGTTACAGATTTTACATTTAAATACCCCTTTACCTCTCAATATTTCCATGTGTTTATAAATTCAGTATATTTCTAAAAATAGGACATTTCTTAGCCAGAATCCAGTTATTAAACGGAGGAAAATAACATTGATAAAGCAGCATTGTCTAATCTAAATCTTTTCATCAGATTTTGCCAGTTCTACCACTAACGTCCATTCCTGTTCCAGAATTCAATACAGAATAGCATGTTATCTTTAGTTTTCACTTCTGTCAGACTTAATAATACCTGACATATTTAAAGAGATTAGGCCAATTATCTTGTTGACTGTCCCTCATTTTGAGTTTGACTAATGGTTTCTAACTATTAGATGCAGATTATAATATGTTTGCAGGAATATAGCAGATGTGATGTGTGTTTCCCAGTATTTCTTATTAGGAGGCATCTGGTATTGATTTGTCCCATTGCTCATAATGCACATTTTAAATCTGCAGTTAAGGTTGTGTCTACCAGATTTCTCCACTACAAATTTACTATTTTTTTCTTTGTAATTAATAAGCATCTTATGAAGAGATGTTACCAAGTAAATATTCAGTTTGTTGTCATACTTTTGTCCATTATCTATTAATATCCTTGCCTGAATCTATTACTACTGTGATTGCAAACAAATGGCAATTTTTCTAATTCTGTGATTCTTTTTACTTCTATTCCTTGAAATTCTACAGTAAGAGTTCTTCACTTTCCCTATTTATTCATGTATCAGTTCACTTCAGCATTGAATTCTTGATTTTTATTATATTCTGTGTGTTATATTCTGTTACTATTATTGCGATTTTCATTGGTCAAATTGTTCCAAATTTGGTCAAGGGGAGAGAGTTCAAGCTGACCTTTGTGTTCTTTTTACAGGTCCTCATCATTTTCTGAGCTTGCTTTTTACTTCCTAACACTACAAAATGTTCTAAGTACATCTTACAGTTTCCATGTTTTAGTCCTAGAATCAGCCATATCTACAAGGATACCTGCACACCTTTTAGAAGAGAATAATGCTTAGAAGCAAAAATCTGTGTGTAATGTTTGCTTAGTGACAGTGGGATGTTATTGCCTTTAGGAACTCTCAGAGTTGGAAAATATATTCATGTATGTATGTACATTGCATGTGTATGTGTGTGTGTGTGTGTATATGCACAACATATCTATAACTATTTGCTATAGATACAGTGTGGCTGTTACTTGCTGAGATTTGGTGACTAGTTTTTTCTTTGTAATTGATACGTAATTTTTAATTTGGGGATTTTCTGTATTTGAGCATATTATTTTTGCTTTTTTTTGTTTTCTTTTTTTTTCTTTTTGTCTGCATTGTTTTGGGAGGAACTGTGGGCTAACATGGATTTAGTTGGGTGATGTTTTCTCTGGCTCTGTGGAAGTCTGAGCATAATCTTCCCCCTGTATTTCAAGTTTTCACAGGGAATTTTTTTATTCAACAAATACTAGGAACTACAAGAAATGTTTGAGATATTTCTTATGTAAGGGAAATCGAAAAAAAGATAACATTCCTTATCTTTAAGAAAAGATAATTATAGTACAGGGCAAACAAAACCTAATGTCATGAATATCAGGTATCAAAATCAATAATAAATCATTATTTATTACTAGGCTCTTTCTTTGTAGTTATTTCAGTGGCTTTTGTTTGGGACTCTGACAGTAAGTTTCACTGAATTTCTTGCCTTATTTAAAGCTTTCCCGCAGGCAAGATGGAGACTACATGGGGAGTTCATTCAAAACCAAGTGGATTCAGTTTTGTATGTACAGTTGTTGCTGACATTTCTTGTCAACTCACTTTCAGCTGAAAAAATCTAACTCAGCATTAGATGAAATTATCTTGAGCCCTTTTAATAACTCCTTTCAAGCAGTGAGATAAATATTGACAGTTGTTTTTTGACAGAAATATGCCAGTCCTTGAATATTTCTTAGTAATTATTTCAAAAAGTTTTTTATATCCCTTTAAATATTATTGTAAATTTATCGTTTGAATTATGCATCACTCACAAAATATTATATTATTTCAGAATCAAGTTAATAAGTCCATTAATATAAACTTATCTAGAGCTTCTTAAGTTGTTTTTATGTTATTTAGTAATTTTCAATTCTCATATTTTTCATTTGAGTAAGGGTTATTGTATTTAAAGCCATTCCCCTCAGATATGAGCCACTGTTGAGATTTGAAATCTCAGCATTGTTGAGATTTCAAACTTCATATATTTATAATTTAATGTGGATATCATAAATATGGATATCATTTAACAAGAGTGGCAATATGTACCCATGAGGCATCCTAGAATTTAAAAACAATGGTCAGGTAGGAAAATAAGAAAGAAGAAAATGTAATTAATTTATATCTAGGTTAAATAATTTACCTATCTTTTTATTTAGAATAACTTCTCTAAGTTACTAGTGAGACAGGTAATTTCATATAACACTAAAAAAAAAATTCTACCAGGAAATTTAAACAAAATATCAGAGCATATGTTATTTCTGAAAAGTCAAGCAATGACCTTTAGCAGTATTTCTTGCACTCTGAAGTAGATATAATAACTTTTACTACCATCTCAACTATATGCTATTATACATTGCTGCATTTTTGTAGCGTTTACCATGGGCTGGGCTGTGTCCTAACTGCTTTAAATAAACTAACTCATTATTCTTATAATACCCAATGGATGAGGTTCTAATATTGTATCACTTTTAATTTGAGCAAACTGAAGTAGACAGACTTTAAGTACCTTGTCTAACATTACTGAGCTAGGGAACTGAAGAACAAATCACCAAATAACAATCATACTATTACAGCAGAGAATGAGTTAGTTACTGAGAAGCATTTGGGTTTTAGCTTCAGAGTTTAGGCCCTCTGATTAACAACATTTAAAACTGTAATATATAATTAGAGAATTGTATACCTTCATGTTTTACATATCCACAGAAAATTTGATGTTTTCCACTGGGTATTAATAATCCATAACAAAAACAATAGTGTAAAACAACAAATATAACTACTTTATTATTGACCCTTTTTGGATTTTACCTTTTACCTTTCAGTGTTTGATTTCTAAAACTTTATACTTTGGAAATTAAAATGCTACATGTATAGTGTGCATTAAAAATAACATTTCCTACCTGATCTTACACATTGTAGAACAATGGCCCTTGTTTTCAATTTGTAAGTTCATTCAAAGATCGCCCTTATTTTAATTTATGAATGCTTTTAATCAGGTCAGTCTCCTACATTGAACATCTACTCGAGTGCAGGCCACTTGCAGTTTATTGAACTATAAGCTGCTATCGTTACAGAGAAACTCCTTTCCAGACATATGAGCTTCTCAATACCGCAAGGAATATTCTCCAGGATAGATTATATGTTAGACTACAATACAAATCTCCACAATTTTTTAAAAATTGAAATTATGTCAAGTATCTTTTCTGACCACGCTATTATAAAACTAGAAATCAATAACAGGAAGAAATTTTAAACAATAGAAATATAGGAAAATTAAGCAGCATACTCCTGAACAACCAAAGAATCAATGATAAAATTAAGAGAGATTTTTAAAATGTCATGAAATAAAAGACAATGGAAACACAACATACCAAAAACCTATGGAACACAGCAGAAGCAGCATTAAGAGGAAAGTTTATAAAAATAATTCTAGATTCATAAAAAAGAAAGACCTCAAATAAAAAACTGAATTTTGTGAGTCAGGGAACTAGAAAATGAAGAACAAATGGAAACCCAAAATCAGTAGAAGAAAAGAAATAATAAATATTAAAGCAAAAATAAATGTAATAGAAACTAAAAACATAACAACAAAGATCAATAAAATGAAGAGTTAGTTTCTTGAAATGATAAACAAAATTGACAAAACTTTAGCTAGACTAAAAGAAAAATACAAGAGGATACTTAAATACATAAAATCATAAATGAAAAAAAGTCATTACAACTGACACCACAGAAATGCAAAGGATCATTAGAGACTATTATGGGAAAATTATATGCCAACAAATTAGACAACCTAGAAGAATGGATATATTATTAGACACATAAAACTGATGAATATTAAATCAGTAATAATAGAAAAGTTGAACAGACCAATGACAAGTAATAAAATGGAATCAGTAGTAAAAAGTCTCCATCAAAGAAATGCTCAGGACCAGATGGCTTCATTGCTGAATTCTAACAAACATTTAAAGAAGAACTAATACCAATACTTCTCAAAATATTCCAAAAAATTGGAGAAGATTATCTCCCAAATTCATTGTACAAGGACAAAATTACCTTAATACCAAAACCAGACAAGAAAAAAACAAAAAAAAAAGCAAAGTACAGGCCCATATTTCTGATAACCATAGATGCAAAAATTTTTACAAAAATACTAGCAAACTTAATTTTCACAGTCCATCAAAAATATTATTCCCCATGAGCAAGTGAGATTTATTCCAGCAATGCAAAGATGATTCAACACATGCAACTCAATAAGTTTGATACATCACATTAGCAGAATGAAGGAAAAAAAAAAATGATCATTTCAATAGATACTGAAAAAGCATTTGATAAAACATAATATCCTTTCGTGATAAAAACTCATAACAAATTAGGTATAGAAGGAAAGTACCTCAACATGATAAAGGCCATATGTAGGAAACTCATAGCAAACATTGTACTGAATGGAGGAAAGCTAAAAGCTTTCTCTCTAAGATCTAAAGTAACGAAGCCCACTTTCACCATTTTTATTCGACACAATACTGGAAGTCTTAGCCATAGCAATCAGGCAAGAGAAATAAATAAAGGGCGTCCAAATTGAAAAGGAAGAAGTCAAATTGTCCCTAACTGTATACATAGGGGACATAATCTAACATATAGAAAACCAGAAAGACTCCACTGAAAAAGTATTAAAACTAATAAACAAATTTAGTATTGTTGCAGCATAAAAAATAAACATACAAAATTCGGTAGTGTTACTATATCCCAATAACAAATTACCTGAAATTGAAATTAAGAAAGCAATCCCTTTTACTGTAGCTAAAAACAAAACAAAAACATAGAAATACAGTTAACTAAGGAGGTGAAACATTTCTATAACGAAAACTATTAAAAAACTGATAAAAATCAATTAAAGCATACATAAATGGAAAGATAGCCCATGTTTGTGGATTGGAAGAATTAATATTGTTAAAATATCCATACTACCTAAAGTGATGTATAAATTCAGTGCAATTTCTCAAAATATGAATGACATTCTTCACAGAAATGGAAAAACACCCTAAAAGTTTTATGAAACCATAAAATAATCCTGAATAGACAAAACAATATTCTGCAAAAATCCAAACCAATGGTATTGCAGTACCAAATTCAAAAAGTTCTACAAACTACAGTAACTGAACAGTGCAAAAGAACACCAGCCCATATTCCTCCTATCTCACTGTAGCTTTGTACCCATTGACCAATCTCTCACCACCTCCTCCTTCTCCCTAACCTCTCAATTCTCTGGTAACCACTATTTTGTTCTCTACTTCTGTGCATAGATTCTACATATGAGAGTGATCATGCAATATTTGTCTTTCTGTACCTGGCTTATTTCTCTTAACATAATGTACTCCTGATTAATCCATGTTGCCACAAATGATAGAATGTTATTCACTTTTTATGGTTGAGTGTACACCATAGTGTATGTATACCACATTTTGTTTGTCCATTTATGTAGTGATGGACATTCACATTGACTCTGTGTCTTGGCTATTGTAAACAATGCTGCGACAAACATATAAGTGCAGACTGCTCTTCAAATTAATGGTTTCATTTTGTTTGGAAATCTACCAGGTAATGACATTATTAGATTATATGATAGCTTTACTTTTAATTTGTTTGAGGAAATTCCAGCCAGGAACTTTGGGCGGCTGAGATAGGCAGATCACTTGAGCCCAAGAGTTCGACACCAGCCGGGACAACATAGCAAAATCCTGTTGCTACAGAAAATACAAAAATTAGCTGGGCATGGTGCTACACCTGTAGTCCCAGCTACTTGGGAGGTTGAGGTGGGAGGATAACCTGAGCCAGGAAGGTCAGGGCTGCAGTGATGAGCCCAGATAATGTGGCTGCACTCCAGCCTGGGTGACAGAGTGAGACCTAATCCCAAAACAAACAAACAAACAAACAAACAACAAGAAAACACAAAACTGTGTGATACCCTACACTCATACCAGAGTAACACAAATAAAATTACAACAGTAATAAAACAAGTTCAGTTAGATGTTAAAACATTACTCAAATGGCGTGCAATGATTCTGTTTTGAGTCAGAGACCTAAGAGTTTGGGATGGAGAACTTGGCATAAATATCTCTCAGCACAGGTGATTGCATCAGGCTTCCAGAAAGGCAAAGGGACACTGTAAACAAATCTTCCTACCTCAGACCTTTGAGAAAAAGTTAATAATGTCTTATAAGGAAAAGTTACAAAGAACGTATGGGCAAATTAAAGCACACATAAAATTGGGACAAGTCATAGGAGTTTTATGGACATGGGTATGCTGTTTATAGAACTATTTTTCTTCTTTTCAGTATGAGTTTTGTACTGTGATGAATAAAAATGGTTAAAAGTGTTTGGAACTTGCAATGTTTACAAAAACCTAGTCCATGGTTTTCTTGCATTCAGTTATTTTTGGGTACTTACTAGAAAAGGAGCTTTGCACGTCATAGCCCAGACCTACTAGGTAGGTATCTCAGGTAGTTGATTCTAGATAGGTGCTCATCTACAACATTACAGGTGAACATTATGCATCTGAAATTTAGGAACCACTGGAGTAGAGACTATGTACAGCCCAGGGAACATAAAAATAGCATCACCCTCATTCTTGCTTTAGGCTCAATTGGAAGGTTGAGCAAAATTGTAATAGTCCAATAAACATGCTAAAAGAAGCAGATACCTTCCATCATAATCTTTAGCTTTATATTTTAGGATGCAACACCTTCTCCATAGAGTGTCAGCATATTCAAACCACAAACAATAATGTGATGGAAGGAAGAGGATAAAGGAGAAAGAGGCAAGTAAGAGAATTATTTATATGATTTAAACTACTGGAATTGCAAAAGTAAATTATTAAGTGATAAAAATGCTACAATAGTACAGAAAAATGCAATTCATTTTTTTCAGGCTATTAGCCTTTAAAAAGAGAAATGAGAGAATATATGAATTATATAATATATTCAGATATGCCTCCACACACATGATAACACCACCAAATGTTTCTGAGTTCAGCTTCCTCATCTCCATTGACCCTGATATTAACATCCAAATCCCAGTATCTACTCCCACACTCATTTTTCTCCTTAAAACTAAACTACAGAAACTACTTAGATCTCACCACATCTCTTTGCTGTAAGTAAGCACTGGTAAGAACTAAAAATTTCAAACAGTCTCAGGAATTAATTTTATCTGGGTCCTGTGGGGCCTTTCTTCCTTCCCTTTACTGCAGTCAGTGGCCATCCTCAAACCATCTTTGTTTCTTCTATTACAGCATAAGTTTTGACTTCCTTGAGTCCTATTGCTTAAGTTCAACCATAAATTATGTATCCCAATCCAAAGCCTTTGATGCATACATACAAACAGTAAGTCATCGATTGACTATCCATTGAGGGAAGATGGGGAAGAGGCACAAAATATTAACTCTAAGCCAAATAAATCAAGATTTTCTGGACCCTCATTAGTACTCCGTAAAGGAAGCAAATACCATAGTTTCTTTTCATGTATGTCCAGTATTTTGGAAAGTTTTTAAATATAATAATAACAACAGTTTGTATTTATATAGTGTTTGACAGTTTTGAAAATTCTTTCACACAGATTTATTTATTGGATTCAAAATAGAACCATGTGAGTCAAGCAAGGCATGCATTATAAGAATTTCACACATAAAGACAATGAATAGAAATTTTTTCTTAATTCATGCAGCTAATAGAAATAATCTGTATTCAAAATAAGATTCCAACTTCAGAAACGTTTCTTGAAATTTATATGTTAAGTGTTGGCTCTTAAGATGAAAATAGAGTTAGTAGTCAAGAGTATAACCATAGTTGAGAAAAAAAAATGAGAGTTTTTTTTCTAGTCGCTTTCTCTGATATATATTGTATCAACTGGATTGATTGTTCACTGACCTTGGAAAGCAGTTGTAACACCTTTTTTTTTTTCCAGGGTATATCAGTCAAGATGTCCAAGATAAGAATCAGTGAATGACATATCGTTGCCTGTCATGTCTCTGAAACAGAAAATCCACACAAGTAAAATTTTTAGTCCTACAAAATGCACGTACTTGATGTCTATTGGACATTTAAATGAAAACAATAATAGATACTCTACTAAGAGGTCAGTATTTTGAAGCTCAGAAGAGATGATGAAGAGTTTCCAGGTTCATGTACACCATCAACAAAATAACAGTGTAGGACATCGCAGAGATAAAAACTCACCAATATATAGACTTTAAGGAGTAATCAGGAAAAAACTAATGAGATTGTTCTAAATGAAAGATATTTTTCTGTTACTAAATGGAGTTTAGGTAATGATACTTTTGAAATGCAATGACTTAAAATTAGAGTATAATTCAAGTGAAGCAGGCAGTTGAGATTCACAAAGTATTTCATACATACAAATCATTTCTTATACTGCTACCTCATCTCAAAAAGAGAAGATAGAATCAAGCCATATGAAAACTGTATGAAACTAGATCAAGAGATCTTTTTTCAGAATGGTATGTATTCAGCAATGTGACAGAAATGTATAAACTCAGCAATCTGCTAGCTTTTTGCTTTTTTTGTTTTTGGTTTGTTTGATTTGGTAAGAGTATATGATTTTATTGACAGAAAATTGCAGCACTGAAATATTTTATACTACAGCCTATTTCAGGATCCCTGGAGGTTTACATAACTTAAAGTCACTCTTTGGAGAATAGCAATTGACCTCTGAATAGGTCATACTTTACAGTGTTATTTACTTCCAAAAGAAATCAGAGCACTGGAGAGATTCCGAAAGTCAATCAGTATTGTAGAAAAACAAAGTGATAATTTGTTCAACAGTTTATACCAATAATCACTGTCAAAAATAGGATATGATTTAGGTTAAATTTCAGCTGAAATACAATTTAAATATAGGGTTCTCAGCTTGTCTGAAAGCTTACCTGAATCATACATAACCACATTGAAATAACAGAGATCCGTGGGTGTAGTGCACATTATGGAAACAGAATTATTTTGCAAAACATATAAACAGTTTCATGGAGTGAAAATAATATTGTATCTCCGAGAGTTTTCACCAAGCCCACTCGCAAATCCAAGTAATCAATTTCTTAACATATGTGACATTTATGGCATGATTTTTGGATGTAGAGTAAGGGGAGCTGGATTGGTATTTGGCAAGTGACATTTCAAAGTAGAAAATTAAATTACAAAAAGGCTAAATGTTGCACCACAGAACCAAAGAGTTTGGCAGGAGCAAAAGCTGCGAAGTCATTTTTCATATATTCTCTAAAGGATCGTTTCACAATTTATGCCGAAAACCCAACATTTCAGTGGTAATTAACAGAAGTTAATCCAGATGACTGTCTGTGCAATAGACTTCATAAACTTACAAAATGTGAATTAACTGTCCATCAATAAAAAAAAAAAAACTATTGAAGAAGCAGATTCAACATAACTATAAGAGAAGTAGAATTGTTTGTTTTACACTGATCAGCTGCAAAGTAATTTCACTTCAGCAAATGTCAAATACGATACACTAACAATAAAAGCTAACATAGAATGTAATCAACATTTTGCTTCACAATTTTAAAAAGATATTTTACCCAACTTACACGTTGTCTCTGTGCTATCCACCAGAAAGTGTAAAAAAAAAAAAAAGAAAAAAAATTGTCAAGTTACTTATAATTTAAGCCATGTGTATGGTATTATGTTTTCTAAATTAATGAAAGAAAAAACAGGTTTTGGGTCTATTGGAACCTGACCATACCAAACATAGATATGAACATATAGTTAAAGTTACATTTAGACCATTTAGACCCATGGATGCAGCAGAAATATTTTGTCACATGCATTGAATAAAAATGCATGCTCCGAGGGAAATTTCTGGCCATCATTTCATGATATCCTAAAGCCCCTATTTTCTTCTTAAATCCACATTAATAAAATATTTAGTAAGTTTGTTATGTTTACTTAGATTCTTTCCGTAGGGTTTAAATTGTATGATTCTGCTACTAATTAGCTGCCCAATCTGGAGCAAGTCAACTGAATTTCTGTGTGTCTTGGTTTTCTCAGCTATAAAACAAGTGTATAGGCTTAGACAATTTCCAAGGACACTTCTAGCTTTATGTACTATAAGCTTTTGATTATCTTAAAACTAAAGTTTTAACTATCTTAAAACTTCTTGAGAAGTAACATTGTATACAATCATATTTTCAAACTTATTCAATTTCAGAATTTGGAAAGTTACTGATTTGGTGACCGATATGACCTTGATACAACGAAACTTAAATAGTGTGATATTTCTAATATCACATATATTCTGATATCATGCAAATATTATAAAATCAAATTTAATATTTGAAGACCTAGGACAATATTTGTGAATTCTGGAAACAGACAGGAGATGGCAAGACTCACATTAATTCTTCCTCACACTGATCCTTCTCACCTAGCTCGGTGATTGTTGCTGTTGCCAGCACCCCCCTATGCCTCTAAATAAAAATACTCATTTACTCTATATTTTTCTGTATTAATCCTGTCCTATATATATCACTCAGCAAATTCTGTCTTTTTTACCTTAATGGTGATGCAAAAATATTCAATATTCTTACCATCACATCTGTAAATTTATCATCTTTCACTGAACTATCATAATAGGGTAACCTAAATTACCTACCAATCTATTACTAGCTACTACTTTCCTCAAACTTTACACCAAAGCGGATGACACAAACTAGCAAATATAATAAATCTGGCCTATTGATACATTCCATCTGGTTATTGCAAAGTGTATATATGTGCATGTATAGACACAGAATGTGTATGTATGTACGGCATAATAAATATATTATACTTATTTAAGATGATTTCAAACCATCCAGTTCATCGCAAGTCCCACCACTCCCTACTGTATTTTTCCAAGCTGCTTTTCACTTAATAGATGAGAAAGCAAACTGAATGTTGGAATCCCGCTACTTAGAGCTCTCCTGATTTGCAAATCAATATAATTGCATAGGCCATTCCTACTACTTTAATGCACTCACCCAATTTGTCTACCCCTAAAAATCCCATTTGCTTTTCAAAACTCAGCTAATGCATCATATCTGTGGAAACTGTTCCATGAAGTTTTCTCAATTGGGACTTTGCCAACCTGTTAATACTTAAGAGTTGTCTTTATAACTTGTATGTACTTAATCTATTTTTCTTCAAGCCCCATCATATATTTTTACATTTCAAAAATCCTGTTTAAATGAAAAAAATAAGCAAATTGAACATAAGGTCACACCCTTTTCATCTCTTAATTCTATCCGTAAGCTTATACCTGGTAAATTGTAGATGCTCAATATAGAATCAAGTCATTTCTCTCGATCGGACTTTCACAAATAGATTTTTTCCTGGTATACCTTGAAATGTACAATGTATTTATAAAACGTAAGTAGGAAGTATAATATGTATATGGAGTTTAATTGCTAAGAAAAATGTTCAAAATTTGATGCTTGTTTAATCTGTAATAAATATCCAATAGGTCCAATAATATATACGTTATATTATATACATTTTAATATGTATTTAATATAAAATTAACACTTTGAAATTACACATAATAATGACTAGTGATCATTGAATGACATTTTACTCTTCGTTCATAATCCTCCATTGACAACTCCTCTTTCAGAACAAACACCAAAGTCCTTGCCATGTCAGTAAGCCTCCCACACTCCAAACATCTTTGGCTTCATCATCTGTCTTTCCTCCTTTCCTCTCAAGCCACACCGGACTCTTTGACCTCCCTTCAGTATACCAAGGACATCAACACCTCCTTGTCTTTGAGTTTGCTCTTCTTAGTTACTTGATAGCCCCACGGCTCCTTCACCTTGCATTACATCTCTGCTCAAATAACCTCTGAGAGGCCTTCTCAGAATATTCTGTATAAAATGGCATCCCTCATACCATTGTGATCTATCCTGCTAGGCTAGTTCTTCCTAGTACTTATCATAATTTGACATATTATGTATATGTGTGTTACTTTGAGATCTGAGTCCCTTAAGAGAACATTACCTTCTCAAGGTGATCACTTTGTTTCATTTCTTGTCAGGCACGTAGTGGGTGCTTAGAAGACACTGATTCAATATATGAGGAGTTCACATAAACTTAACACTTTGTGGAGCTTATTTTGGAAACTACAGCTCTAAACCATTTTCTTTTATCCTTTTTTTCAAATGTATACATAATAGTTGTACTATTCAGCCAATCTTGTCATTTGTGACAACATGGATGATCCTGGAGGACATTAAGTGAAATAAACCAGGAACAGAAAATCAAATATTGCATAGTCTCACTCTGATGTAGATCTAAGCTTTTTCTGAAACTAATAAAACAATTTCAACCTTATCTTGTCATATTTCCACTAAACAAAACTGTCCATTCTGGCAAAATAGTTATACATAATCAATATGCAACATGATTTGAATAAATAAATGTAAATGTGTATAAAAATCTTATTTAAACTTTGAAAAAGTTTGAAACTTTGCTAAATCTTTCAACCATACCCATATTTATTTATATAAAAATATAATCTAACTATCCCACAAAAGCCAAAGAGCTTGATTGTTTAATATATAATTTAGCAATATTTTTTAAAGTATAAATATTCTTTTCAATCTTAGTGTGACTAATAAGCCCTACTATGGGCAGATTCACTTCAAGTAGTTATGTTCTGAAATCTTTGTAGACATTTATGCTTTTATTATTAGAATAAAGCTTCTGAGCATTTAACTATTTTTGAATATTCACATTCTTTTTACCATAAATTACTCTCTCAAAAGAGTTTAATTGGAATAGATTTTAACTACCAAATGTCATAGAATGGAATAATTTAGGGGCTCATTTGTACCCTTAAATACATTTTCCCTCATTATGTCCTCTATTTGATGTTGCATTAAGCTAGAGAAAAAGTGAATCAGACATGCCATTAAGATTGCTACAGCTTAAATATCAGTACAGTGGATAAAAAAGGTATTACTCAAATGTGTCAAAATGGAACCCAACCGTGCCTGATCTTAATAAGTCCATTATAAGCAGTATTGATTAAGAATGCTTGTCAATCATTAAAAGACATTTTACAGAGATATTTAATGTGTTAGAATATTTCAAGATATGAAGAATTGAAATAAGCTGTCAGCATATGTTTAAATGACAATCAATCAACTATTGTTTATTGAATAAAAGCACTGAATTAAAGACCACTAGAAATATAAAGACAAATGAATATAATCTTTCTCTAAAGGACTCAGAATTCCAGTGGGGATGAAGGATAGTCACACTCGTGTAAGTTATCTATGCTGGTCCTCAGTTTCATTCGTTGTAAATATGAAGCTAGTCTAGCCAATGCATCAGCTCCCTTTTTGCCTTTCTCTTTCTCTTTCTTTTAAATGTATTTTTAAAATTTCTGTACTTGAGCAATAACAATAAAATTATAAAGAAGTAATAATATACACTTAAAAATGTGTAGGTAACACCATTTATTAGTTTCTAATATAGGTTTCCATGCAATTCGTATACATAAAGCAAGCAAATATGAATGCACACTCTTTTTTAATACAAGAGGTCTCATACTATATAAAGTGTATTTTACCTTGAAATTTTCAATTAGAAATGTCCTAGAAATATAATGGTTTGCCATTTTTTCTATAGTTGCATAGTATTTCAAAGTTTTTATTTAACCGATCTTTGATAAATGGATACTTAGGGTTTTTTTGTTTGTTTTGTTTTTCCCCTTAACTGTTTGCTGTAACAATGTTGCAGTGAATATTTGAGTGTTTATCAATCATCTCCCATAGTCATGTATATGTACATGATGTGTTCCCAGAAGTAGAAAAGCCAAATGCAAATGTAATGTTGCTGTAGAGTTGATATATTTCATTCCCACCAGCAATGCACGGGAGCTTAAGTCCTTCCTAAACTGAAATTCTATGTGTTTCTTGAAAAACAATACAAAACTAGAGTTACCATCGTTCAAATAAAATACACTTATAAGCAAAATATATTGTTCCCTTTTTATAGAGACACAATGGCTTAAAAGGTACATTTCATCATAGAAATTAGTTTGGTTCTTGTCATCAAAGGTAGAAGGAGACTTTCTTTTCAACGGAAGACAAGGCTCATCTTTTATCCTAAGATGCTTTCCTCTGTGTTTTTGCATGTGAAATCATCTCCTAGCACCTTTGCCATCCAGCTAATCGTCCTTTTGTCCCCTTAGTGATTTTGCACAGTGCAAAATAAACCTTTTTATCCTGGTTCCTCTCTGTGATGTTTCTGAGATCTGTCAAGATCCCACCAAATAAGAATGATTTTCTGTCCAGGTGGATAAGTGATCATGAACCCTAAAAGGTGACTTTACAAAAACCATTTTAGAGTTATTCTGTTGCAAACCATTGTCAGGCACATTATCTCATTATCAAGAGCTCTGAACAATCTATACTTTTATCTGACTACATTTGTGAGTGACACGAAAACCTAGACCCAGCAACTGTAGAAAAGGGTATCTCAGAGAGATTAATAAAGCCAGTCAGATGATGGGAAGTAAATTGCCTTGGTCAGATATATATAAGTTAAATTGTTACACTGTTCTTCTATAGTTTCATTTAGAAAAATCACAAATTTTTTTCACTTAAGACAAGGAATTTGGAGATATTTTTATTTTACTTAATTAACTGAGAGCTAGACTTCATAGTCCCTGAAAAGAAAGGAAAAAGGACATCAGATTCATTTTCCATATGAATCCATGTTCCTCTGGAATATGTCTTCCTTAAACCTACGTTGTTTGCACAGGGCTGGCACCTTCCTGCTCTTTTCAAGAGAACTGAACTCTATTTTCCCTTAGTTGGAAAGAATTTCCATTTAGTTCTGAATCAACTAGAAGCATTAGAAATATCACATGGTCAGTCTAAAAAGAATAATGAATCTCTACTTATTCAAAGGGTCAAGGATGTGGATATAGTGTTTTAGTATTTTGTATATTCTGGTGCACCTTGGATATATCCCCAGAAACTTAGAAGGTATTATTTGTACCATTTTAAATATAATAGAAATAAAGGAGAGGGAGATAAATTAACTTCCAAAAATTAAACACCCGGTAAGAAGCAGCATTGGATTTAAAATCTGGCTGTTTTGGATATGCAAGTAGAAAGCTGTCTCAAATTTTGTTTTATATTCATATACAGTTGATTCTCATTATTCATGGTAATTTTGGTTTATAAAATCAGTGCAAATACTGAATTAGGGAATACTGAATCAATACTCCTGGAAGAAATACATGATGAGGTTCCCATAAGCATCTTGCCACAACATTTTATCAACAAACCAATAACTTAATTTTATGTGTATTTCTACTTAAAGATACCTTATTTAACATATATTGTTAATTCATTAACATTGAATTTACAGCAAACCGCACTGTAACTCATGCCTGATGAACCTTATTTAACATACATATAAATGCTCCTCAACTTATAAAGGAGTTATGTCCAGATAAAGCTATGGTAAGTCAAAAGTGTAAGTGGAAATTGCATTTAATATTCTAATAAACCCATTGTAAGGTAAACCATTGTAAACTGGGAAGCATGTGTCTTTTTTCCACAAGTAACATCAAAGGCTTCTTGAACATAGGAACACTGGAAAAAACTTCAACACTCCGTTTGGGGACCGCATTAAACAAAACCACCTAAAAAAGAAAAAACCCACAAAATGTGGCACTAAATAGATTATAAAAAGACACACTTTTATATCAGTACAAGAGCCGATATGAAAGAGAGAGCATCACTTTGCTCAACCTCAGCTAGGAATATATTCCTTAGGCAACTCACTCAAAAATTTTCCTACTCTACATGCATGTTAGTGAATAACATAAAATCACTGTGAGAACTGATTTTTGGGTTACAAATAAATGTTATTGAGTATCAGAATTCACAAACACAGAATCTATCAATAACAAGGAGAAAATATGCACACAAATGTGTTTGTGTGTTTAGGTATTGATTTGAATCCTCTGTTCCTTAATCTATATGAGAAGAAAGAATACAAGTATACTCATGCCTCACTTAATGACAGGCACACATTCAAAGAAGTGTGTGTTTTAAGCAATTTCATGGTTGTGCAAACATAGAGTATATTTACACAGATCTAGATGGTATCGCCTACGACACATCTGGACTATATGGTATAGCCATTATCATCTGATGAGAGAATAGTCGTGGTCCCTCATTGACCAAAACGCCATTATATGGTGCATGACTGTATTAGTATTAGTATTAAAATTGGTGTTTGAAGGGCCCCCAAATTAGCACCTTTCTCACAAAGGAGTGTGGAAGTGATTAAAAGAGCAAGACAACAGGAAAATAAAGATTAAAATACCATGATTAGTGACAAACCCTTAATTGGAGGAGATGGTTTAATTCAATGCAAAAATGGACTATCTAATACTCAAACTCTAAATTAGACTACCAGCTCAGCCATGAAACACATGCTCAAATGGCAGCCAGGCCTTGAAAAACATATAGTATGAAGGTACAAACCAAAGAAGTGCTCCAGAGTCAAAAGAATGAGTGAGGGAACAGTCACATACTGACTTGAAGCAGTAACATGTGTCTCTTCATTTCAGAAACAAACATCAGATGCAATAAGCTAGTAATCCTGATATCAACTAATAATTCTTGTTTTCTAGGATTCTACTACGGCATAAACTTATGCTGCATAATGCTCAACATAATTCTGAGACATCCATACCAAAATCCCATTTCACAGCTAAGTAAATTGATAGAGAGATTAAACATTTTTACCCCAATTTCACTATGAAAATGTACAGAAGTTGGATCTTTATAAAGATCAGTGAGGCTCAGAAGTCTACCTGCAGAGCTGCTTTGAAGATAATCCTGTAAAAATCCATCCACTTGCTAAAATCAAACACAAATGTAATGAAATATGAATATGACTTCTAGGCTCATTCAATCTGTGAATGTCCAGCTTGGTTTCTTTAAATTCCTCACAGTGGTACTTCTGTGTTCTGTGTTCACTGATATCAAATGATGTGTGAATTTCCACATCATTTTCTCACTCCATTTTCTGACTGACATTTATATTTTAGTCTAGGCCAGATAGACCAGAATTAGAAATTAAGAAGTCATAGTTCTTCAAACACACTATTAAGTATTATTTAACTTGATAGTGGTAGGATATTCCCAGAAAGGTATAAGTCAAATTCATTTTCATTCAAGAAATAATTATTGTGTGCGTTGTTTTAGTATACTCTACCTCCCTAATAGTTTTACTTCTCCGTTGACTATTCTCTGAAGTTTATCTCTTGAGTAATTTGGTAGGCCCACATCTTTAAAATCCTTTTAATGCTATCATGTTTCTACCTAGGAAGCAGATTCATTAAATCACTGTCATGATATCTTCCCTTACCTCCAAAAATATTCAGCCATTCTATGATTCCTGAGTGTTATAAAATGCACATGTATTTTAACTATCTGTATGTACATATAAAACACATATATACTCATACACATATATTTTGCATGTTTTCAAAAACTATCTGAGCATGGGTCGCTGATTATCTCATTGAAAATATAAATAAATTCAGAGTGGGCATGGTGGCTCACACCTGTAGTGCCAGCAATTCCAGAGGGTGAGGCAGAAATATCACTTCAGCCAGAGACTGAGGCTACAGTGAGCTATACTCATGCTACTGCACTCCAGTGTGAACAACAGAAAAAATTCTGTTTCAAAAAAAAAATTAATTTCCAATTTTTAGCAACAGGTATGCCTTATTTGTCTTTATATTTCTCACCATGACTGTTAGGTAGAAAAAAACAATGAAAAGAAATGCATGGGGAAAAGGAGAGGGTCTGGACTAGTGACCTGGGTGCAATACTACCAAGGCTTAATTGTTCATTTAGTAGTGCTAATTCCCTTTTCAGAGAATCCTTCTGTCTCAGATACCGCAGTACAGCAGTTATAGAATAAGAAAGATTGCTGAAAATGTATCTCTAAAATACTAGAGCTATCGTACCTTGGGGTTTAAGTGTGGGTCACCAGCACTGAAATAATAATAATAATAATTATTATTATTATTAATATTATTAGAGACAGAGTCTCGCTCTGTCGCCAGACTGGAGTTCAGTGGTGTGATCTCGGCTCACTGCAACCTCTGCCTCCCAGGTTCAAGCAATTCTCCTGCCTCAGCCTCCCGAATAGCTGGAACTACAGGCACATGCCACCACACCCAGTTAATTTTTATATTTTTAGTAGAGACGAGGTTTCACCATGTTGGCCAAGATGGTCTTGATCTCTTGACTTTGTGATCCACCCACCTCAGCCTCCCATTCTGCTGGGATTATAGGTATGAGCTGCTGCACACGGCCCACTATTGCAATCTTTAGGGCATTGCTATCCAGGTCGTCATAATAGCTGTGAAGTGAGAGCTGTCCTACACTCAATCGCTAAACTAGACTTACCAATTTAGACTTACCAATAAGGTTGTCCTTATTGTACCAGATCCAATAATGAATTCAATGGCAGCAAAGAAGGAAAGACAAAAGTAACTTATTTCCCCCTCTAGTTTTGGATTCTCCTGTTAGGAAGTTCAGGGCATGCCTGTGAACTAAGTGAAATGATAGGGGCTGCTTTAGTGTGCTACGGCTGCCATAACAAAATACCATAGACTGGGTGGCTTAAACAATGAGGTTTATTTTCTCTCAGTTCTGGATCAGGTACCGAATAGTTCAACACCTTGATTTTGGGTGAACACATTCAGTCTTTTTTTTTTTTTTTTTTTGAGGCGGAGTCTTGCTCTGTC